>NW_027287205.1:9966022-10443155 GCF_022747635.1 Hetaerina americana
AAACGAGTCGCCCGCGTCCGGCCAGCGATCAAATACATCTGGCAGCTGCATCACGACAATGCGCCGTCTCACACCGCGCTTGTCGTGTCGGACTTCTTGGCCAAGCACGGCGTGGCAACGCTGCCGCACCCGCCCTACAGCCCGGACTTGGCACCACCGGACTTCTTTCTGTTCCCGAAGATGAAGAGGAGTTTGAAAGGAACGCGATACGGGACTTTGGACGCCGTCAAAGATGCCGTGACGACGTGTCTTCGAGAGGTTCCCGATGATGCCTTCGCGGGAACGTTTCAGGAATGGGAACGCCGCTGGAACAAGTGTATCGACTCAAAAGGGTCCTATTTTGAGGAATATTAGTTTAAGATATGTAAAAGTGTAATAAATTTTTTTTCCTGAGCTCAGTACACTTATTTTCCGGACGAACCCTGTATGTTAAGACTATAAATCATGTGAAAATGATGATCAATTAAATTAATGCAAAGAAATGGCAACGTACTTCATGATTGCGAGGAAAGGTCAACTCAACATGGATGGAATATACTTTCCGCGTCCCATCGTTTTGCATGTAACTCGTATAATAATCGTGATTTCTGTAATATATGTTTACTCGTTTCTCTCGAAAATTTTACACAATTTTACTCTCCAAAAGAAAACAAATTACAGAGGCTTTTCAAACATTTATGAAACTTGCAAATTATCCAATGAAAGTGGAAGTAGCTTTGTTTTATTGAAATCAAATCAATGATGCCTTAATTACGTTCAGTCATAGACCAGTCACGGATAACGCATTTTGATTTGATTTTACAATTACAGAAGGCTCAAACGTGATGTCCTTTTTAAGATTGCTCGTGTTTGTTTCCGCGAACATTCCATTCCATTGACGAACATCGTTATGAGGGTGATGAATCTGCAAGGTGCAACGTGTCTGTCGTTTCCCAACCACGAGAGACCGCAAGGGGCGTGTGGCCTTACAGTGTGGTCAATGCGACTCACTTGTCGCGGACGGAATGGAATTCATTCACAATTGAATGGGGTGTCGTGAGGAAAGGGGTGTGGAACGAGGTCGCTCAAAATCCGTCCGACTGTCCAAGGCAGCCGAGTAATTAGGTGCGTTAAGGTCTGGTGCAGTCCGGTTTTCCGCGGGGCCCGTGGTGGCCAATCCGATCAAAACGCCAGGGGAAGGTGCCACACTCTAGGTGTTCTAGCCTCGGTGGAAGTGAGTTCAAAGGATTTAACTTGGAAATGGTGGTTTGTCGAAGGAATAAAAGTCTCAAATAATACGAATTGGTCAATACCTTTCAGGTAATTAAATATATTTTTCGGTTCATTATTTAGATAATCAATCCATTCATAGAAGTTTGGACTTCTAGAATTTAAAATTAAAATAACCTTTCCATTTCGGTAGCATTGGTCTCATTCAACCTTGTGAACTTTCATCACGGGAAATAAGACAAACTTTATAAATTTCAGGAAAATTAATTAATGCGGGACGACCAGTTTCATTACATATGGGACATTTGCATGTACAATCATATTCAGACAAAATTTAATGAATATTGGTGGATTTTACAAAGTTTTTCTTATTTCTGAAAGTATCCCTGTCGATTAAATGACAGCAAACCCTTACTAGTGCATCCAAACGAACGTTATTTTACACAAAGTATAACTTTTGTTGAATAAAGTGGTCTCAGTTGCTATGACTAATGAAACCTTATAGAGAAACTAATATTACTATTTACTTTGTTGAAGTAGTTTTCGTAATTTAAGGTTCAAACGGGATGATCGCACCATCTTCGTTTCATCATTGAGAATATTTCGTTAATGTTAATATATTAATCTAGAGCAGCCTTCTCCCTTTCAGTACACGCATGGAGGTACTTAATCTCTCCTTAATCATTATGCTACCAAATCGCAGACTTTATTAATCACTTAAATTCCATTTTGCCGTTGTAGTTTTAAAATCATGCAATGAATAGTGATTCGTTATGATTTTTTCATATAAAAGAATAAATGCATAAAAAGTAAATTGTAGTAATAGTTTTCAGATATATAGCAAGACTAACGTGATGACGTTACATTGATGACGAAATATTGTAATTGACAAAACCTCAGTAACTTTTAACGGAAAACTTAATAACTTCTCTATATATAACAGACCAGGTCCCTTCTATTCCATGTTTTCTATGCATTCAAGGCGATGGAGAGGATCGTGAAATCATAGATACATTTGTTAAGCATGATTAAGAATTTAGAAATTCACACAGACAAAAATCATCTCTGGTAATTATTATTTTTAGCATTATTTGAAAAACTATTATTATTATTTATGTTTAATTTATGAAATCAATTTTATATTTGATATTATTTTTAAACGAGTAGTAATGAATTTGCAAAATGTTTCTATTTAAGAATTGCTTTTTTACTATACGTCTACATCTACATAATACCCCGCAAATTGCCGCAGGGGCGTGTGGCAGGAGTGATATATAATATAAATGACTATAAATGATAAATATCACACACGTGAATTCAAATTTCCGCAAAAGCAGCGCAACCCCGTGTGCTAATAACCACGAATTACTCTAAGGGTGTGCGAACTAACACCCCTGGCCACGCTTCCCTGTTCCGGTGCACAAGTTCGATGGAGTAAATGTTTAGTTATACTTTTAAAATATATATGCCTTACAAATTTAATTGAAACGTCTATTTCAGCGATAATACATTTAGTACAGTTTTCGTAACCAAATATAACTTACTTTAATGTTGTCGGCCATAATTTGTTTATTACCTTGTGTTAACGTTAACGTAATAATTTTTGTTCTAGCTTTGCCTGTGTGTTGAGTACTTTTATGTTTGCTTTTCAAGTTAGACACTATGAAATACATGACATCAAGAATTCGTGCATTCATATTAATAAATAACTAAATCGCTTTTTAGTGGGTACTCAGCAATTTTTTTTATTTTTCTCTATTCTAAACTGGGTCTCTATTAAATGCCACACTACTAGAGCCGGAACATTTAAAATAAAAATGACTGAATATTTTATTTGAATGATGATTCAAATATTTTTCACCTTTTTCTGCACTGCATTTTATTGTTTTCGAAGGTAGACCAACTGCTACGCCATCTATCAGTGAACGATATTCCGAAAGGAAATTAGGTGAGTAGGGATACGACGAGTGACGCGGAATTCTAAGAGGAGAGTGAGGCAGAATTGTATTTACTTCTGTAATTCTGCCTCACTCCCTTCGCATCCGCATACCTACTAGCTTTTCGATCTTTTGCAATGTTCCCCCTTAACCACCATTTTTATTTCCCTTCTCTGCATACCCTGCACCTTCCTCCAGAACTCCCATTCCCATATATATATGAAGAACAATAAACACAGTAGTCAACCATATATATAATGGCGATACATAGGCGACATTTTTCATGGAAATTTAAATGAATTAAATTTGAAATAAAATATTTTTGGAAGCACAACGGTGGAAATTATTTCCGATAAGCATATAAATAATGACAAAATAATCAGCGCCACTAACGAATTCGGGTAAAAATAGGCATTTATGTTCTATGTTTTCGAGGTAAAGGTCAAATCATTCAAGGCACTGGATATTTATAGTTACTTTTACTAGATGTAAATTTTAATTAAATAAATGACGTCGGTTGGAATCTCGTGCGATTTTCCAGGAATATTGTTAAAATATTTAAGGATGTGACAACCTAGCTAAAATGAGATTACATAGTCATCACTTCGATTTTAAATGTCATAAATGCATAGAGTTATATGCCATCTGAGTTCCTAGAGTTTCAAATGTGATTTTGAAGAATGATGGAGAAATAAAGTGAGCAGTGGAAGGTCAAAGAGTTAGGTTCCACCTTGTGTATTCTGTATGGGATCCACACGCGGGAGGCTTAATTTTGAAACTAGATCGAGTGCAAAGTAGATTGTGAAAAGTTGTTATGAACAAGGTAGCAGTGTCGTGACATTATTCAAAGCATAAGGTTGGAAGCCACTAGTTAATCGTAGGTTTTAATACAGTTTAAAAACACTGTGACTATTTGAGGTAGATCACTCATCTGAGTACGTTAATGTTACATATGACAGCCTCTGACTTTTACGATAGATGAGATCACCAACGTAAAATACCACAGCAATCGCATTGGAGATAATTAAAATGGATAAAGTATCTATTTTGTCGATATACTGAATGCCGTTTCCTGCATGTCATGTTTTTTATTCAATTGACTCATCTTTTCAAAAGTTCTTCAGCATGATTTGAGTATACGTATCCTGTTATGGAATATTGTTGCATGTAAATGCTTTCTTTCGTCTGATTAACATTTTTCGATTGCATTATGAAACTTAAATGCTTGTTGAAGTAACATTAAAATTTGGCAATATTTTCCACAAAGTAAAATTTGTTAATCGATCGGTTTCAATGTAACTACATTCTTGTCAGTTCCTGACGATGATGTAGTTACATTGAAATCGCCGCATTAATAAATTTTATTTTGTAAAATATTGCCAATTTTTAATGTTTAATTACTTTTGATATTCCACCATATCACGCCTGAAACGACTCTTTTTATTGACTTAACTGGATTGAGATTTTGCTTGTCTGGCTAGTGACCTAACACCACCCACCACACGCCCTTGCGACAGCTTGCGGGGTATTACGTAGATGTTGATGAAGTTTCTGATTAGAAATTAATAGATAACAGAGGAGGTGGGCCCGTCAGATGCTGGGGACGCGACAAGCTATGGTAGAAGAGAAAACTATTGTGAAATGCCCTTCCTTCGAGTCATTGAGAAGGACAGCCGAAGTAGATGTCTAAACTTTTACTGATGTAAGTTTGGATTACTCAAGGGAAAAGAAATGTCCCATACCATCCCAAGTACTTTAAAACTCTTAATCTAAATGTTGGCTTAAATTCTGCGACAAAACTTCTTCTTCTTTGCTCTTATTGGAAAGTTCTCTTGTCCTATTTCAGGATTCACATCCTCTATCTCCTTTACCCTGTCCGGAGCATGCTATTGTGTACCATCGCTAACAATTAATCGAGATTCCATTTATCTCATCGCATTCTGTGGGAAATTCTCCTTAATGCAGCAATCCCTATATTTGCACAGAACTTCGCACCATGGATATTGATTTGTGATGTAATCCGCACTCTCTCTCCTACTGCTCGTAATCTCATTCGAACGGTTTCTACGGCTTTCCAGGCACCAAAGACTTAAAAGTTATCCCTAAATGTGCGTTAATCTTCACCTGACTAAACATGTATACCCTCTAAACTCCAGCCGCGGTCGTGGAAGCCTAATTCATACACCAAGTCATTTCTAAATTCTGAAATAACCTTAAAAAAAACACGGTGCGTTGCTTGACAGCATCGCAAACCACATTGAATCGGGATAAAGAGAGGATTAAACGGATTTTCTCGCTGCTTTATTCCATTCCATCGAGGATATCACAGCCAAATCTTGAACTTAATGCATAAATAACTGTACTATACCATGTTAAATGTGACAAACTCTGGAAAATACTATGGTGAAGTCAAACATAAGTATGAACTTACCATAGTATGTATAAGAAGCATATCTATTTGAGTTCAGGTTTACTCAAGTCCAGGTTACCGGATTTTTTTAGTAAAAGTAGGACATGAGTAGAAGACTTCGTCTGTCAACGAGAGCGGTTTGATGAATATGTGAACACACGTGATCCGCCATAAAAGAAGGCACGCTCACGTGCTGACCTAAAAACGCATGCAATATGTATTTTTTATTGCTCGGAACATTCCGGACGGCGCAATGGACGCTACCGGGCCTTCTCAAAAGGACGACTCGGCCAAAAAAAGATCGGACTCGTAGTAGTCCTGATCTAACAGGAGATTGACATCTAACCAAAAATAAATAAAAAATAGGTTTACCGAGAAGAAAAATTGTTTGTTTCGGGCTTCACGACGACATTGAAATAAAAATGGATGGCTCAATAAAATCTTCAAATAAGTTCGTTATTTACACAGTTATTAGATACATTAGAGATTTTATTTTCTTATTCCCTTGTGGCGAAGGTATGTTTGATTCAATTGTTTTTAGCATAAACCGGAGGATTTTTTAATATAAAAGGTTCATGTTTTTTCCATTTGCAATATTTTTTGTGAAATATTTTGTGAGTATTTTGTTGGCTTAGTGTACAAATAAATGTATGAAACAAGTTTCATTGATTGGATTAGTAACCTTAATTTGGATTAATTTGCCACCTCCTTTTTCTGAAATGATAGCTGATGACTGAGTGTATCCCAGTGCACACATACCTTATGATTTTTTACACCCCTCTTGTGGTAACCACAGTTGAAATCTAATTTAACATTGCAAATAAGTAACATGGTATTTATAACAATATACCCGTACGTTTTTCCTTTATGAACGAAATACAAATGAATGAAATCAATCTTATACGTGTGATAAAAAGTTATAACCAAGTATTTTAAGAGAATTAATTTCAAATTGTCACTCAATTACTTACGATTTGATATGAAGTCATCAAAAGCCACGAGCAAATGTCCAGGGAGGTTTTATAGCGAGCTGGTCTCTGCATGGGCTATCCCTTCCTCTCCCATCACTTGTGGTACGAGAGGGGACGTTGTTTGACTATATCCATGCAACCCTTACCCTTAAACGTGATGCTATTGGCGTGACACAAAACCGTGTCCTCCTCCTTGCTGGCCCCTGGTGTGTGAACCCGCTACCATTTGGACGTCGCCCGCCCTGGGAATTATCACCTCCATTCGCGCTTCAAGGCTTTGGCCCAATCCTCTAAGCTCAATCCTTTTCACTCACGGTGCTTCCAATCCTTGGGGCTTATTGCAATTTCCCTGCCTCTCCCTCCACCCCCTCTCCTTTACTATCACGCTATCCACCCCTCCTCCCCTCATCCCTTAGCCAAAACGACGTTCTCCATTCCACGACTCCCGTGATTTCTTCGAATGGGCGCTAGTACAGGGTGACAACACTAGTTTTGTCGCAAGTGTGATTTCAAGCATTGCGTGCGTGTAGTAGCCCACCGACAGACGTAAAAATGTATTCTTAAACTTCAATATCAACGATTACTTTAACTTTTCCATTACTCTTCCCTTGTTGCACGGAGGTATAGTTGCTAATCGCAAGAGTGGGAAATGACAATAGTAATACTCTTTAATGAGCACGGAGCGCCATCAATTATTTTGAATTATTTAGTCACGAATACGTACGCTAGTTGAAATGTTGTTTGAATCACAGAATGAACTAAATATCGTTTACCAGCATTATTCATGCGGAGGAATTCATGATATATGTTGCTTTTTGTCAGCCATCGCCAATCCAGACACAAGGCATAATTTGTGATCTAATCTTAGTGAAAAATGTATTATTGTGTTTACATGTTCATAATAATCATAGGTATTGTAAAGCTTTCTTTCCTTGGTTTCATTAAAGATATATAGTGATATCATTTATCGGCAAATATATTCAAGACTTATGTTTCTTGGGAGTTTCGCTTATTTAATCAATTAAAATATACTTTTAATCAATGATAATCGTTTCTTTAAAGAATAATGCCATCTAGAGTAAAATCCACAGTTGATATGAGCTCCTGCATAGAGAGGGAAAACATTCATTGGAATTCATGAGGTGTTTTGCCTGTAGGAGTGAGTATTGCTTGGGCTGTGAGTTAACGTATTGATGAATATGTAGAGCAATTAGAAGTCTTGAAAAATGTACACGATGGATCATTGCACGGATCCTCTAAATTTAGTCAAAGGTGTTCAGTTTAAGAACAGAATCACCGTGAAACATTTCTTGCCACTTTCAATAAACCTTTGTTTTAGAAAGGCAATCCCACTAATATGACTATTTTTATTTTAGTTGCAAAAGAAAAAAAATGCGCCTGAGAATCAAGAATAAAAGAAAGCAGAAAAATAACGTGGAATAACGTAGAAAAACGTACGTTAAAAAAAGAAAATAATAATTTTAGGTTTAGGATGAAAGTACAGGAGAAAAGTGTACGTATTAGACATATTCGAAAATTAGCAAACGTTTCGTCATAAAAAAAACGCTTCCTTAAGAATTCGTATTTTATGATAATTTTTATTTTCAACAAATATTCTTCACTTTTATACAGTTTTGCCATTTGTTTGTGAACACTTTTCATAATTCTGCACCCGCGTTTATAATGCAAGACCTTATAAATTTGACGCCTCGGAATCGAACCAGTTTCCTGCCACCTGGGAATGGAACCAGCTGCCTTGGGTTTCTCGTGCTATTCAAGCATTGCCAACCAAACCTCAGCATCAGGTGAAAGAAGAGGAAAGTGTCACTAAGTGCAAGGTTGGTACTGTAGAGTGGCGTCCAAATTCGCTCTTTCATTGACATGCATATTCTTAGTGTTGAACGGTTTTCGGGACCCTCCTTGCGGGCAATTTGTGAGTATTACTGTAGCAATTTAAATAGTGGTTCATTTGAGGAGTGGATATTCATCAGTCAGAGCACTATTCGTAAATTTTCACCCTATTGCAGATCTTGATCCATTTGTTGAACAATTTCATCAGTCTGGATACTAGACGACCTACTCCGCTCTTCATCATGGACATCTGTGGTTTTCCATTTTTGAGGTCTCGGCTGCTTATAGATTTTCCTTTACTCATTACAGTGCATCCATTGACTAGGCAGAACTCCCGGTGAGTTAATGAAGCTGATGATTGATCCTTTGAATTTGAATCACATCACGCACCTCGCAATTGGCCGAGGCAACGATTTTCGCGGACAATATTATATGCATGAACTGAAAGGCAAGTGACTACTAAATCAAGACATACTATATTTACTGAGAAAAACAGTCAATAGTTGACGCGGCATGCGTAAAAAATTTGTCTGTGGCGTTATTATTAAAATATCAGAAAACGATCACATTAATTGTCCAATACGCAAGTAATTTACACCAAATTTATTTACAAGTTTGCGAACAAAATTTGAAACAAAGGTGGAATGTGTGCAGCCGAAGGGAAATCTACATATTAAAATTTTGACTGAATTATGGATATTAATGGTTATGCGCAACTCCTATAAATTTTAATAGTTTCATTCCAGGTTCTTAATTGTAAGATGTATCCTTTTCGTTTGATGTGTGTAAATAATGGCATGGGATAAAAATTTTCACAATTTATTTTATTTTGGAAAATAACGATATATGAAATTATTTATAATTTCACTAATAATACCTTATTTGCCAATTTCTGCTCTAAAACTGAGAATTCTAGAACTAAATAGATATTGCCAATTTTTCAATTTCTATTTAAGACACAGTAGAGTGCGTGAATTTTCTGGTTTCATTGATTATTTTCGTACCCAAAAATACACGCACCTTGCTCGCCTCGTTATTTTTTATTTGATTGATCCCAAATACGTTCGGAGTTATTTATATTTGGTTCAACTTTGAGGAAATGGAACATCTTGAAATACAGATGTTATGTTTCTTCATTTTTCCGTTGCTCTTTGTTCAAATATTAATTTCCTAATTACTTATTTTCTAAGGACTGTTTCACTTATTCATCATTTAGTTTAGTTGAATTAAGACAGCATAATTTGTTTGAGTGGATTTTGGCAACCAAATATTTTACAATTCCATTCAAAAAGCTAAGAGTTTGCAGGAGTCTTATCCTTTATATTTGCATTGGCTGATATGTCATTCATCTTCAATAATTAATCCAACAATCCATTCAACATTTCCTGAGTGAACGAAGAAATAAATGATTGAGTGTTTCACAGTTAAAATAGGTCATTAATGCCCTGAAAATTACCGCACCTTTAGCTGAAAGCCTCACGGAAATTTGGCTCCCGTGTTGAAGGAACAATTAATTCACTATTACGCCTACTCAAGGAACTCGGTAGGAAAGTAGTTCTAGAATTTAAGCAAACGTTCCTTTACAATCCAATTTGACTGTGTTTTAACTATTTCCTCCAACTTACTGCATGTAAGTAATTAGCCTCTAGAAATATAATTTTGCAAAATACGACATTTGGAATCCATTCTTCTAATACTTATTCTTCTGATTTTGAGTGAGGTTGAGCGTTGTTTAAAGAAGCTTTCATTTTTCGCGAGGCATGCTAATGTTTCACAAGTTCAGGATGTTGGAAGATTATTTTTTTATCAATTAAAATCATAACCATGCCCAGAATGATTTGTTCCAAGATTATATCAATATAAATCTCAGTGAAGTAGATCGAAAAAACACAGGGCCGGGTCCAGTTCTCCATTAAGATAACAGTTGAAATCCTGCCAATACGAATTTTTTTCTTGCCTTCATGTAAAGTGTCAACAATGGGATTTTCTTTCATTTGTGAGAACCTCGTTGACATGTGTGCACTAATAGCTACGTAAAACTGTTTCCTTTGTAAAATGTCCTCATTTTTTTTCTCTGAATATATTGTGCTTTCTCGCCGTATTTGTTGGAAATTAGATATCGAGTTCTAGTCATAACTTATAAAGGTTTGAAGCCTTTATTACGTTAACGATCTTGTTCTGAAACTTTATAATAATCATCGTTCAACTCCTAGATACTACATTTTCTCTTAATGGTTTCTTTTCTATTTGAATAATATGATTTTTTTACACTCCTCCAACTGTTATGACATTCACTAAATAAGCAATTTTTGCGTCTGGGATTATATAATATTTTTATAAATTCACCAATAGGGGGTTAACCTAGTTGCCTTACTTGTAAGACATATAATAATCCAAATGCTCTCCAAGCACACTCGACTGAGAACCCAATTTTCTTTAACTACGACTTTACACAGAATTGATTAAAGTGCTTTTTTGTAGCATTTCCTTCATCATTGCTCATTGATTTCCAAGATATATGATCGGTTTTTGATGAATTGGTGATTATTGCACAATATTTTCACAAGAAATCTTTTATTGTTTTATGGAGTTGCTATAAAATACTCCTGCTTGCAATAAAATTTCATGCATGCATATCTTCAGCGAAAACAAAATATGATTTTGATGATCAAATGTATAAAAAAATACATTGTAAAATCGTTTATTAGATTTTTATTGGAACAACATTTTCATGGATGTCAATCAAGTGCAATACACACTAACATATACATGGTCCATCATGAAAGTAATGCGCATTATTTTATTGCGATGCGACTATCCATGGTAGCGTGGTTAAACTAGTAGGGTGGGGGGTCTGCCCTTTCAACTCCTTGCTCCGAGCAGACAGTGGAAATGCGTGCCTCCGCATGAATTGTGTTTTTTGACCTTGTAACAAGGTGCATGGAGCGTTCGCTTGATCAGCGATACGCCATCAAGTTTTGCGTGCAGCTTGGAAAACATACAACCGAAACATTACAGATGCTTTCAGATGCATTCAAGGACGACTGCATTTCAAGGTCACAGTCCGGAAGGTGGCACAAGGCGTTCAAGGAGGGCCGGGAGGAGGTCGCCGGCGAACCCCGTCGTCGGAACCCGAATCTGGACGCCCAACGACGACCAGAACCGACGAAAACGTGAATCGTGTGCACGAAGTTTTGCGTTCTGGCCGTGAATTAAGCATCCAGCAAATTTCTGATACCCTACACATGTCCTTATTTGCGATAAATGGGATAGTGACCGGGGATCTGGAAATGTGCAAGGCCTGCGCGAAACTTGTCCCGAAAGTGTTGACGGAAGACCAGAAAGAACTTTGAGTTTCGCGCTGTCAAGTATTGTTTCATTTCATTCTAAATGGGCCGGACTTTCTTAACTCTGTCGTAACCAAAGACGAATCCTGGATGTTCGAGTATGAACCACAATCGAAAAGGCAGAATAGTGAGGGCCATACAATTTCATCCCCCGACCCCAAGGAAGCGCGAATGAGCAAGTCTCGTATCAAAACGATGCTCATTGCCTTCTTTAATATCCGAGGACCATCCAGCCACACGTCCTTCATTGTTACCAACTTCCTGGCCTGAGGCACCACTCCGGTGGTCCCCCGGCCACCATAAGTCCCCACTTGGCTCTGAGCAGCCTTTTTTGAAGTGTAAACTTCTAATGCGGAAATTTATTCTCCGGCTTTTCTTGGTGGGGAGTGATTTGGTGAGGGATGCGTAATGTAAGACTCGACTGCGTGATGTCTTATTACGCGGCTAGTTACCATTGTTGTGCATTTAATTGACATTAACATGGGTTTGCTTGCAATGGCATTAATTTCAAACCTCCACCTACTCCGTCTTCGAGGAAGTTAACTTGTAGTTGGGGTTGTTAGTCCCCCCTACCTCCAACTTTCCCTTCGAATGTTTGGTCAGAAAAGCGCTAACTCTTACAGTAAAGGAGATACAGTTTATCTTTCTTAAAGACGCCGGCGGTGGCAACCACCGTGTCAAATATATCAACAAATGCTAGAAATTAATGGGTTCCCCCGCCTGTTGTTATTATTGTTTTGTTGTGTCTGTAATTGACATTAAAATCAATGGGATCGCTTTCAATATATCCATAATTGTGAATTGTGTTTTGTGGTTGCACATGACTAGATTTGCTTTGGGAGATTATCAGGTATTTGTAAGGGATATTATAGCTATAATTAATAAGAGAATAATATTATATACATATTTTTCAAGATTTATATGCATATATTAAATATATGCTCGTATACACACATCTGTGCTACATTAATTATTTTATTTGCCGTTTTTAAATCAATACATAGTTTTGTACATTATAACATTACTTAAAAGATGGGGGTTTCAAAGTTTCGTCCGTGCCGACGCGCGTCCCAGCGCAACTACAGCGACGACCCCCCCCCCACTCTTACGCTTACGCCAGGTTACGCTGCTGCCCGTGTGATCGAATATATGTGTGCCTGAATTTTTATAATGTTCCGCGATCTTGAGAAATCGTTTGAGAAGGTAAACTGTTACAGGGATGGGGGCTGATGGAATAGTCGAGAGAATCAAATTTCCCAAATATCAATTCAACCCAGAAGTAGCTGGGTCTTGTATCCAGATCAAGTTTTCACTTCTACATCTACATCAATACCCTGCGAGCCACCAAAAAGGTGTGTGGCAGGGGTGCAGTACCACTTCTGTCGACAGTACCCAGGATTAATAATGGAAAAAATTATCTGAGAAGAGTTTGACACAAATAGTGTATTTTTATTTTAAAGTTTAGGAAATTCTTGGGACCATTCAGAAAATGTAAATCTTAACTTTTTTTAAAGATCTCCATTGAATTTTTATTCATCTGGCCAAGAGTTAAACTTAAAAGGTTCTTTTCCGCTGAAAAATAGCTTAAAATCGTTAATAATAAAACAAATGTGTCCAAAAGAATAGGTGGCGCAAATAATAAATTACCGAGTTACAGGAATGTTTCGCGGAACTATATAATTTAAATACTTAGTCCCTATATTATCAAATATCTATCCATTATGGTAGATTATCCTTTTTAAAAATCAAATTAGCAATCTGTCAAAGTATATTTTTTGCATGGTGTAAAACCGCAGAACCGTAAAAAAAGACCCCAAGTTTCAATAAGATTTTCTTCCCAAGGAATTTTTTTACGCATTCAGGAAGCACATCCCAAAGGATTGGCCTGAAGCCCAAAAAAGCCTAAACTTTATCCTTCATTTATTTCTCTTCGACTTTAAGCAACGGCAGCGGAATGTAGCACAAGAAATATGTATTATACGACAACCTACTTTCTCCATTGACAACCTATTCAAAATTAAAAGGACATAATCAAACAAATGTCATAAACTTCGCAATCGGTTTAGCGAGAAACTTGTACGTTATACATCGATGTATTTCCTATGTTTACAAAGGATATATTTGTAAAACCTATAGTTGATAAAACAATAACAAATAAATAGTGTCTTTTTTCACATCCCAATGCTTATGTAATACATATTTGAGAAAATATGCAGCCCAACAATAGGAAAAGATTTACGGAATACTTCTTAAAAGAGATTATTGTTGAGAATACTGTTGGTAAATTTAAATTTAAGTTATGACTCTAGATTCCATTTTTGCGATCTTTAAGACATCCATTGTTTTGCCAGCTCAGACATTTATCTCAGAGTGGAATGGAATACTTCTTTATCAAGGCAATGAAAGAAGAATATAATTGGTAACCCTATTGCCGTCCGTTGCTACGTATATAAGTCGACTCCGAATTGAAACTAGTTCACTGAAGAAAACATAAAACGCATCGTGTGCCATTCTTTCTCATCGTAGTTGGGCAGCCGATAAAGGTAGGCAGAGTAAGGCACGCATCATTTTTTACGTATTAATTATAAAATGACCAATAATTATCCCCAATGTGGGAGCAGAATGTGTGTGAGAGGGAATGCCAGCGGTACACATACCAACAAGAGGACTGCCAGGGGTGACCATCAGGAAGCTCAGGTAGTATAAGTAAAACACCTCATCATAGCAAATGAATTGGAATAATAATTTCAAGTAAATACTATGCTGCCATATGTAAGCAAAAAGTTACATTTTTATTTTAGAAAAAAGGTTTTTCAATCTCGAAATAGATTATCATACTAGATAATCCATCAGTTAAGTTAATTCAAGGCTGGACCCAGCAACAAAATATTTCCCTAATTAACTTGAATGCTGCTAAAAAAACACAATACAAAATCCTACTTTACAACAAGTCTCTCTTCAGCTCTGTGTAATACCTTCCACTCTTCATCCCGTCCAACATCCCTATCCCATTCCTGCTCCTTTCTCGTTTGACTACAAATCTCTCCCCCTCTATTACAGTCTTCAACATCTCACTATCTATCAACAAGCTTTTCAACCATTTTTACGGCCCTCTTATATTTCTCACAACAATCTCCTCTTCTCGCCTACCACACCTACAACACTTCCTCATATGTTTTCCCCTCCGTCCATTTCACCTTCTCCCTCCTTCTCCACACCCAAAAATTTCAAAAGCCTCTAATACATGCCTATCATTCCGCTCCACATTTTCGTGCCGTACATAAGTAATACCCGTATCAAAGTTTTAAAGGATATTTTCTTAACATTCTTTCTCCAGGTCCCTGCCATCAATCCCCTTCTCTTTTTGAAAGCACCTTCGCTTAGCGCAATTCTTCTCCATAAGTCCCTATTACTTTGACCGTGTTGGTCCAAACACTTATGAAATACGTAAACTGTTACACCAGCTCTCGTTTTTGTCCTGGTATTTTAACGTTTAGCCTAGCCTCACTCTTTCTGGAAACCCACATAAGTTTTATTTCATATATAAATATTGATTAACACACACAACACACATATATTTAGTAGAATATATGTGCGTTAGTTTATTATTAGTGAAATGAGTTTGAGAATTATTCATATATAATAAATTGGTGCATATGGAATGGAAGAAAAGCTGGGTATTGATATTTTACAATGAAAAATTTGCAATAAGGGATAAAAAAGGGATATATAGTTTTCGGGTAATATCATGTGCAGAAAATGTGAATGGAATAGTGATGTACTAATTTTGGGGGAAAGCGGAAGGCCCTTATAGTTGAAAATATCTTTGATTTCGAGGAAAGCTTAGGAAGAGGTGGATAAAAGCATTTTGGTTGGTATTAGAGGTACCTATTTTTCAGAACATCTTTCAGAAAAACGCGATTTCAATGACTTCAGGGAAGGTTCAAATTGACACCGGCGTGGTACCCAAAGTGATCCCTATAAGGATTCGTGAGAGCTATTGCAGCGGTAGCAATTACTAATCACCTCTGGAAAAGGGTCGGGTGCAGAATGCCCTCACCCCTCTCTTATGGGTGTCTCCGCATCCGCCTCGTAAATGCAGGCTTCGAGCAGCGTGCCATTCAAGTCGGATACGAAATCAAATCTCTCCTGGATAGTGCGGGGCGTGTTGGTGGTCCCGAGGGGCGTGATCGTGGTCCCGGCCGCTTAAAGCCCGCCCGCCCACGATAGCGGGGCGATATTAAATATGGAAGGCTTCTGGGGGGAATGGGGGGTTGATGGATGTGGTTGGGTGTGAGGTTCACCCACGCCCAGTCGGCTCGTCTCTCTCCCCCCCCCCCCGCCCCGGCAATACCGCCCAATTCGCCTCCGCCCCTTTGCTGTAACAATCGCCGGTGATTTCTTCCCCCCCGGGCTTCCGCCGAGGGCGTAGCGCGTTAGTTCGACGTGGGAGGGGACAACGAGAGGGCGAAGCGGGGTGCAGGTCAAAATATAAACCATTCCCACGCGGGCAATGCTCTCCCTTTATCACTCGAAGCGAGAGAAAGGAATTGAAAACCTCGGGGGGAGAAGGGAGGAGGATATGAGACGAAATTATTAGTTGAGAACGGTTAGGTTTAATGGCTGTCTTTTGTCCAGGCCACTTCAGAAGCAGTTCCTGGCCAGCTCAGTGAAGAGACTTAAGCCAGGAAAAAAGATCACGGGTAAGTGTTTGAGTTAAACTTCGTCGTTTTCCAGATCTTCCGTTTAGAAGGGAGGCGGAAAAATGAAACTTTCATCCGAATACCGGACAAAAGAATTATAGTGAGGATGAAAGTTACACTGAAGAGAGAGTGCACAAATAAATGGAAGGGAAACATCAAACTTGCCAACAATATTCCAATATGGTCATCATGTTCATGGTATACACAGGTATTTTATTGTTTGATTGTGGCTTCCTACATTTATAGGCTTTTATTTATTTCTTCTTATTGAATTATCACCCTGCTCCTAATACTTGCGTAGCACATGGTGGAAATTAAATATTTTAATCGATCCAGATCTTTGCTGTTAACCATGGATCTTATAGTATAGAGGGCACAATAGGCGATTAAGTACGGAGATATACTGAATCGCGTATTCGTTAACCTAGGTTAAATATATAACTACAGGCCATCGTACACCATCACAATTTGCATTATTTATCGTCCAACTATTCTTGTACGGAAGACATTTAGAAAAACGTATACTACTGCTTTAAGATCATACAACATATAAATGTGTTAAACCAAGATTTTCAAAATAATTTCACCTGCAAGCCAATTTAAACAAGCTTTTCACGACTGCTCCCTGATACATAAGTTTTTTACCTTCTCCATATTAAACATTGCAATTCCAAGGGATGAGGTATTTTGCAGAAAATATTTTCATTAGCAAACGTTCTTTGCTTTAGGCCATAACAGAGCTGCAGGCCAGTGAAACTAATGCAAATGTATAATATTTTGGCGCACTCATTCTTTTAAACGACTACATTTTGGCACTGAATCCGTGCCATTTTTTCTCCACAAAAATCATACCATGGCCTTATATTGCACGCACGTAGTTTGCTCAAAATAATTGGTGAGACTTCAACAACCACCACTCCTAGTATACAGCGCGGCAATTTGTATGCTCGGCTATTTTGTATTTTGAGAATATAGGAGTGAGCAGATATTTTGGAGATATTTATTTTCATTGCAAAGTGTATTTGTGAGTGTAATTACTGTATACTGATTTTTAATTCAAAGAGTTTTGTTCCATTGTTTTGATTTGTGGAATGCTAATACTGCAAAGAGCCAAATGTGTATTCAAATTTTTTCAACACTTAGTATTCAATATTTAGATATTACGTGTGGGTATCAGGGTTGCGAAATAGGAATGAATGTGATAATCCGACTTTAAAAGTGTAACCATCTGAATTTTAATAACGGACCGAAGCCCATTGTAGGAAAATGTTGGTCGCAAACATATTCCAATTTTGATATACTATGGATAATATTTAAATTTTAATAGCCAGAGAGGATGGATTATCCTCCATTAGTCTTTTATTAACAGAAAGTCAAACCTAAAAATTAACCTTCCTTCACATTTATCGTGTCCTTAAAATCAGATCTAAATTACTGAAGCATTTTCAACGGCTCGAATGAACTCAAGAATTTGAAACACCTTCTCAAACACTGAAATGACGAAAAGATCCAAGAATAACCCGTCAAAAAATGAAGGGCAACAATGTGCCACGTGATACAACCTTATAATTCCCACAATTACAAAATAAGGGCCTTTAGAGAAACATGCACATTACTACTACAGTCATGAAAATAATCAAGTGATTGGAAATTTTGCAGTGAATGATACGCAATGATAAAGTAAATGTCATCCTCGGTTCCGCTATTAAATGGGCTCCTGTAAAAAATACTATTGGATACGTAAGAAAGATCAAAAAAGGAACCAATTTACATCCAGAAAGCTGATATCATTCGCAAAAATTTGAGAATATTGGGGGTAGGCAGCTGAGGGATTTTCTCTCAATATTTAGCACTTCAAAAATTTGTTGAGATACTGAAGAAAGTACGTTTTAAGAACAATATTGAAAAGTTATTTGTTAATTAAAGCAACCGAAACAAACAAAGCAAACGAAGAAAAAATTATCAATTATTTGTAAAATGCAGCGATGTTTTTGAAACCAGATGAAGAAATGTTTTCACAAACAATTCTCTAGAGAGAGGAGTGTGTTTAATTAATTAATATCAAGGCAACTCAGAAGCCAAAATATTAATTAGTAGTTTGTGGTTGACTATCGCTTGTATTATAAAATTTTCAGATGTGAGTTTGCAGAATAGTGCAAAGGTAAGCTTGAGGATGGCCAACGAAGAATTGTTTAAATTACGTATTAATATAATCATTGATAGGACGGAGAGAAAATTTTTGGCAAGATCGTAGTTTAACGTTGGAATAAAAGTGAATCGAGAATTTACCAAAGTCAAAGACTCATAGAAAGGAGAATAATGGGAAACCATTTGAAGAGTCGGTGAAAAGATTATAATTTTGATCGTAATAAAAGAAAAAATGTGGGAAACCCAACAGATCGAAGGGTAATTTTTTGAAGAAAAAGAGGCTTAAGTTCCACGGATGTTGCTTTAAAATCAACAATATATTGTACTATATGTACTTCAGTACATGTAGCATCAACAGCTAGTCAATATTCTTTCTCCATAGAAACGAATGAGCATAAAATGACAATGTTGGCTGTCAAATGCACATTCAGTGGTTGGCTTCCCCCACCGTACTTCACCGGTTGCACTCTTGGAATATCCCCGTGAAGTGCTTCTGAGGGTGGGCTAACTCTTTGCAGGCACAAATCCTTCCCTCCTTCCACCGTCCTCCGTCCGTTCCTCCTCACCTACACCACCGCCAAAGAATCGTTCGCAGCGTCTCTCCCCGGGGGTTCACCGAGGGTAGAGGCTGCGTGCCTCCCCCCTCCCTTCCCGGAAGGGCGTGATCGCCGAAGGGGGCGATATTACGGGCGTATTCGGCATTGTTCTCGTGGAGGGCGCAAGGCGGCAATGAGACCTAATTACCAGGCCGAAGGCGAGAGTACTTTCGCGTCGGCTCCATTGTGGGTTCATCGAGCATCGCATTTGGCGTCGCCATTGGAGCGAGAGAATGACGCATTCACTGCGTGAAACCGCCCGTTCTTCGATTATGACGATTCAATTCTTCCGTCTCCACTCGGAACTGCTATATGCTCTTAGATGAGAGAAATTCATCGGGAACGTTGACATGGCTGTGCTCCGTAACTTTTTGTGTGCCTAATTTCGCACGTGGCTTGGGAAAATGGGAAATTTTTCGCTCTCACTCAATTTTTTCACTTTTTGGAACGCAAATTCCTCACGAACATAATCTTTTAATTATTATATCTGCCAATCAGCTGCTTTGTGGTATGAATATCCTATTTTTGTCAACAACAAGTTATACGAAGCATAAATCTTAATTGTACACGAGCACATTTTAAATGGTGGAAAAAATATAATGCAAGGTCATTGACCGTATGTCTCAGGTATAAAGAATGATCTAAATGTTGATGGAAACCGACATGTGGGTTTTCCATTTAATTTTGGACAACTGCAATCAAAAATATTTACAAAAAATGAATATTTGACAATATGAATTCCTTATTCAACCCCATCATGGTGCTGAATAAATCTTAGAAATGAGCATCAAATCAACTGAACAGGCATATATGCAATTATGGATGTTATCTGAACCAGCATATCACATTTTAGCAGTGGAATTGGATATGAGAAATTTATCTGCCAGATGGGTGCCGCGACTCATTAGTACGCATAACGCATTAGTATGGAAATTTTCGAACAATATTTGGCCCAATGCATCGATTTCAGAGTGTAAAAATCATTTGCCTTGACCGGGATTCGAACCCGGATCCCTCAATATCCAGTCAAGTGCTTTAGCCAGTTAAGCTATCGAGGCGTCCTCTGAAACGCTGAATACGAATGCCTGTGACATTTTGTGTACGGTATTTCGTCACAGCATCTTGTTCCTTTAAAACCCCCAAAATTCCAAAATTTCAGAGTTTAAGAGGACGCCTCTTAAACTCTGGCTTAACTGGCTAAAGTACTCGACCGGACATTAAGGGATCCGGGTTCGACTTCCGGTCAAGGCAAATGATTTTTACACTCTGAATTTGTTGCATTGAAATACACATTAGCGGATGATTCCGTTAAAAGATACTGTTACGGCATCTCCTACAGTTTCTTTGAAATATTTGTCCCGTTTTAAAAGCAACCAACAAGATTTTTTGCATAAATTTGTGACTACAGCTTAAACTTGGGTGCACTACTTTACTCCAGAGACAAAATAGCAGTCAGAGCGGTGTAATTTTGTTGGTTCAACAGCATCCAAGAAAGCAAAGGCAACACAATTGGCCGGAAAGGTGATGAGGTCAATTTTCTGGGATGCGAAAGGAATTCTACCGCTGGATTATCTTCCCACGGAACAAAGAATTGCTGGACGACACTGCGCTAACCTTCTGGACCAATTATTGCAAATTATTTACAAAAAATACCAAATTTGGCAATGATGAAGAAATTCATTTTCAATCAAAGCAATGCACCCCCACACAAAAAGATCGTTGCTATGGGAAACATACGTGAACTATGATACAAGAATATGCTTGAATTTTGCTTGAAAATTAATTTCCCCAACAATCTACCCTCGCATGTATTCCTGTCTCTGACGTCTCACATCAATTATGCTCCCAATATATCCAATCTATATATATGATCCCAATCCTTAGTCACTCCCGGTATGCAGTGCGAATTGATTATTCTCTCTCAACATCTCTGCAAAAATATTATTGGGTGTAACCAACTTTACTCTGAATTCCCTAAAATTTTCTGCACACATCAATATCTATTGTGAATTATTATTATCGATTTCCAACAATCGAATTTTTCCTTCCAGAATCAACAACAAATTTTTCCACATAACCTATTATTTATTCCGCCCTACCTTCATTTGTTGGCATTTGTACCTGGAAAATAACCAATGTCGTTGGTTCTGCTTTTAGTTCTACTGATAGTATGCTATCATTTTGCTCTATGAAACTGCGCTTTTTTCAACATTTTCAATACCAACCTTCGCTTGCTCTCATCTCCTCCGTGTATTTTTCTTTAATTATAATTTCAGTAATCCCCACTATCCTTCCATCTAACCTGGTAATGCCCTAAAATATATTTATTTCCTCTCTCCATGTCCATTTTTAATAAGTCCTAATAAATAAGTCCTCAAATCGTCCTTAGCGTTTTAAGTCCCTATTCTAACTCTGCTGATACTCTTTTAATGAATTTCTCTCTAATGCTCCTGTCGATTCCGTAATGCAAAGCTTTTGTGACCCGATGACCACAATGACTTTGCCACTCTCGCCCGATGGAATCGCCTGGTCCATTTGGTCCCACAGATGCCAGGATTTGTCATGGTACCCATTTTAAGTTTTTGCGATAAGTTGATACAGTGATATCCCGCTGCTTTCCTAATTAGTGTTTTTAACGTGGCACCATCACTCAATGGTCGCCCTACTGAGGACAGACGCCTTTGCAGCCGCCTCACTGATAACGCTGTGCGGACTGCTTTCGTCCAGCTCTCACCCTCCTGCCAGCACAGCTCTAGGGATCATTAGGACGAACAAACCTACTCAACACGTCATGGTTGTAGTCCTTAGGAAGGGGGTCCAAATGAAACGATGTTTCAATTACCTTTAAGTCCTCTATAGTTTGAGTCCTATGAACCAGATTATTTAAATATTTTTAATATTTACATAATGATATTCCAATCATCACCTAACAGTGCAGTAACCTAAAGGGAAATTATTGATAAAACAGGCGCTGTAATTTGGTATATATTATACATTTGAAAGTAAGCTATGGTAAAATATGTCCGCATTTGGAATTTGTAATAGCAATTGATGCACATAAAGTAATTTATTTCTGTTTTATCAATGTGTAGTGTGAATTATGATACCATATGACTTTGAGCCGCATTTTTATTACACAAAACAAATTTGGAACGTCTATTACGTTTGGTAGTTTCTGCGCTGAAATTTGTAATGAAAATACACAAGATCTCTGGACAAGGTGGGATAATTACTCAGCATGCATCTTAATATCGCACCACAAGTTACCGAATTTTGCCCATATTTTCTGTGGCGTGTTTATCCAAAAATTAAATTGTCACTTTTGCAAGGCCTTCGTGATTAATTGGCCAAATCATAATAAACCACAAAACGCAGAGAATTACCCTGAAAATTTTCACCTAAAGATATGCAATCATAGACTGCATTAATAATATCCCGGAGAACAGGGTCCACCTAAGCATTTCCAAACATAAATTGACGGGTATATATTATTCCTTCGCGAGTTTTAGGGATCTCGCTAATCCAAGGATCAATTTTGTTACTTTTATCTCATTGAACACTACCACATTCATTATAATAATGGACTTTATTATAATATTTGTTTCCACTTTCAAAATTTGCCCAAGTGTGTTGCTGCACGGTAAATTTTGTGTAAAAACTTGACCGTCCTCTTTTGAATAATGAAGTGGACGTAAGAATGGAATTGGATTTCTGAATGTTTCTTATAAACCGCGGCACCACACGGTTGACGACTTAAAAATATTATTTTATAAGCATTATTTTATAAAATATAAACCTAAAAATAAATAAATTAAATAAAACCCTTTTTAGAGATACTTTATGGTATAGATCGGACTACCTCTTTGACTCTTAAACACCTCGGCATGCCGCACCTGTCGACTCATTGAATTCCTCGATGAGGGCACTGAATATATTTTAAAAAGGTGCATATTAATAATAACACCATCACTTGGGACGGAAGAAATACTAAAGAAATCAAGCAAAGAATAGTTCAAGCTAAGAGAGCATTCACAATGAAAAGACAACTGCTGTGTTCAAAGAAGATGGAACTACAGACGAGGAAACAATACGTGATAACATTCGTATGTAGCGTGGCACTCTAAGGATTAGAAGCATGGACCATCGGAAAATGAGACCAAGAAAGACCAGAAGCCTTCGAAACCCGGTGCTGGAAGAGGACAGACGAAGAACGAACAGACATAGAGAAACAACATAAAGAAAAGAAGAACCAGATGGATTGGACACACCCTGAGGCACAATGGATTCGTGAAGAATATAAGAGATAGATAGATAGACGTCTTTATTTGGGCGAAATTGAGACCTAATGGTCCCTACTTCTATTTAACACATGAGAAGGAACAATTGAGGGAAAAGTCCCAAAAGGAAAGACAAGGGATAGGAATACATGGGACAAATAAATAAGAAAGGACATTACAAAAAATACCAGGAAGTAAGCCCATTAGCATCAGACAGGATAGGATGGAGGGCTGCAGTCAACCAATTTTAGGATTCAACGACCAATGATAATGACATTAATACCATTGGCAGAGATGACATATTTCTAAAATTTCCTTGCGTTTTCATTGGTGCTGTGTTGAGATCCGCACAATGATAACATAGGCTGAAAATAATTAGATTTATTCTTATAGAACGTGCGTTTGCATTTAGTAGAGGAAAATTAAATTTTTCTCAAGGATAGATATTTTTATAATTTTTCTCTTTTCTTTTGATCAGGTAAATTTTATTTCGATAGATAAGTGAGAAAACGCGTGACAATCGAATGACGGTCGCATCATCCTTGAAGGAACCAATCCCTTACCCCGTTTTTTTTAAATAAAAACAGTGTCAGGGATGCGGGGCCGTCATTTGTCCCGGGTAGATCAACAACTACGCATGCACTGCGTAGTTGATCTACCTGGGACAAATGGGTAGTTTGGACAATGTGGACATTTGGGTAGCAGGGGGAGTGCATTGCAAATCGAGGCGCACCGCTCGTAAAAATGCTCCCGCCGCGGCTGGGGCCGTATTTCGCCCCCCTTCCCTTCCGCCTGCGACGCCCACTCGCTATAATTAGGAGGCGCCCTTTGATTTAGTGGCCACTCGACGAGTGAATGGCACCGGAGGGAGAGACGACCGTACCGCGTGCGCGCCCACCGACTGCTTCAGCGATTAGGACGTCTCCGAATGGCGCCACCAGGTGTGCCGACGCGGATTTACTGGGACCGTAACTCGGGAGGCATACCACTCTTCAATTTACGTTTGGGGGAGGGGGTTCCGGACATAACGGTGAGTGCCTTGCCGCTCGGGTGCCAGGGTTTCGCGGGCGTTAAGATTCCTCATTCATTGCCCTCCGCAGAATATTCAATTCCTGTCAAACTTTAACGTTTGCTGAATCTCGTAATTGTGGTTCATCATTGACGAACACATAGGTACAACAACTCAGGTCAGTTTAATATCATATTATTTTACTATTTCTTATTATTTAAAACTAAAACAAAACTTGTTTATTAATCCGCCATGGCTATGTTCGTTCAAGCTCAAGTATCTTGAAAAAATATTTTAAATGCTATTTATTTTCAATATTAATTAATAAAATAATGTTCATTTAACGAGTGATAACCATTTAACTAAAAATGTTTAACTATCTGCTTCTTTTTATTCGCTAGAAGTGACTGCTGAACATATATTTTAGTGCTTAAAGAAGTGGAATTAAAATTCAATACCCCTCGTTTGGTTAAATTTACTTCCTTATTAGGTTAGTTTAAAAGTGTAGATGCTGAAGTTTGAATTTCGTTTTACCTCAAATAGTGTACTCATTTAGTGTTTCCATTTTTTTAATGCGGTACTTTTCTACAGGTATGTTTCTTTAAACTGAAACATACACAAACCTTGATACTTAAGGCCAAACCTTGATCGCCCTAGTACAACCTTGGTAGTGTGATATAGAAAACGAATAATACCGACTAATATCGAATCAACCTTTACCGAGGCATAAAACTGTCATAACCTGTTGCTCACCTTTTCCATAATAGTTATAGCTATGAAATTCTATAAAATTTGTAGTTGACCTGATCCTAGGAGAGAACCCAACGGAGTATGTAAAAGAAAACAGTCAGAAACTCGAGCATTTCCTAAATTTACATTTTTGCGACGTAGCTATTAAATAATTAAAGCCACTAGTAAGGCTAAAGGAATACATTTGGTATAATGTAAGGGAAATAATCTTTTAGAGTTATTTTTGTGAAAAACGGTATTCGCAACAAGTTGCTTATTCGTAGTCACTTCGATAAGTGTCGTAAGGGGTGAAATCTGACGTTAAATAGGTCATGTCTCGATAAATATTTGATGTATTATTCAATTTTATGGAAAGTTATGGAGACCATTTTTATTCAATTTTAGTTCATCGATCTGTCAAAATATATGGTAAATATTTTCCTTGCTCAACAAATATCAATTTTTAAGTTAAAAATATTATGTACTTTTCGATTCTCCGTTTTCGTTGAAGTAAATTTATAAGTTTGGAGATTAGGTCGAATCTTAAAGGATATGTTTGCATCTAACAACGGTATTCCACAATTTACCTTTTAGTAGACCTGGAAAAGAGCCAAAAAGAAGTTTTTTTCGATTGATAGCTTTCATGAGGAAATGTAGTTGCTCTCAATTAAAGCCTCTTTTTGCTTACTGAAAACAATGGAATTTTATTCGAAGAGCAAGTCATACTGTCCATGAATACAGTTGATGTTATACAGCTTTCATAATAAACCCGTATTTGTAATAAATAAATATACTTTTTATAAATTAACCAAATCAAATGTTCTACTTGTGAGTTACGCCCAACAGCATTTACAACAAAAGAGGACTTTAAATATTATAATTGTATGGAAGCCCGAATTCCCCTTTATTGTGACACCTTAAGGAAAATATTTTAACGATGCTTTCTCAGTAATGTTTGCTGAGTAAGGGATTTTTATCTTGTCTATTGTATACATCCAATTTTAAAGAAACGGTGTAGTTGTATGGGCTATCAAATTTAGTCTGTTTGAAAATGAATACATCTGTAAAAGTTTGCATTATACACTAACATATGCCCTATTCAGAATTATCCCTTGGATGATCTCTGTACGTCATTTTTATTTTTTTATTCATATATAATCCAAGGTATTAATGATTCATCATTATTAAGGTCTATCGCGTGTTATTTCAACCCTAAAATCTTCCATTTTGAGGACAGCCCATTTATACCATAGTAGGTATCGTCACCTTTTCTTAGATTGATGCATTACAGTATCTTCCAAAAATGTCCAATGCCTTGATTAAAGATGGCCGAAGATACTATTGGACGATTGCTTAAAGAAGTCGCAAAAAATGCAAATGACTCTCCTTAAGGTCTGGAGAATATGTAAAAAACATAAGTTGTGATTTGACGTTGCATATAACTTGCATAAGATACTCAAAATCTAATTACTTCGGAAGACGATTAACTGTTAGCGATGCTTACTTATTACCAACATAGGAGAGAAGCAACTTAGGGAATACTTTGAATATTTTCAGGGCAATTATAATATGATGATCAACTTTGTATCAAACATTTAGTAAAAAACAGGGCCGGTGTATTCATTATTACTATATGGTGGTAGTGAAATAAGACACATTTTCGCCAATTTTATTTTTTAATTTGATGTTACTAATACTTTAACTTCTTCGCTATGCAGAGTTTTATTAGAAATAACACGCTTTAATTCCCGAGAAGCAATGAACATATCGAGACTTACATATGATCCAGCAAAATTTGATGAAAACAGCCTTGAAGTGTTTCCACTAATGTATTGTCCAACTGAAATAGTAAAAGACGATTGGAACAACTTATTCCACAAATCAGTTGGACAGGGTGACCACTTTGGGGTCTCCATTTCGAATCCCTCCCTGGAGGCCTCATCGCTTGCAAAGGTGGCCTTCGAAGCCTTTTCGGTGGGTCTCCTGCAGTTCGCCCCGCCATGCATTCATTCGCATGCGCGACCATCTGGGGGATAAAGGATTGGGGGGATGGGGTGACAGGGAGTACCCGGAGATAAGCAGATTAAACGCGGCGACAAAAAGAAAAGGGCTTGTTATAACATCTTCCTGCGACGCACCCCCCACCCACTCCTTCGCTCCCTCTTGGCGTCTGCGGGAACTATTTGCTTGGGTTCCCCGCCGCCTTAACCCCGACGGAGCCGGCATGCGTGTCCGTCCGTTCATTTTTCCGCCTCGGTCCTCCTCTCCGTCATGGGGGAGAGAAAAAAAGAAACGACGCCTCCCCTCCGACCCCCGACTGGCATAGCAAGGGGTTGCATCAGGCATTTCGAACGGAGGGGAGGGGTATGGCTGGGGTTTGGAGGAGTGAGTGAGGGTTCCCCCTACGTGAACCCTTCTTCGGTCCCCTCTTGGTCGGCACCCCGCCTATTCTCGTTCCCTCGCCAGGAGCGTATATGGAATCCGATACCAAGGGTGCAGGCGGTGATACATAAATAAAAAAGACGTTTGAAATGTGAAATAGCGCCACGCTCCGCTGATCTCCGTAAAGGGCAGCGTACTGTGTACGCGGTGCTCGAGATGGTGTGAAGGGGGTGGGAGTTGGGGGAGAAAGGGGTGGTGGGAGGTTGGGGGATGAGGCGGTGGGGTGACGCGTCAATTCAGCCGTGAACAGTTGACGTGAGGAGTGCGTCGAGAGGAACGCGAGGATCTCTCGAGGGGGTAGTTGGGAGGGGGATGGAACTCCGCCGGGGGCGGAGGGTGTGATTTCTTCCCCCTTCTCTGGAACGGCTGGAGTATCGCTTCCATGTGGGAGCACTCGGCTTAAAAGCAAGCAATCGCTCCAAATTTCAGAAGGACGTCATATATATGAATATATAAATTAATCCAAGGAATAAGTGTCAATTATTGCTGGTTCCGTAAAAAAAATTCCGAAAAATCCACCCGCATCAACAGGCTAGAGAGAGCATTTAATTTATGCTTGGAAAATTTGAGTTTTTGAGTAAGAAAAATATGTATGTCCAAAAGTATGTTGTGTGTTCAGCAAATATTACTATTATCATGCATGATTCGAATTAATACTAATATGTCATCGAAGCCGGATAAAAATTTGTCGCATTGATTTATTATTTAGTAGAGGTGAACCCCCTCCCCGGACTACAACCTTGACGTGGTGGAAGGGCTTGTGCGTTCCGATGACCTCTAGAGCTGTGTTGGGGGGGGGGTAAAAATAATTGCTCCTGGTAGGGTCACCCATTCCAAGTAGGGGTAAGGTTAGGAGCCAGACGAAAGGTAGTCCACGCAGCGTCTGTTCCTCAGTGTGGCGGCTGCATTAGCGTCTGATCCTAGTGGGGCGGCCAGTAAGTGCAACAAAAAAACACTATTGAGGAAGGTAACGGGAAACCACCTCAATTATCATTCCCAAGATTAGCATGATGGACAAACCAGAGATTTTGAGTCCTGGCAACTACAGGGCTCGGCCCAATCGGCCGTATGTCGTGCCCGGCAGCGGGGGAGGCAAGGCAAACCCTTGCAAGGGAAAACCAGCAGCAGCAGGACAGAAGACGCAGGAGAAGAAGACCAAATTGGTTAGAATAGGAACGTGGAATGATAGGAAAATGACGATAACAGGGATATTGGAGATATTAAGCAAGAGATCGAAAGGGAAAATATCGATATTTTAGGCCAATGTAAGGTGAGATCGAAGGATAGCGGGGATTAATGGAGTGCTAATTATTGAATAATAAACAGCGGCGGGAATGAGAGCATTCGAGGGGCTCCCATTGTATTAAATAAAGAGGTAGGAAGAAGCGTAGTCAAAATAAAGGAGGTAACGGATAGAATACTACTAGTAGAGTTAAAGCAGAACACACGAACTTGGTTATTATTCAGGTATACTTGCCACCGAGCAACCATAAGGAAGAAGATGTCGATAGGATAAACGATCAGTTAGAGGACAAAATCGCGTGTGTTCCCGCAGGGAAACATTTGATAGTGATAAGGGATTGGAATGCGACTGTAGGCAAAAGAAGAGATGATGATGATGTGGGGGATAACGGTTTGGGCACGAGAAATTACCGTGGGGAGAAGCCGTTGAGTTCTGAAAGAGACAGGGTTTAGTCATCACCAATATTTGGCTTAAATACCAAAAGAGTATACATGAAAAATGCCAGGTGGCTCAGAGAGATATCAGCTAGATTATATCCTGGTTAGACACAGGTTCAGGAACGGTGTGACAAATTGGCACATCTTCCCGGGAGCGGATACGGACTCTGACGAAAATTTAGTTGTTATGAAATGTAGCGTCCGTTTCAAAAAGATAAGGCAGGGGTGGCGAGATAGAAAATGGAACGTAGAAGCAATAAATGGATTGAAAAGGAAGGAGTACCAACAGGCAGTAGAGGAAATTATGGAGGATGGTAAAGGGTAAAGCACTATCGAAGAAAAATGGTGAAGTATCAATAAAGTGTTATTTAAAGCTGCAAAAGACACTATTGAAACCGCTAACGCGATAAGGTCTAGGAAACTATGGATCACGGATGACATGATTACAAAGATGGATGAGAGGAGAAAAAGTAAAAATGTAAATACAGGGATAGGTAAAATGAAGTTCAAAGAATTAAACAATAACATGAGGCAGGAAACAGATAAAGCAAAGGAAGCATGGTGGAAGTCGCAGTGCTAGGATATGGAACGTTTGCAGAGGAAGGGTGAAATTGGGGCGCTGTACAGCTAAGTTAAATCTTTATCAGGAAGTAAGAAA
This sequence comes from Hetaerina americana, assembly GCF_022747635.1. NCBI lineage: Eukaryota > Metazoa > Arthropoda > Insecta > Odonata > Calopterygidae > Hetaerina > Hetaerina americana. Next base: position 9,995,990 of record NW_027287205.1, read on the forward strand.
GGAAGAGCTATGCTAACAGTTACAGATAAGGCGGGTAAGATAATAGTTGACACAGGAAAGACCCAGAGAGATGGAAGGAGTATATAGAAGAACTGTATAGTAAAGAACACAGACCAACAAAGTTAGACATTGAAAAAGAAAATGACGCAGAGGAAGATAGCTTCGGTCTAGGTATACTAGACAATGAGATAGAAAGGGCATTAAGGGAGATGAAACTAAATAAGGTCGTGGGGGTGGATAACATTCCCGCGAAACTTTTAAAATGCTTAGGAAAATGTAAGATGAAGAGGCTATATGGGCTGATTCGTAGTATTTATGAGGAAGGAATCTGGCCGGAAGACTGTGAGATCAGTTTTAGTTCCCATTCCGAAAAAGGTAAAGGCTACATCATGTGAGGACTACAGGACAATAAGTTTGATATCCCATGCAGCTAAAGTTGTTCTCAGGATCATAAACAGAAGGATCGAGAGTAGGGCAAATGATAACTTAGGGGATGATCAGTTTGTGGTTAGGAAGGGGAGAGGTACGCGTGTTGCCATTGCAGCAATGAGGTTATTAATCGAGAGGGATATAGAACACAACCAGGAGGTATTTGCCTGTATCGTAGATTTCGAAAAAGCGTTTGATAGAGTGAATTGGGTCCCTGTCATCAACTCCTTCCTCCATGTGAAAGCCTCTTTGCCTAGCGCAATTCTTCTCCTTACGTCCCTACTACTTTGACCTTGCTGGTTCAAAACACTTCCGAGATACGTAAATTGTTATACTCACTGTAGTTTTTGTCCTCCTATTTTAATGTTTAGCTTAGCCTTTTTATTTCTAGAAAATCGTATACCCTTTTTTTTATTAATATTGATTCTTCTTCCCATCCTTTTCGCACTGAATTTCCAATTCACTAAGTAATGCTTGCAACCCCATGGCTGACTGACAAACTAAAGCTTGGTCATCAGCAAACCTGATTTTATGAATTTTTCGCCCACTTTCATTCCTACCACCAGTTTTTCCCATGCCTCTTTCATCATTTCCTCTGCACATAGGTTGATACGCAACGGTGATAATGGACAACCCTGCTTTACACCTCTTTCTAACACTGCCCATCCGGACTCCCCGTTCCCCACCCGCACCTGAGCAGTCTGAGACATATACCGGTTGCGAATCAGCCTCCTTTCCCTCCAATCTATTCCTATTTTCTGCAATATACTCATTAGCTTTTCCCAATTCACTCCATCAAACGCTTTTTTGAAATCTACGATACAAGCAAAAACCTCCTGGCTGTATTCTATATTCCTTTCGATATATATATATATATATATATATATATATATATATATATATATATATATATATATATATATATATGTATATACTCATATATAGGGAAACATATATAAGGAAAAGGGATAGGAACACGTATAAAGGACGAACACAATAGAGGTGGGGAAGGCGGAATCGAACGGATCACAAGAGTAAAAATATTTCCTCAACCGGGACTCGAACACCGGATCTTTCCACTTGCCGGGCGGATGCTCTTAACCACTTGAGCTATCGAGGATATGTAATTCACCCTGAGATCCGTGGGTCTTATATGTCGCCAAGCGCCCCGATTCTTTAGCCAAGAGATGGCGTCAGGGGGCTGTTTCACCCACCAAAGGAGAAATAGACAATACACAAGAGGAAAGGTGAGTGGTTAGAATTCATACAACATCATACAGGAAAAGAACAGTGCGTTTCAGTATGAATTCTAACCACTCTCCTTTCCTCTTGTGTATTGTCTATTTCTCCTTTGGTGGGTGAAACAGCCCCCTGACGCCATCTCTTGGCTAAAGAATCGGGGCGCTTGGCGACATATAAGACCCACGGATCTCAGGGTGAATTACATATCCTCGATAGCTCCTAGTGGTTAAGAGCATCCGCTCGGCAAGTGGAAAGATCCGGTGTTCGAGTCCCGGTTGAGGAAATATTTTTACTCTTGTGATCCGTTCGATTCCGCCTTCCCCACCTCTATTGTGTTCGTCCTTTATACGTTTGAATGTATATATGTATATATATATATATATATATATATATATATATATATATATATATATATATATATAATTAATGGGCTGACACAATATAACACAAATAGTATAGAATAGCAACAATTAAAAGGACACTCACACGGTAAATTATTGTTCGAGCTTTCGGCCCTCTCAGAGGCCTTCTCCAAGAGAGACTGAAAATATGCTGTTGCTTTGGAGAGGGGAAAGAGGTATGGGAGGGGAGGGGAGGTGTTGAGGGAATGCTGGGAGGGAAATTAAAGATGGACCCATCTTTATCATCTATACTTTCACAAAGTATAGAAAATGAGCAATGATTCCTTGGTTCGGTTATATTTGTGAGGAGGGTACCCAGTGAAAGCTGCCAGAATCGGTTTAACTCCATTAGTTCCAAAATTCTGGTACTTGTGTTTCACTTTAAATGTGCGTGTCGCTGTAGGATTGGTTTCAGGGTACCGGATCAACTTCTTTTTAAGTGCCGAAGAGGGTGATCTAAGCAAAGAGGATATGGAGAGACTGCGATTTCTACGGGCAACATTTGTTTTTGTTTTGTATTTTATATTGTTTACTGTATTTTTCGTCTTGTGAAAAATTTTCATCTGCCGAGGTGAAGGTGTGTCAGAGGGCATTTCATGATGCATAATTTTGGTTTTTACAATATTTGAAATCCATATAATTTTTATGACGTTACTATTGTATAACTGCCCATTCCCGAGCATAAAAGTACCCACCACATGGTAAGTTGTTGCCTCTAAAATGATGTAATTAATTTATAATAATGCAATATTTTATCGTGATGTTCAATTTCACACATGGAAATGACTTACCCTTCGAAATTTCCTAGATCCAATTATATCCAAGGGATTGGCAGAGCAATGGATAGATCGCTGGGTACTTGACTTGAGGGCCCGAGTTTAAGTCCCGAATGACCCTTGGGAATAATCTGAGAAAAACCCAAACCTCGTGATTTTACCAGCTCTCACCAAGCACCATTTCTTGGCTTCCCTATCCTCTATCGTTATAAGTGGATTTCAAACGCTTCTATTCTGTGACCAAGGTTGGCTATGATCCCACGTGCCAAAGCAATGTTTGGGTTGATAACTGATATACATACGTTTCAAAACTTAGAAAGTATCCAAAATATTAAAAGAACCACAATGAGAATTAATCATGGAGTGAAGGTTAAATTAAATATTGAAGCTCTTGCATGAATGGGAAGGATGTATGTTTAACAGTGATTTTGAAAATATTTTATTACCCCCATCGTACTACAACAGGAGATATCATTCAAACAAAATTAGAGAGATGAAGTGGAGAAGAGATAGATTTAAGATGTCACTTTTCCCACCAACGACAAGGCATCAGAATGACAGTGCCCGACTGCGGTAGGGTCATGTTCGCGTCAAAATTAATCCGGTGTATATTCACCCCTTAGCGGTGAATTGTAGGGTACTTCAATATCAAAATATCTAAATACCTATTTAATAACTATATATATATATATATATATATATATATATATATATATATATATATCTTTCAAATCAAAGCATTTTTTTATTACTAAGTATGTCCTCTGCGATACAGCTATTCCTTCATCATGATTTATCTAACCCTAAACCCAGAAACCAAGAAATTGAGTTTAAAATCTTGTAGTCTTATTGCTGTCTCTACTAACTTCACTGGAACTTCACGAGAATAGACGATGTCTCGTCAACAGTAATTTCGTCCGTCACGCAGGACATAAAGTGCTACAAATTGAATTAATTGACACGTAAACAGCATACCAATGGATTTTACGAGCGTCCTTTTTTAAGCTGTACACCATTTAACTAAACTAATGGGTAGAGGATTCGGGCAAGGGGAATGGGGCATGTAGGCTGGATTGGGAGGGAGGTTTGATGATCCGAATCAAGAGAAGACATCTTTCTATTCCCTCTCTGTGTCACGGGAGACAGGGGAGATGGATGTGGCACGTGAGAGATGAGGGGAACTTTTTAGCTGTCGGTTGGACTCACAGGAGGGCGAGGCGTCCGCCAGCAGGGCTCACGTGGATTTTCGGATTGGCTGCCAAGGGGGTGAGGATGGGAAACATTACTATTGCTGCTCCTCTCGTCTGATGGAGAATTTCAATAGCTGTTCCCCGGGATCGATGAACAGTTTTGCTGATCGCACCGAGTGCCTGATTATTTTTGTTCTCATGTTGCTTCTGTCAACAAGTACCAGTGGAGAAGAGGGACACGGTGCAGGCAAATCACGGAAGTATTTCCTTCCCCCTTCGTTACCAGACGATTTTCTATTGTTGGCTACATTTCTAAATTAAAGATCGGAAATTGAAGCATACGGCGCCGACATGAGCCGTGGATACATGATCGTTGATTAGGATTTATTATACGATTTTGTTTATTTTATTTCAGGGATTAAATCGAAGAATCTGATATCTCACAGATGATTTTTACAATCAACTTCGGCTCGGTGCCAATTTTGAGCTGCTTCGCAAGGAATCGCTAAAAAACAAAATCGGAAAAAGTAGTACACTTAGGCGGAGGTGCACGTGAAAGTTTGTATTCGATATTTCTTAATGGTTCGCAGACTCCTTTAACCTATTGGTGCAGAATTCTGGGATCACCCACAAGGTATTTTAGAAAACGTATTTTATGAAGCATATCTTAAGGTGATATTAAATTCTGAAATCCATCGATTAGGGCAGTGCGAACTTTGAAATGTATTTAATGTATTTTAAATCTAAATGTTGCTCACGGTAGAAGTAGCGTGATAGAAATTTAGTGGAGCATTAAAGCTCTTTATTGATATATCAACAATTTTACTATCCTTTAGCTCCATCAGCATAGTCATTTCTTATTAAATCAAACTCGTGAGAATAACTACTGAATACTGAATTACTGAATTACTGAATACTTTGAATACGATGCATATAAAACCCCTTTTACGACCCATGTACAACCCCTTTCAGTACCATTTTGAACAACTGGATTATGACAAAGAGGTCATGACGAGGTGCCTGGACGAGATTCCCATCGACAACATTCCAGAAAGCAGACCAGAAGCATGGCAGAGCCCCTGACATCGGTGTGCTGATGCACAAGGCTGCTTTTTTGAAGATTTTTAGTAATTTGTACTTTGATCTGAAATAGAGTTTTCCCCCGATTTATTCTGTTTATGTTTTGGGACCAATCATGTATGTTAGTCTTTTTTCACCAAAATTTGCTTTTGATCAATTATGATATCATCACTTTTGAAATGTTTCTTGGAAACTTTTGCGAAAATGCTGTGAGTTGATTTAAACTAAAATTTTGGAAAACTCTCCTGAGAAAAGATGTTTCGGCTCTTCCAGGAGACGCGGTTTCAGGAATCCAGAGTTTTCAACAGTTTCTCGAAGACATAATTTTACCGGAATTATTTATAAACTCCTTTGATTCCAAGGAGTGGCGAAATAGCTTTCTAGAGATCAAAGTCCCAAAGCTTTATCAGAGATAATGAAACGATTTCATTGCCTCTTGAAAGGGAACCAGTACAGTGGTTCTAAGGAAACCTGAGGCATCTGTTGCGCTGATTACGTTTAAGTTTAACGTTAGAGTAAGTCGTTTGCTTGGCAAATAGGCCGCCATCTGCACTCTCACAACGCGCTTCCCCTCTCTCTCCCTTCTTCTCAATTGTCCATAGAATCCAAGCTTCATCTGCGCGCAGATCCACAGACCAAGGTTCGGGAGTAGTTGGAAGCGTTTCGCTCGGCAATTGCATGTGAGATTAAATTAACCGTCAAACAAAAAATAATTCTGTGTATTAGCATGCCTTAAAGACAACTACACGTCACATTTTTGAATGATGGTATTTTCGGACCGATAAATGTGTTAATACAAATCTCATTTACATGTTTTTCCTTGTAGGAGCCGGAAAAATCTTTCTCAATTAAAATTCTATTTGACACCTTATTTTTTATTTATATAAATGCTTTCATCAACAGCGTACTAAATATTCATGTAATAATCACTTGCAAATTCTAATAACCAATGTTTGATAGGTAACTGATAAACATGATTCGAGTTTGATTCTGGCATTTTTTTTTAAGGTATTCTACCGGTTAACGTAGGTTTTTTGATGGACACAACTACCCAACGAACATTTCATTACTCCCAACAAAACGCAAAATCCATCATCCTATTCTATATCAGGTCCCTCTTCATCTCTGAGTACTTTCTTCCTCCCTTCATCCCGTCCAACATCCCTATCCTGTTCCTTCCCTTTCCTCTTTTGCCCAACATTCTACCCTCTATCACAGTCTTCAACATCCCACTGCCGGTCAACACCCCCTTCATCCACGTTTCCTGCCTCCATAGGATTGCTCCCAACAAACCCCTCTCTTCGCCCACCATACCAAGTACTTCCTCATTTGTTTTCTTCTCTGTCCATTTTACCTTCTCCATTCTTCTCCAAACCAACATTTCAAAATCCTCCAGTCTACGTCTATCCTCCTGCTTCAATGACCACGTTTCCGCACCGTACATAGCTACGCTCCATATCAAAGTTTTTACCAAGGTTTCCTTAACATCCTTACTCAAAGTCCCTGTCATCAACTCCCTCCTCCTTGTGAAAGCCTCTTTGCCTAGCGCAATTCTTCTCCTTACGTCCCTACTACTTTGACCGTGTTGGTCCAAAACACTACCGAGATACGTAAACTGTTCTACCTGCTCTAGTTTTTGCCCTCCTATTTTAATGTTAAGCTTGGTCTTTTTCTTCCTAGAAAATCGCAACCTTTGTTTTATTAATATTGATTCTCATCCCATACCTGTCGCACTGAATTTCCAATTCACTCAGTAATGCTTGCAGCCCCTTGGCTGACTGACAAACTAAAGCTTGGTCATCAGCAAACCTTACTGATTTTACGAATTCCCCGCCCACTTTCATTCCTACCTCGAGTTCTTCCCATGCCTCTTTGATCATTTCCTCTGCATACAGGTTGAACAGCAACGGTGATAATGGGCAACCCTAACCCTGCCTTACACCCCTTCCTAACACTGCCCATCCTGAATCCCCGTTTCCAACCCGCACCTGAGCAGTCTGAGACATGCACAGGTTGCGGATTAGCCTCCCTTCCCTCGAATCTATTCCTATTTTCTGCAATATACTCATTAGTTTTTCCCAATTCACTCTATCAAACGCTTTTTCGAAATCTACGATACAGGCAAATACCTCCTGATTGTGTTCTATATTCCTCTCGATTAATAATCTCATTACCGCAATGGCATCACGCGTACCTCTCCCCTTCCTAAACCCAAACTGATTATCCCCTAAGTAATCATATGCCCTACTCTCTATCCATTTGTTTATGATCCTGAGAACAACTTTAGCTGCGTGGGATATCAAACTAATTGTCCTATAGTCCTCACATGACGTGGCCTTTACCTTTTTCGCAATAGGAACTAAAACTGATCTCACAAAGTCTTCCGGCCAGATTCCCTCCTCATAAATACTACGACTCAGCCCATATGGCCTTTTCCTCCCACACTTTCCTAAGCATTTTAAAAGTTCCACGGGAATGTTATCCACCCCCACGGCCTTATTTAGTTTCATCTCCCTTAATGCCCTTTCTATCTCATTGTCTAGTATGCCTGGACCTAAGCCGTCTTCCTCTACGTCATTCTGGCATAGAGATGGAATAATCCTGGCGCCCAGATTTACAATCGCAGACGAGACAACAATGCGACCTTAAGGGACACTTATTGCCGGTATCGATATGGTGAATAAGTTTCCTTTCAAAATCCGAGAACAGCACAGAAAGGAGAAAACGTTTTTTTTTCAAATTTGAAACTTTGTTTATATTTCGGATACGAATGTGTCATACCGAAAAACACTTTAGTAGCGAGTTCAGAGTCTTATTTAGGATATTGTGTTTTTTTTCTGGTTTTATTTTTTAAATGAAATTCAATTCGGGTCCTCAAAAAAAACCTTAGTTTGGGATTTTGGGGAAAAATGTCGGAAGAATCTATAAATTCATACCACAGGGATGCAGATTTTTAAGAACCTCAAGAAAACGTGTAGGATAGACAAAAGAGGGCGCTGTTTACTTCTCTCGCCTCTTTGTTTTTCGCCATTTTGGTGAATTCGCTTCATTTATGGGACAATCTTGGCTCTCTCTGGCTGGGGCATCCCCACGTGAATGAGGGTGTCGCGGCCAATCCACACCCGCCTTTGGCGTGCGGGGTCGCAAGCGTTGGGAAGTCGTGAGGGGGCTGCGAGCGAAAAGGGCGTCGAAGAATTTCATAACATGCGAGGACGGCGCCGGGATTGCGTCGCAGCCGATTCGGTTATTGCATTCGTGCCCTATTCCCGTGGCCCGTGGAAAATCTTAAGCCCACGTGCGTTGCTATGCATTTCTGCGAGTATTTTCACATGACGCTATACTTATCTAATATTTCTTGAAAAAATAATATTCTCCCAAAGGAAAATAACAAACAGACCGCGCAAATGGTAATCTAATTTTCTTAATGATATGTCATTCTAGTCTCCCGCGTGATTTAATTACATATGCTCAATTAGTTGTGCTATTTTAGGAGTTAAAATATTCTGCGCTTACTGATTTTAACGGAAAATGTTCCTAAAATATTAACACACCATATTTTATAATTTTATTTTCTAGCTTTAATTTTTTCGTTTAAAAATAAAATAAGTATTAGTTGTTCTGAAGAATTATGCATACTTTAAAACAAAAAAATGAAAATTACATGTCCTCAAAATTAATCTTTATTAGATCCAAAGCGAATTTCACCGTTCTCAAATTATCACTGATTTACTCATTATTTTAGTCAAAAAAACAGATATAAAGTTTTAACAGTATGCTTTCTTAGTTTATGATTGACAATTTAAAGCTAAAAAATATTAATCTGATAATGTAATGGAGAGACTGACTCTGTGTAAATAAAGGGTTTTGTGATACAAATACGTACAATGACATGCGTTTACTATCATGAAAATAATATGCTTCTGCAGAGTGAATCTCCTGTCTAATCAAAATATACCAAGAGATGACCTTGTTTTAATTCACATGTGAGATGGGTGAGTTCACATTGTTCTTATTTCCATCATATGACCATCAGATGGGGGGCCATGCAGTTCAGAGAGAGGCAATATCCACCGAGCACTCTTTCGACTGTGTGTTCTGTTACAATCGTAGCAACAAAACGGGGAATGCAAATGATATTTATACCAAACGAATTTAATATAAATTAAATGTGCAGCTAATTAAGGCTTCTACTTAGTTCCCATAGTTACCTTTTGAATAAATTCAGATTCGAATAATATCTCTGCTACGGAGAATTGGATAAAGTGTGAGCAGTAGGAATTGGATTGCCACATTCATTCAAATGGATACTACTCCATCTTTAATACAATATATTATGTACATTTTTCATTGCAATCGATTGATACGTCCGCGGAATCACACAATTTCCACAATCATCATATTAAGTACACCGGCAGGCATTTCAGGCAATCATGGAGGTTGGTTGTTCATGACATTCGTTGGTTCTTCCCCAAAAGTCAGAAGTTTTAGGCAGGGGAGCGCATTTCGAGGCATGGGATGGGAAAGTTCGGGGGCGGCGTTAGGAATGAAGCGATGATTGGTGTGTACTTGTAGAGGGGGCACCCAGGGAGGAAGCGGCTCTCCTGGGAAAGGGCGGGAGCTCCTGGGCATGGGCGGAGAGCATTCGCAGTACACACCGGGGGAGCGGTTTGTGGACCAGAAATTAATGCCTCGAGGGCCGGGGGGAGAGGATTTCGGAAGGGACCCCGAGTCAGCAGCGGAAGGGGAGGGATGGGCGTGAAGAAAGATGATTGGGGAGTGTGCCGTTGGGGAAGGGGCAACTTGGTGGAAAATAAGCCCCTCTGTCCTGGGAAGGGACGGCGGGCAGGCTTGGAATAAGATTTCTTGACGGAAAGGGGGAGTCATGGTTAGAGAATGGGCGTCGTACAATGCGGAATCGTTCTTTGGGGATAATCGGTGGACGGTCAAATAGATCTGATTGTTGACCATCCGCCTTGTTGTAGTTTCACCCGCGAGGCGTGGCATATTAAGGATCCTGTACTCCTTTTGGGGTGCATCACTGGAAAGTGACGGAAATGCAGAGCTGTCAAAAGGGGATGTACTCCTATTGTCCCATTTGGGTTGGGATCCACCTGGAAATAACCATAGAATCACGAGAATGCCAAGGGGTAAAGATCGCAAAATGTATGTGAAAGTCCAGGAACAGCGCGTGGAGCTTCGACTGAAAACCTATTTCTAAAATGAATTGCCCATTTTATCACGGCAGAAGAGTGATAGGTTGGACTTTTGGTGTTGCAACCGATATTGGAGATAAAATTAGGCCCCATAATTACATTAATAGGGCCCAATAAATTGCCAAAAACAATTAGATAGACTGTCGACCTGATATATTCAAGTACTCGTTTTTACTGCTGACGATTCACGACAACAGTTAAAGGGGGATAACCTAAGGAAGTAATTGGTACGTTCAGTCAAAATTTGGGGCATAAAAGATTACATTACATAAGCCCACAAAACTCTGGGAGTCCGGCGTCCTAACACCCCCTTACGGGCGCCCATTTGCCAGGTGGGGTTTAGCCATATATATATATATATATATATATATATATATATATATATATATATATATAACACTTTTTGAAAGTCTCACGGACGTGAATAATAATGTATAACACTTAGCACTAGTGGACACAGACAAAAACACAGAAACACACAAAAAAGAGAATCTCTATTTTTCGAATTTTCGGTGGTCGTTGCCACCTTTATCAAGGAAGAGAGGGACAGAACTTATATATATATATATATATATATATATATATATATATATATATATATATATATATATATATATATATACATATAAAGTCTATTGTTACTGTAAATTGTCCGTCCGTAATGAATGAGTACTACCCGGTAATAAGTGTCTGAGCTGAACTGAAGCCTACACTCTTTTAGTGTTTTCTCTTGTCCTCTTCGTGATGTTCGGTCGCTGTCTTTCCACGCGGTGCCAGGTGCATGAGGAAATGCAGTGAATACAGGTATATATAGAATGGCTGGTAACTTACCACCCCCTGCCATACGTCCTTCCAATGGCTTGCGGGTTATTAGGTAAATGTAGATTTATAATAATTGATTCCCTCAATACTTTTATTCTCTCTTATTTAGGAGCTGTTATTGGACCAATATTGTGTATTGTGTAAATTGAAGACTAGTTAATTGTGTTCGTCAAAATATCAGAGAGAGAATTTCATGTTTATTTCAATTTAATATGAATGAATGACCTCAGTCTTTTTTTAAGTACACTCTTAGACATTCACAATGTCTCACTTTTTCCTCAGAGTAATTTTTGGTATTACAAAAAGCTCTCATTTCGTAGTATTGTGTATGTTTTAAACATACAACAAAGATTTTAAAAAATGACATCAATCTTTTGAATGAAATATGAGGAAAGAGAATATTTGACCACTATATTTTCCAATAAACTATTCGATATTAATATAATCAGTGTGCAGTTAGTATTAAAATGAATTATGGATTTCAATTGAATCGAATTTGAAATTTCCATGTAAATTTTAATTATTAACTAATTTTCTTATCCGTTTATTTTTTCAGCGTTATTTTATTTTCTCGTCGTGGATCAATCTAAAATCTTTTATTTTCTGCTGATTTACTTCTTGAAGATAATCTTTTTCTTGGTTTTTTTTCCTTCGCGTGGCGTTTTTATGTTTAGAGCAATCCGAGGTCGACACATGAATACAAAGCCTATCGATAATGAAAAGTGGATTTCGTTGGCCTATTTCCCGGGTAGTTTCCCCTCACAAGATTTTTCATCATGCTGTTCTCGACCGTAATGAAAGCGGAGTCTGAGATTGATTATCGATTTTTCCCTTCCCTTTGTTTTTTTTCGGAACAAAAAGAATCCTCGGGAAGACAAGCGTAGCAGACAAATGGTTAGCGGAGTATACGAAAAGTCTTACAAGGGCACTCAAGACGTTTCGCCAGATGAACGAGCAGCCTTTAACATCGTATTTGGAAAAAGACAAGCACACAAAACGTTGGCCTGACCCACAGGCAAAGGCAAAGGGGGGGGATGTACCGGCACTAGGCGTTCGCATTGAGCCCCAACAGTAAACAGCCATTAAATTCCATTTGGTTCGCTGAGCAGATTTGCATACGCTTTCTTGGCTCCGGATCCGTCAGCGTCCGCTCAAATTTGACTATGTAATTAAATAAAACCTCAGACAGTCAATTTATTCTTGTATCCCAATGCGACCAATCAAGGGGGGCATTGTTGTTGGCTTAGAAACGACAAGAGGGGGGTGGCCAAGACTTCATCCCCCTCAACCACGCTCTATTTTAAAGAAGCTTTTCATCCCCTCAGTCCTCACTGCCCTGAAAATGAGGTGGTGGTGACGAGGGGTTGCCGTCTGGTTTGAATGCCCCCGATGGGGGAGGCAGGAAGGGGTTTTGAAAGCCTAAGAGGGCTTCCCTTTCAAAGCTTTGTCATAAGGCAGGTCAGTCGATGTATTGCCGAGCGTACGACGCGATGTGCTCGGCGATTCAACAAGCAAAGATCAAATTGAGGGATCATAAAGCATGGGTGAGGATGGACGTTCATCAGATTGTCACGTTAAATCCGCGCGTGCATTAAAGGCAGTTATTTCTTTTATTTCCTGACCTCGGCAACTGCGAATACTTTTTGAAATTGATTGGATGCTCCTCTGGTCTGGCGGATTTGATTTTCGTCTCTCGTTTTTGACAGTTGAGTGGGCCCTTTTTTTCATGTTCTGCTTGTTTACTGGGTGGACTGTTGTGACTTCATCATTTATATGTCGTGCGCGACGTCTATCTGTTGAGGAATTCAAGATGCTTCCTAGGTTTGAATGCAGACCACGTGTATTTCATAGTGGTGACATGGAAAGTGTTTTATAACACCATATTATGATTTAATCAACCTATAGTATATTTATATTCCCTCTACACAAAGACCTCCAGACTCAAACGTCTTACACTTAATGCAATCGACGGAGAAAGAATAAAAATTCACCCGTAAAAATAACAACAGCATCAGCATAATGGTGGAGAGACTAATCCTACCGGTTTAAAAATGAATCAAAGACATTTATTTCCAACAGGAAAGAATTTATTACTATTGACTAGCTCCGCTAAACTATAGTATCATCTGAATCTACAGTGTAACGAAATTTTTTCTTCGTTCTTTACAAATGGATTTACATAATGCATCGGTATCAACAATCTCTGAAACTTACCATCACGGATTGGGACAGCACTAGCGTTACAGCTCAGGTCCGTGGTAAAGATTCTTGTGATTCTTCATGAAAACTATTTAGTTTAGATAAATGCCCGTAGGAGAACACATATTAGACCTCTTTCTTACAAACAGTCTTGAGAGTTCTCTGAGTGCAGTGAATGTCGACGTTTAAGTGCACATAAAAACGTTTGCATCAATTTTTACAAGGATATAAAAAAGAGTATTGAATCAGGAGGTAAAATTTATATTTTAATCATAAAGCTGACTTTGAAAATTTTGCCAATATATATAAGATTATTTATTTCCCGAGTTTGAAGTGCGCTTAAATGATTTCAGCAACGAAGAAGCTTAGACAGAGTTTGTTCGTTTATAAAAAGGAACATTGCAGACTTCATCATTAAAAAATACGCCGCAACAAACCGCGAGCCCAGGTGGTGCAATAATGACGTTTGGAAACTCTTTGAAAGCCGAGAATGTTACACTCAAAAGTAAGGGTGGTTGGCAAGAATATATATTCCTTGAATAATTGAGGAATTTATTGTAAGAGTATATAAGCTAAATCTAAAATTGAAACTGAAAGACCTTACTCCTTACGAGAATTAATCTTTAGGTATCATGCAAGCATTTGGACCGTGAGTCTGAAGCACTCTGGTCATATGTCAGGGAGATAAAAGAGGGGAAGGAAACCGTAGCCGACTCAAAGCATTGTAACCATATCATCCATGCTGATGGCGAGGGAAAAGCTAATGCTCTCAATAAATTATTCCAAGTATTTTCACGAACAATAGTGCCACCGAAGAGGTCCCAGATATTCTACATACTGAGCTTTTGACAAATGTAACATTAAATGGACGAACGAGGAATTATCAAACTCCTCAAATAGGTCAAACTGAACAAATCCCTGGGGTTCACACGTATACCATCTGGGGGTGTTAAAAACATTAGCTCCAAATATCGCCCCATATCTCAAAATTATATTTAACAAATCGTTCATAGAGTGCAAATTCCATAAGAATGGAGAAACTGTATTATAAACTCCTATTTTTAAAAGTGTTGACAGGAACGACCACTTTTTTCGGACTAAGTAAAGACAAAGATATCAGCAAGTCACTCTAGAATTCTTTTACGTTGACCTCCTTCTATCAAATTGTAAATTCACCAACAATGGGTGATAATATTCTTGATTTTTTTAGCAACAAACAAAAATAGGCCATTGGAGTCCCCTTCTTTCAAGAAGGGGACTTCAATGGCCTTAAGTGCGTGCTACTGAGTCAATTTGTAAATTTTAAGAAATATGGTAATCACCGAGTACGTGGAATCAATTCCTTGAGATCACGCGCTCAGTATCCAACAAGTGTACTCTCAGTAAATTTATAAAACGTAACGCAAAGCTTAGATGGTACAACGCGTAGGATCGAAAAGCATTACGACGTCAAAAGCTATGTAAAGCCAAGATGAATGATATTAGGAGTGGTATCTATAGTGACAAAAAAAATTACATCACATATGATTGCTAATTATGATTGCTAATGATATGATGATGGCTAATTCTAAGAAGGAATTCCGGAAGGCGTTAAGCGAATTCAAAAGATAAAGATTACAGGAAAATTTGAAAGAGAACCCGAAAGAACTTTTGTCGTACGTCAGAGAGGTCCAGGGAAATAAGTCAACTGTTAGTTTACTCAAAAATGATAAAAGCAAAATAGTAACCAACGGGTTTGGAAAAAAACTAACATATTACACTCCTTCTTTCAAAGCGTCTTGACCAATATCTCACCTGGTATGTCTCCGACAGTTTACCAAACCATGCTGGCTAACCGATACCAAAATTGAATTCTCATATAATGGAATAGAAAGTTTTCTGAAAAATATTAAGCCTGATAATTCCTCCGGGCCCAAACAAATACCCGCTCGCATATTTAAAGTTATAGTCCGGAAATTGTGCCGTATCCAAAAATTATATTTTAGAATTCGCTGGTAGATCACAAGGTTCCCAGAAATTGGAAAACGGTCAGCGTAACACCAATATTTAAAAACGGAGACAAGGAGAAACCAAACAATTACAGGCCTATATCCCTCACAATATTTTCGCTCAAGGTTAAGGATCGTGTAGGTGCTAGTTCGATCGTGAGACACCTCGATAATCAGGAGTTATTAATTGAAAATCAACACGGGTGTCGATAAGGTAGATAAAAGTAGACGCGCGCTGGGTGTCTTCATGGACCTCTCACAAGGTCTTCGTCAAGGCTGATTGGATCTCTTCTATGGACCAAAAACGGATTCCTTTCAGAGCGACCTTAATCTGAGGGAACAAAGGAAGTCTGCTGGGGCGACGTCAAGACTATAGGGGGTGGGGGAGCGTTGGCACCTGGTGTTTGGCCAAGAACTCAAGGACTCGTAGCACGTTGTGGAAAACACCTTGGGCACGAGCTTGGCGTACACTTTCCTCGTCGCTAAGTCTTCAGTAACAATCCAAAATACAACAGTAGACGGCAATTTCAGAGTGCTAGCAACCATCCTGACACTCAATTGACGGTCAGAGTCAAAACAAGAATTGTCATACACGAGCCACATTGTTGTCGGTTTTGCTGGTTAATGGCCGCCCAGAGCGTTGTTCGTCGTGAACTTCTTCCCGGCCCTCCCTCAAGGCCTTTGACCACATTGAAACTTGTGTGAAGAGGACAAAGCAGAGCCCCCGTAAGCCTCACGAATATTTTTTTTAGTCTCCTCAAGAGATATTTTCAGTTTAGCACAAAACTTAGTAATCGCGTAACGCTGCTCGATCGTCGATTCCATTGTTTTCGCGACGAGGTCGGTTAGCCAAGGTTTACAATAACTGACGTCATGCCGTTTTTTCAGCTAGGAGAGCATAAATACCGGTATCCCGGCAAAACTTAGCGTCCCTTTCACATACTCCAAGTAGATTGATCCCAGTCCAACGAATAGCAGCGCCGCGGAAAATTTAATTGCATTACTTTTGGAACGCAGCCTGTACATTGACGGGGATGGTTATCAATCACTTTCAAGACATGAATATGGTGTTCACTGGAGTCGGGAAGTAAGGAATGATTCTGAATTGAAGGGTAAGAATGCATATAATGAAATAAGAATCATTATGCCAGAGGACAGTGAAATGGTGATAAGAATTTTTGGGAAAAGGTGAATTTTGAAAGTTGGCGTTATTGAAGACAAGTGTTCGTGTCCATCCAAGGATGTGTGAGTTGAAAAGAGGTCTGAGACCATGTGGTGAGCATTGATATAATAATATGAATCAATAGATACGAATAAAGGAGGTTCTTGAAAGAGGGACTTGAGAAAAGAGGGAATGGCTTGCCAGAAGAGGAGCAGACGGAAAGTTTGTGGCCAAACGTCGCCGAGGTGACATTCAGAAGAGAGAAATGGTCTTGAAAACAGGGAGGACTATTCAAACGAATTAAAGATTGAAGATTGCAAGAACAGGATAGCCATTACAAACGAAATTTCAAAAAAATGTAAATTACTTCCTGAAATAAATCAAAAACAGCCAGCTTTTTACTTTGTATTCTCCAAAAGAGTATTTTGTGAAAGTCACCCACGTACGTTTGTTTCCCGTGGTGGAAGAAAGCGCGCTTGCGAAACTTAATTTCAGGCATTTGATGAGCTTTTTAAATCAAAATAGTTTGTTTTGAATTTGCACAATTTTCCACACCGATTTTGTGACCGTCGATTAAAAATGCCATTAATGAAAGTCTAATATGACGGCAAAATGTACTTTATTGCAAAAATCATTCCCCGTTTTCAATTTAATACGGCAGCGATGCGTGAATTTCTGAAGAGGCGATGCAGTTTTAATTTCCTGGATTCCCGAGCGCAAAAAGCTCTTTTGCCTTGGGCCCGCCGGTTGCATGCGCCTCTAGATTTTGTAATGACATATTTTCAGGCAAATAACGCAGCCGGCATAATGGCGTACCGCACTTCGGTTGCTTTACGACACAATTTATGGCCCTCCGTGAAAACAGGGTCAAACTAGCATCAGCAGCATTTATGGTTTATTCCAGTTAGGTCGGCCTACCCGTTTTGAAACCATTCGCTAAATAATAGATAAACAGTAATGATCTGGTTATCGCGCGTAAATTTTATTCCTAATGCGGTCGGTGGAGTGACAAAAGCACATGCTTCCCTCGTCCATGGTCAGCGACTATGGTTTCTATTTTGTCCCGGGATGCCCTTAATTTTAATGCCTTCTGCTCCAGTTAACTAAGAGTGAGTTTCGCTTGAAGTTACTCGTATAGAAATGAATCATGAAACCGCGCTATTATTCTCCAATTCAAAAACATAAGCCTCCGAGTGAGTATGCGCCATAACAAAACCTATAACGAGTATTATCAGAATTATGGCCTCATGGAAAAGTTTCTCTTGGGTTGCAATATCCTAATGAAACGGGCGACTAAACGTCTACCACAAAAGGAGATTATTGCACGCGAGACTTTGAACATTTTCATAGTTTTTTTGAAACAAAATTTAAATTTATAATTATTCTATACATTTTTTTCAAGCTAATTTTCTTTTTTATCATCTCTCTTTACGGATATGTGTGCATATTGAAATATCTTTTGGGTTGGAATAGAATGTGAAAAGAGTCTTAAATATATGTATATACATGGATATGTAAATATATATATATACATATGTATGTGTATACATATATATATATATATATATATATATATATATATATATATATATATATATATATATATATATATATATAAACATGAATACCTACACATAGCTCTCCCATGGGTCACAACCATAACCTAATAGAAGGGTTGGTCGCCCACGTATAAGCCCCCCCCACCACAATTTTGCTTTGGCGGGCGGACTTGCGCGTTCTGATGACCCTCACAGCTATGCTGACGGAAGCAATGATAATTGCTCCTGGTAGAGTAACCCCATCCGGATAGGTCGAAGGTTAGGAGCCAGACGAAAGGTAGTCCGTGTAGAGGCTGCAAAGGCGTCCGGCCATCGTGGGCCAGCCATTGAGTGATGGTACCACGTTAAAAACACTAATGAGGAAGGCAACCGGAAACCACATCAATTATTATTCTTAAGATTTATATGATGGGTACTATAGACAATAAAATTCCTGGAAGTTATGTGACTCGGCCCAATTAGCCGTGTGTCGTGCCCGGCAGCGGGAGAGGCATAGCTTACTTAAGCGTCATCTCAAGTAAACCCTTTTAAGGGAAAATCGAACAAAAATCAGGTGATCAATAAAAAACACCTAATTTGTGACTTTTTACGACAAAAATGGCGTAAAAACGTTCGAAATGTGTTTGGAAAGTTGTGAATCGTTTACTTTCTTCAATATATATATATATATATATATATATTAATATACTACCTTGATCAAAAATTTCCCGGAATTTATTCAGAAAATTAAAAATACAAGTTTATTCATCTAAATCTATATTGTCCCCTTCAAAGTAATCCCCATCGACTGCAACACACTTATGCCAGCGCTTGATCCAATCCTCGAAACATTTTTTATATTCGGTTTTCGGTATGTCCATCAGTGCTTCCTGCGATTTTTCCATTACTTCCTCTCGGCTGCTAAAACGCGTTCCCCGTAATGGTTTTTTAACTCGATTGAACAGAAAGAAGTCACAGGGAGCCAAATCAGGTGAATTCGGTGGCTGTTGGATGGTATTTGTTGCATTTTTCGTCAAAAAATTACGAATAATGATAGCACTGTGCGACGGTGCGTTATCATGGTGCAAAATCCACGAGTTTTCTGCCCACATTTCTGGTCTCTTTCGGCGAATTGCTTCACGCAAACGTCTCATAACGCCCAAATAATACTCTTTGTTTACTGTCTGGCCTTCTGGCAAAAATTCATGATGCACTACACCGTTGTAATCCATGAAAACCGTCAGCATTGCCTTCTTTTTTGACTGAAAACGACGTGGTTTTTTTGGTCTCGGCTCATTTGGTGAACGCCATTCACTTGCCTGATGTCTGGATTGCGTGTCGTACTCATAAACCCACGTCTCGTCTCCAGTAATGATCCTTTTGATGAATGTGGGATCGGATTCAGCCTCGCAAATCATGTCTTTTGCGACGTCAACACGGTCTCTTTTTTGCATGAAATTGAGGTCTTTTGGCACCAACTTTGCTGCTACACGACGGAAACCCAAATCATTAACCACAATGTCTTGGGCGGATCCATAGGCAATGTTCAAGTCCTCCGCTATTTCTCTGATGGTTAATTTGCGGTTATTGACCAACATTTCTTTTACTTTATCAATTTTTTCACCGACTTTCGGTGTCGATGGTCTGCCACTGCGTTCATCATCTTCGATTGACTCACGACCACTTCTGAACCGCTCGTGCCACTGGTAAACGACCGTTTTTTTTAGAGAATCGTTGCCGAAACACTTTTCCAACATTTCCAACGTCCGTGCGCCACTAAATCCGTTTTTTACGCAAAATTTAATACAAGTTCGTTGTTGCAAATTTAAATCCATTTCTGAAATTGTAAAAAATCGCCAACACACACAGAGATAGATGTACTCTTGGCTACGTAACTTTTGCAAATGTCAAGTTTTGACACTAAGATTTAAAGGGAATATCAACAACAGATGTACCAATTTAACAAAAAAAACAGAACTCAAAACGGAACGATGGGAGCGCCACACGGTGGTTATTCCGGGAACTTTTTGATCAAGGTAGTATATATATATATATGTATATATATATGTATGTATATATGTATGTATGTGTGTGTATATATATATATATATATATATATATATATATATATATATATATATGTATATATATATATATATATATCTTCGAAATGAAACGCTCTTCGGCGACGCACAAAGACATAAAAACACTAATGTAGATTTTAAACATAGAAAAACAAAGAAAGGACACCCACATATGTAGCTTTGACGTTTCGTTGGTTAGGCCGTGGTCCTCAGACAAGTCGGCGTCGTTCCGGACACGACGGCCTTGCCGTCGAAACTTCATAACTACATATGAGAGTGTCGCTTCTTTGTGTTTCTATGGTTTAAAAATCTACATCAGTGTTTTTATGTTTTTGTGCGTCGCTACATTTCATAACAACTAGACCACAATCTAGTTGTTATGAAATGTAGCGTCCGTTTTAAAATGATAAGGCAGGGGTGGCGGGTTAGAAAATGGAAAGCAGAGGTATTAAATGGTTTGAAAAGGAAGGAGTACCAACAGGCGGTTGAGGAAATCATGGAGAATGGCAAAGAGCTAAGTACTATCGATGAAAAATGGGAAAGTATCCTGAAAGGGTTGTCTAAAGCCGCCAAAGAAATTATTGGAACCGTTAACGCTAAAAGGACTAGGAAACCATGGATCACGGATGAGATGATTACAAAGATGGATGAGCGGAGAAAATGGGAGAATGTAAATACAGAGTAGGCAAAATGAAGTAAAAAGAGTTAAAACAGTAAATTGAGGCAGGCAACAAATAAAGCAGAAGAAGGATGGTGGAAGACGCAGTGCGAGGATATTGAAAGTATGCAGAGGAAGGGTGAAATTGGTGCGCTGTACCTCAAAGTTAAATCTTTAACGGGAAGTGAGAAAGGGAGATCTATGCTAACAGTTAGAGATGAGGCGGGTAAGTAAGTTGACATAGGAAAATATCCAAGAGAGATGGAAGGAATATATAGAAAATCTGTATAGTAAACAACTTCGACCAACAAATTTAGACATTGAAAAAGAATATGACGTAGAGGAAGATAGCTTAGGTCCCGGCATACTCGACGATGAGAAGGAAAGGGCATTAAGGGAGATGAAACTAAATAAGGCCGAGATTAGTAATCGAGAGGAATATAGAATTCAACCAGTAGGTATTTGCCTGTTTCGTAGATTTTGAGGAAGCGTTTGAAAGAGTGAATTGGGAAAAGTAAAGGGTATATTGAAGAAAGTAGGAATATATTGGAGGGACAGGAGACTGATCCGCAACCTTACATGTCTACACAAGTACCTTTACATGGTACACAAGTGGGTTAAAATAGATATAGAAAGTTGGTGGGAACACGTGAAAAAAGAGATCAAAAACCTACCGGGCCGATTACAGCCATATTGGAAGAAAGTAGAACAAATGGTAAAAAAAGAAGTCATGAAAGAATAACAAGTTTAAATAAAATGGTCTTGGATTCAATGTAAACTGTCGTGTATGCAAAGGAAATATATTACCGATAACAAGTATGTAAATAAAGGGAATACGTTCAATAAATAAGAGCAGCAAAGAATGTAAACAAATATATCATTAATGTTTAACTGTAAAAGAAAAGACGCAAAGGGGCAGTTAAAAAAATATGACTCTTTTATGATTGGCTTGATTTCATTTTAATCATTTTGTTTCCTATAAAGGATCTTGTATTGTTAATTCAAGTAATCAAAATGTTCACTAATGTGATGTGACTGTGAACACTTTCCGAATGATTATAGGTCATATGTGGTTCATACTTATATCATCCTTTGTTTAGAATTGTTCAATTGTGAAAATGCTCAATCTGTGGTCTTATGCACGCTAAAGATGGTGCACATTGTTTTAAATAACTATAACTGTGAATGGAAATGCATGTAATCGAAAAAAATGGGCCTAATGCCCCGAAATAAAGATATTAAAAAAAAATGTCTCAGACTGCTCAGGTGCGAATGTGCAACTCGACCGGATATTGAGGGATCTGGGTTTGAATCCCAGTCAAGGCGAATGATTTTTACCCTCTGAAAATGTTGCATTGAAATGCACATTAGCGAATGACTCCGATAAAAGTTACTGTTGCGGCATCTCCCGCAGTTTTTTTGGAATTTAAAAATTTCGTCTTTTGCGCATTTTTATTGTTTAAGTTGTAAATTAAAGTGGTTTTC
This sequence comes from Hetaerina americana, assembly GCF_022747635.1. Taxonomy (NCBI): domain Eukaryota; kingdom Metazoa; phylum Arthropoda; class Insecta; order Odonata; family Calopterygidae; genus Hetaerina; species Hetaerina americana. The sequence goes on from NW_027287205.1 coordinate 10,018,257, forward strand.
TTGACTATGAATTTTGTTTAACTTTTTTTATTAAAAACATGAAAGAGTCCTAATGGCTTTAAAGGGAATGTGGTGATCATTAATTAAACGCTAACTCACACCAGTTATTATATCAAATTATACGGCCGATGATGAGATTTAAAACCTTTTCTATATTCACGGATTTGTGAAGAAATATTTGAGAGGCTTTACGTTTGTGCCATCAAATTTTTGTATATAAATTTGGGAACTATATTTCCGCTGCATGAAATTCTTATTTTATCTTCGAAACGTTTTTACTTAAAGCAGTCAAAACACTTAATATTCCATCGTCCAAGTTTCGATTAGGCTCGAGGCCTTAGTTTTTGTGTGCTTCCAGTATTTTCAACGCAAGGGAAAAAATATATTCCGTGGCCTTATTACTCGGTTGGTGGGCGGCTTAATTTTTTTGAGATACAAACCCTACTTATCAATATTTCATTACAAACATGCAGGCGAGTATACGGTGGGCGAGCAAGGTGCTCCGTACGTAACGGCGGAACAAAGCCTCGCTTCTCCACTCATCTCGCATCTAAATGTTGCACTCAAGTCATAGGGGGAGAGAGCTGGGCTTGAAAGAAAAACTAGGTCTCGAGAGGAAATTTAGGTTTCCAAAACATTTAAGAAGATATCAAAGGGAAAATAATAGGACAGAAATCGATAATGCTCTTTATTTCACCTGAGCAGAGAGCAGAAATCATTTTGAAAGAGAAGGCCAAAGTGAAGGAGACGTAGCAAGGGTTGTAAGTTGGATACCCTTGAGTGGAGTACAAATTTTTTTCTTTTGAAAAGAATCGGGAGAGAATATTAGATGGAGGCAAAGGTTTTGATGTCGTTTGATCTGGTTTGGAATGGGAAATGAAGGTAAGGAATAATTTAAAGAATAACGTATTTCATTACAATCATTGATTTCTGCACCTAATTCCAGGTTCCCGCATGCCAAGGTTATAGTCCACGGAAGGGAATGTGATGGGTAAGGGTTGAAAAATAATTATGATAATGCATCGCTAAAACTTTCAAAGAATGTGATGCCTAAACATAAAACTTCACCCTTAAACACTAGAAGGGTTCCCATATTTGGGAAGTGTTATAGCCGAGGATGGGTAGATTGGTGAATATGTTGCTTAAAGTAAAATAGTGTTTTCAAAGAGGCTTCGGGAAATATATGAATGCAGGACAGATCGATGTAACATAGGCGGAGAGGCAATGGTATGCGGAGGATAGTAATTGGGGCATAATTCTGGGTAGTCGGGGAACAAAATATGAAAAATCAATAATAAATTATTGTAATATGTAGTATGTGCGTTAAGGTTATTTTGCAGCTAAATAATTAGGGGAAATTACCTCTTTAATACTAAATGTGCATCAGTACACTATAGTTAAGACTTTATAGCACTTTACAGCTAAATGAAAATAAATTAGCTTCACATATTTAAAGGAATGTTTCTCAATTTCCTACCCCTGCTGGTCATATCAGACGGCTTACGTGACAAACAATGGAGATCTTATTAAAGTGATATTGGCATCACGCGTAAATTCTAGGCATAGTACGGGAAAAATGGTAAATGAAAGCTGAAAGGTAGAGGCTGGTAATATATTTAACAACCTAACTCTAGTACTCAAAATTCAGTTCTGAAAGGTTTTAGTGGAACAAGATTCTCTGCTCTGTAAGTGAATTAAAATGTCACTAACATATTTAAATTCAAGGTCCAATTATTTGTTGATGGCTCAGCAAATTCAGGTGGAAAATTTAATTCTGAAATTGTATTTTGTAATAGAAACCTTCCCTTAATTCCTCACGCTCCTTAGGCACACATAATTATATGATATATTTCGGTAATTTGTTGATTTATATATATTTCAAGCTATATTAAAGTGCCGAATTTCAATGAAGGAAATTTCAACAAAAATTTATGTCGAATAATCATTCATGAAACTTGGTAATATTTGAAAATTAATTATTGGGTTATGTGATTCTTAATTCCCTTCCACCGCATGTTATTTGATAAGTATTCATTCCAGAGCTCTGATTTCGTGAGAAAAAATTTCATCGGCATTAGTGTCAAATTATTGCTCAGCGGAAGTGAGCTCATTTAGTTTTTAAATAACAATAAAATGCAGGAAAAAATCCACTAAATTACGCGTACAGCTTGTCAAACTCGAAATAAATATCATTTCAGAATAAATTTAAAATAATTCCAGAATTCACTCATTAACTTCAATTTTGCCCCTTCTTTAATTTGGTTCAAATTACTGGTCCCTATGGAAATGCCGCATGGCAACAGAAATACGTAAATAAAAACAATTTTTCCTTTGCAGCTTAACCCATTCGATATGGAACATACTTCTTCCTCCTTAATAATAGGAAAGACATGAGGATTCGGAATGCATGAGGCGTATTACAACGGGAATGACTTAACGTGGACCATATCCATTATGTTCGTTGTTGCCAAATATACTATATAGCCATTACTCGGCAGGTAGCATTCGAATAAGGTGCAGGGAAATCCCAGCGTAAACGGGGGCAGAAGGTTACTTTACACCGGAAGAATCAACTTCTCCGATGAAAAAGTCTTGTCAATAGAATATTTATAATCATTCGCAATTGCCGCAACGCACTACGGTAGCACCATGCCCCTTCCATCTCACCCCTCTTCTTATGTTTCATTTCACGGACAAAGTTTCCTTCAAAGTCGCTTTCTGCGTGTCATATTGATTTCTCCGGGAAAGAAAAAAAGAACTGATTCCCAATCTTAACGTTTGGGATTCTTATAACCTCGTCCTTAATTCGTGGAAATATAGTCGGCAAATATCAATGAAAAACTACATGCGTGTTTCAACGAAAGTTTTGTCCGCCGACATGTCTACGGTGTCATGGAACCTGTGCCTCTATATAATTTGGAATTTTAGTACGGCAATAACACTGTAGAATTGCGGTTACCCTTGGCGTCGAAAATATTTTGATTTGTTTTACCTCTCCGTTCCCTTCTATCCCTTCTCGATTTATTGATACTACCTCCGATAGACGGTTATCCTTTTAACCCATCTTATTTACTACATGATTCCTTCATGACCTTGAACACTTGAAGAAGCGATTCGACAGGAATATATGAATGAGTTTCTTGATGTTTAGTTGAAATGCAGGGGATCGTTGTTTCGGACACTCGTAAAAAATTTCTGTATCAATTCGGTCGAATCAACTACTTTAATATAGCTCTTCTTCCTTTGGACATTTGATCACATTTTAAATTTAGCTTTTTATTGTATTAATCATGTAATTGTACTATAAATCGAATGTAATTGATGTAATTCGAATTTTTATAAAGCTATATAAAAATGCTCATTTAAGAGCAAAATATACTAAATAATGATTAAAATGCAATACTACATCAGAATGAAAAACCAATAACCCTTGATGGACAATGAAACACTTCTGACTTCAAAGTTTAGGCAGTCCAATCCCCCATGAAGTCCCCGTAGTCTCCAAAATTTCCGGAATCATGAAAAATATCCTGCCCTCCCGTTTCACGGCTTATGCATCAATTTCATTTCTCAATCAAGAATAGAAATTAGGTGGTGCTGGGTATGGTGGGGAGGAGAGGGAATTGCTGAGACAGAAGGAGCCTAAGGAGACAGAAAACATGGATGCAAAGCATATTGATTCGCAAATGGATATTGAAGACTATAATAGAGGGAATAAACCTACCTTAATCAGTGGAATACATTTGATAATAATATTCCTATTCTCCCCGAGAGAGAGAGAGAATAAAAGGGGCAGGTATTAGGAAAATATCCAATAGCGCTGATGCACAGGATCGGCTGCAATTAATGCAACACAAAACGCGTGTGAAGGCCACAATGATTTATGTAGCCGTCTGTCTACCGTCTTCAATGCAATGTGATTACTTTCTCACGATTAAGGGTTAAAGTGGAGACACAGGATGACGACATATGTGGGTCAGTGGACAAGGATAAGAGTGGGAATAGCTGGCAATAGTTTGCTTACATTTCTTCAATTTTTTAAATCAATGTATTTATCCCATCGCTGGTCTTCTCCATACCTTGCCCTCCTACCCGCCGCTGTGTCCCTCTGCCTTTTATGCATTCCTCTTCGAGTGGATGAAAGGAAATCATTGCTGGAAAATATTCTAAGCAGGAAATATTTCGCAACTGCCAGCGCTTTGGTCAGTTTCACGCGGTTAATTAAATACCACTCTTAGGTTGTAGTTAAGCATTTATGAGTTTTTAAATGTCACAGCAGTGACCTAGATATTAGTGAGCGTGTGCTAAATATTCTATATTTAATATATAATGATATCACTTAAATGATAGTTTATTGAGGAATATATTTAACGTTTTAGTGTTTTCATTCTTCTCCCTAAATTGATTTGGAAGGAGAGTAAAAGCGTATATTATACTAATGGACATATATATTTCAAAATAGTAGTATTGAGTCCTAGTTTTAATAACTCTAAGTTACTAATGATACATAGAGGGAAACATAATACATTAGTATATGAATAATGAAATGTAAATTACAATTTCTCAAATTTATTTTATCTGAGCCAAATGATAAGGCTTAGCCCCATTTGTATTTCTGACAATTCAGATCGAATTCAGAAAATTGAGGCCTACACAACATAGCGATCCAAAACATTATCAGCGCTAAAATTAACTCTCCTGGATTTTATTAATTTAAATTTTCAGACTGCTGGAGAGAAAATATTTATTTACTAATTCATATTTTTGTTTTGGATTGGGTACACATCAAGACTTAGAAAGAATCCGAGTTTTTACTTTGGTCCTTAACTTGAAATAACTCGGAAAACTTTCGAATTAGGATATAAATATTTTTATTCTTTACATAATGTTGTAATGCTTGTTGTTATATCCGTGAGTATAATCATTAATATTTTTTTGTTTCCATAATGATATTTACGAATTCTTCCTTACTATGGTCTACCTTACCTTTTGGTATACATTTCTTTGACATTTGGTAGCTAAAAAGCATAGTAGCTGATAAATTTCACCACGCATAAATTTCACCACCATTTAGCATGCATTAATTACTCCTTTGATTGCTTAATTATCTCCCCCAAAATAATGAAAAAACATTTAGTTTTTTGGGCGGAATATCCTTTTTTCTACAGCTAAACACATTAAAATTTGAACTGTTATGAGCTGCGAGTATCATGTGATTAAGCATGATGCATCGGTGTCGATCAATGAAATCCAAATCACTTTTTACCTTAAAAGTTTCAATCAGATGACGTTTAAACATTTTTAAGTGAGGCGCCTCTTGCCCCATAGATTGGCACACATTTTATCATTTAATCACACAACCTCAGCTAAAGTTTATATCTCAAAAGCAAGAACATCCCGTGTCGGCGGGTTTTTTTTCCACAGTTGCAACTAGCGGGGGCGGGGATGAGATTTATTTGCATGTGCCAGCAGGTGGGTGCAAGGGTTCCCTCTCCAGATCACACAAATGAGTCACTCTTTATGGTCCTCCTTGGTTTCCGAGCTACAAGGACAGAGGATGAGCTTCCTCGCTACCAATAAAACTCTCCAACCCGCAAAGTCGTAATTGAGAGAGAGAGAGAGAAACCCCAAGTATTTTATTTGCCTCGTGGGGACATGACGCTGGTACCTATAAACCCAGGCTGAACACACTTGAGTACGCGAGATGGAAAATAAAAAAAAAATTGGTGAGGGAGTGTACGAAGAATTTTCTGAGAAGCGAATTTGAAGGGATAAATATTTCGTGGGATGTGGTATTTTTCGAGCTCTTGAGTGTAATATGGCCTTAGTATCTCTTGTTGAAACTGGAGTAACGTATTCGCGTTTGTCCTAAAAAAGGAGCCTATGAGTGGCAGCAGCGGGGTATATCGAGAATCTTTCATCGCTCCGTCGTCTGGGAGGTCAAGATGCTCTTTTTCATGGCCCCTCGCAAATCTTATTAGGGTATGCTGGAATTATTTTACCACCACCATCTCTGTAATAGTCGCATTGAATTTAGAGCTATTTCATGGCTAATTATAATAAATCCTTTGACCGGCAGCATACGCGCTTTCAAAGTAGTATCAGCTGTACTTATTTTTTTTTAATTGATGTAAAACCTTCTAATTTTATATTTTACAAAAGATTTTAGGTCGTGCTTCTTTCCAAGTGCCAGTCGAAATGGTGATGGACTATGTTAAGTACTGCCTAACCAATTTGAAGAGATATCAAACAATTATTTCCAATTAATCGCATTCACTAGAATTTTCATAGCATATGGGATGCGGCACTATGAACCCCTTACATATAGTGCCTGTTTTGCGCAGGGTATTTTGAAGTCGCACTTGAGAATAATTCAATATTATTTAAGATTTAAGCAGCTAATAATTAAAGTAGCTTATATTGTGTCTTGGGTAAAATAATTCGGTGATCCTCGTTTTCATCTTTAAATTCCATAGCATTGCGGTAATTTGTATAGTAGAGCCACCTATAATACCATTCATATATATATATATATATATATATATATATATATATATATATATAGTAACTCTCGTGGTCTGCTTGATTCCGCCTTCCCCATTTCTCTGTGTTCGTCCTTTATGTGTGTTCCTATCCCTTTTCCTTATATCTGTTTCTATATAAATGAGTAAATATATATATATATATATATATATATATATATATGTATATATTGTCGCGTCGCTGGCGTCCGGGGTTGGCTGTGCGACCCGCCCCGAAACGCGAGAGCGAGTGAGCATTCTGCCCAGGCAAGGGCTGGGGTTGCTGGAGAAAATAAACCTCCCTGCCGTTCCGTTGATTACCCCGAAGGGCGTTTATTCCGTCCAGTACAGGATTACAGTAAAGGGGACCTTCTCCCAGGGAGAAGGTCGAGTGTCGTTTGCCTGAAGGGCGCGTGGAGTCCGGTGCAGCTACAGCAGCTGGATGGCGGCCGGGGTCCTGTCCGGCTTCTGGCTGGTCGCGGGAGCCCGACGGTCCGGCGAGCCAAATAGGGCCAGCCTCGGCACCTCTGCGTAGGGCGTCCTTGGAGAGTCCAGGGGCCGGAGGCGGTACTGCGGGGTGGGCGGCGTCAGGAGACTCAGCACCGGCCACGTAGGAAGGGCGGCCTCGGCCAACCAGGTCCGGTAGTCCTCGAGGGTCGGCGATGATCCCGGGGTGGTCGTCGGAGGTGCTGGTGGCAGAGTGTCGGAGCGGCGGGGCGGCGTCGCGGCGGGTCGGTCCTCCGTGCGGCGTCGAGCTCGGTTGGCGCTGGGAGGCGGCGCGGTGGACGCGGCATCCGTCCGGTTGCTTTGGTTCTGGTTGCCTCGAATTCCTCTTGAGGGGAGCGGAGTTGACCGAGGATGTGCTCTCTGCGGTCGCTTCCATCAGAGGGGAGCGGAGTTGACCGAGGATGTACTCGCTGCGGTCTCTCCCTGATGGACTTCCACCTCCGACTCTGTCTGTTCGAGTTCACGTCTTCTTTTTTTTTGCCAAAACGTTCCCTCTTGACGCTTGGCTTGCAGCTGCCCGATGATTTAATCATTCAGCTGCTGTGTTTGCGGCTTCTTAGCCCGTCGATGAAGGAAGGTCCAATCAACTCCTTTTCCTTTTCAATGGTGGTTGGTCGTCGTCCCGTCCCGTTGCTGCTCTTGGGCGTTTGTGCCTTTCCCAGGAGACAGGTTTTAAGCCGCCGATCGACCGCAAGTGCTCTTCTTTTTTGCCTTCAAGCTCCTCGTAAAAGGCCGTCGCGCGAGTCTTGATGACATCTCCAATGGGCGCAGTTTCAGTTAAGGCGTGGAGAATTTCTGCGGCATAGTTCCAGCCAAGCCCAAGTACACTGTTGAGTGCCCCTCTTTCCGTTACCTCCAAGTGGTGGAAGGCCGTCTGAGTCATTCTGCCACTCCATGCCGGTGAAGCGTACATCAAGATTGGGTGAATTGCCGCCACGTACAGATACGTCTTTGTCTTGATAGAGAGGGACGGTGAACGCAGCAGCGGCGAGAGTTGTAGTCGTCTTCCTCTTGCCTTCCTGGTGGCAGCGAGGGCGTGACTTTTGAATGTCAGTCTTTTATCCAGTATCACGCCTAGATAGGTCACCTCTTCCTTCCATGGCGCCTCCTCGGTGCCCACGAGGATTTCTCCTGGTTCTCGCAGTCCTCCAGGTGAAAAAAGAATCGTCTGTGTCTTTGCGCTGTTGACGCTGATTCGCCACAGGGCGTACCACTCCAGCAGTTTGTCTACTGCTCGCTGTAGGTATGTTGCCGCCATGTGTGCTCTCCGCGAAGTGGTCACTATTGCTGCGTCATCCGCATACAGGGCAACCATGGTATGTCGTCCAAGGTCTACCGGGAGGTCCGCCGTATATAGATTAAAAAGTATCGGTCCGAGCACCGATCCTTGCGGCACGCCTGCGTGTACCTGTTTCGGCTGTGACAGCGCGCGTCCCCAGGCGACACGGAAAGTCCTTCCTGTCAGGTATGATGTTAGCAAGCGGCGCTGCCAATTTGGAAACCGCTGTATTGCAAGTTTTCGCCTGAGACCAGCGTGCCATACCCGGTCGAAGGCTTTCCTGATGTCAAAGAACGCCGCCGTTGAGCAGCATCGCCAATTGAATCCGGCCGTCACCTGTTCCATGAGACGGACGAGCTGGTGTGTGGTGGAGTGTTCCTCTCGAAAACCGTACTGTGATGCCGGCAAGATTGAGTAGGCCGCGATGTGCTTCAGGAGATGTGGCAGCAGTACCCTCTCAAGCAGCTTTCCCAGGGTCGCTAGCAGGGCGATCGGGCGGTAGTTCTCTACGTTCCTAGCGGACTTCGGCGGCTTCGGCAATAGGATGACTTTTGCCGATTTCCAGATGGCCGGAAAATGTCCCATGGAGAAGCAGGCCGTAAAGAGCGTAATCAGGTGAGTTGCGAGCGAGACAGGCATCTGTCGAAGGGCCTCGTTCGGGATGTTGTCCTCTCCTGGTGCTTTCTTGCAGCGTAGTCGTCCAAGGGCTGCTCTCAGGTCGTTTTCGGTAACCTTCGTTACCGTCATGGTGCCCTCCTCCGTTGTTTCATCCTCTTCAGGAAAGTCGCTAGGATCATCCGGTACCAGTGGATCCGGAGTCGACGTGAAAGTGGCCTCCAGCGTAGTTGCTGCAAATTCAGCCTTTTCGTCTTCCGTGATAAGAGGGCCACCAGGTGAGTCGATCGGTGGGTCGATCCGAATGCTGTGGCGAAGAGAAGCTGCCATTCTCCAGATGCTCCCATCTTCGGTTCGGAGGCAAGCAACCTTCCTTTCCCACGTCGTCTGCCTGTGGTCCTGGATGAGCTGCCTCACTTCGGCTCGTTTTCTTCTAAACCGTGCCCCATCCGCGGGACATTTGGTTCTTTGAAATCGTCGTCGAAGCCGATTTCTTTCGCGGATGCGGCGAAGGATGGAATGAGGCAGCGTCAGATGTCCAGAAGGGCGGATCAGTTTTATTGGCACGGTGTTCTGTAATGCTTGGTCCACGCCAGCTGTTATGACAGAAGCATATTCGTCCAGCATAGCTTGTGACGTCAGTGATGGCGGCTGTTCCGGTAAAATGTCGGACAGGATCTGCCTGTACCCTGTCCAGTCTGTTTTATCCAGGCATCGCACCGGCCGTGGGGGAAGTAACGTTGGGCAGCATCCCAGATAGGCGCAGACTGGGTAGTGGTCGCTGTCCAACGTCGGTGTCGCCACGAGAGAAAGCGAACTCGTGAGCCTACGGTGCAGCGCAATATCTAAGACGTCTTCGCTCCTGCCGTGATGCTGATGCGTTGGCCCATGTGGACCCGCGACGCGTACTCCGTTGTTCTGAGCCCATGTGAGCAGCGCTTCACCCCGAGGGTTCGGTGTAATTGAATGCCATGCAGCATTCTTTGCATTTAGATCCCCGAGAAAAAGCGACGGCCGTGACCCGGAGAAGATGACTTCGAAATCCCGTGTGGCTAGAGGTCGTTTTGGGGGGAGATAGAGTGACCCCACTGTGAGAGAGCCGATCGAAGTATCTACTTCAATGGCTGTCGCCTCTAGATGCAGTCGAGCTGGTAGGTCAATTTTTCTCGCAGCCAGGTCAAGCGAAACGAGGACCGCCGTGCCCCCTCCTCTTGTTTGCCGGTCATCCCGGTAAACTGCATAGCCTGGAACGCCGTATGAAGTTCCAGGACGGAGATGAGTCTCTTGCAGACAGACGATTGAGATTCTTGCCTTCCGTAGAAAGGCAAGCAATTCAGGGGTCTTTCGCTTCAATGCGCCGCCGACATTCCATGTGGCTAGGATGATAGATTTATTTAATTCTCGCCTATGGTCCATTTTGGTTTGGGAAAATAGTGGTAAGGGCGACAGTTAAAGCTTGCAGCTGTTGTTGCAATAGCGCAGCAGAGGACGTCAATGCTTCCAGGATGGAAGAGAGGGATGTAGCCAAAGTTGGAGTCGGCATCTGCGAGTCTGCAGCCCGCCTCTTCTGGAGAAGAGGAATTTTTATTTCTTCTGCTGTCTCCCTGGCGACCGGAGCCGGCGTCGAGAGTGGAGGAAAGTCAAGATGCTTGCACATGGTCAGACGTTGGGTTGCGTTGGTTGGGTCTCCCGGCTTCGACGCGTTGAAGGTACCAAGCGTCTTCTGTTGAGGAGAAGGCAGCTCTGTTTCAGCGGCGGTGTTCTTCGCCCCCTGGGTTGGTGCGCCTTTCCTCCGGAGGCTAGCCATCTTCATCTCCTTCTGTTTGGCGTAGACAGGGCAGGTCCTGAAAAATGCAGGATGGTTTCCTCCGCAGTTACAGCAACAAGTCTTCTTCCTTTCCGTATCCGGACATTGGATGCCTTCATGTGCACCAGCACACTTGTAGCATCGCGGGGCTGCCGTGCAGTTGGAAGATGCGTGTCCGAATCGGGTGCACCGGTAACACATTTGTGGCTCCCTGTGCTGATATTTTGCCACCCTGACACGGGAATTGCCGATGTATCTTATGGCAAGCATTTCTTTTGTTTGCCATTCAGGGTTTTCCTTGACAACGACAAGGAAGAAGGTTCCCTGCCGCACCAGATGCACTCGTTCCACCGGAATCCCCATGGCGTCCATATCTTCTTTCAGTAGCTCAACTGGGTAGGTGCACGGAAGTCCACGAACCGCGTAGAAATTGGCTCGTAGGGATTTCGGGCCCCAGGTCGAGAATTGTGCATTTGACTGCACCAACAGCTGCTTTATGGCCGCATAATCAGCCGCAGTCTTTAGTTGAAGTCTCGTCGAGTCGGTTGTATGGATTGCAGTAAAGGACTTGTCCGTTGCCTTGGATCGGACAAGTTTCAGCAAGGCCGCGTGGTCTACTACATCGTATATGATGAGTGCCGGGGGGCGTGGTTCCTTTTTTCGGCTTGCCGGGGATCCAGATGGTGCAGATGAATTTTCAGCCTCCATCGCCACGGGAGCAGAAGAGTTGTCCGTGTCCGGATCCGTGACGAGCGGTGAGAATTTATTACTCGTACTTACCGGGCGCTTATTAGTTGCTTCTTCAATGGAAAGGAATGGTGCGCTACGCTTCCCGGCTCCTCTGGGATCCTTGACGTGTCGCCAGTCGTCGTTGAATTTCGCGGCAGGGGCAGACGGCCCGTTCTGATGCATGGAAACGTCCATATTTAGAGCGCCGGCAGTATGAACAGGGTTTGAAGAAGTATTTTCCAGCTGCTGGTCGAGAGGAGTCCTTATAGTGTCCGCTGGCAGCGGCACGATGTCCATATTGGGCGCCACCGGCGCCTTGCTTCGCTGTCCCTCGATTATTTAATGATGTCAGCAACCAGGGTTAGAAGTATCCAGTAGAATATTCCAAGGGAGGCGTACGTCGAAATTTCTGTAGGTATATCCAGGTCTGATGGTCTATCCTCCGTCTCCAACGTTCCGAATCCAGGTGGTCAGGTCCCCTCTCAGGTCAGGTCAGGTCAGATCTCGAGTTCACGTTTCGTCTCAGGCCCCTCGTTATATACCTGCCCTGGCCCGGGCGGTAGCCAATGGGCGAGCGCTGAGGGGACTCCGGGGGAGGGGAGACCACGTGACATTGTGACGTCGTGCTCGCCACGTGGCAGACTCTCCCCCTTTTGCATCGGAGCGCGGGTGGAGGGGAAGATTCTCCGCTGCCGGGAGATTTGAATTGTCTTCGCTCTGCGGAGCGGGCTTTGGCCACAGTAGGCGCACATCATCATATATATATATATATATATATATATATATATATATATATATATATATATATATATATATATATATATATATATATGTATATATATACATATATACATATATATACATACATATATACACACATATATATATATATACATATATATATAAACATATATATATATATATACATATATATATGTATACATATATGTTTTTGACAATATATAATTGTAAGAATATAATTATATTAATGAAGAACTCGTTAAAAAAACGATACAGAGGAAGAAGTAAGGTATCCTACCGCAGCAAGGATGCCATCATTTCTTGATGTGTACTTTTAGAAATCTATTCTCATTCATTCTCAAACACATCAAAGTTTGCGTAAGTAATCACCTTCAATCGAATAAGAAAGTGAAAGGTCATATTTCGACGTTTGGTTAATTAGACATTTTTTTCTTCTTTTCCTAAATTTATATTTGTCCAAATGTTTAAGCGATGAATCGGTTTCATCCTCTCTCCCAGCGCATTATTTAAGGCAGGAATATTTTTTATGCATGATTAGGCCTGTGAATTCACATGCTACGCCGCTAGGACGTTTAAAGATTCATTCAAGCGTTCAAATAACTTTTGCCGTTTTCACGAAACCTCTTACTACAATATTTTGCTCCCCACTAGAATTTTAAAATATTTCTTGTTATTTCATTCGTTGAACCCCATTGCCCCAATTTCTCTACCCATTAAGTTCAAGGACACCACGTTTTGATTTTAGGGTATAATTTCAATGCCATATATAAAACGGAAATTTAAAAGTTCCTCTCAGTCATCCTCGAGGGTTTAATGCTGCGTAATCATGCATTATCTATTGCCTCTGAAGAGTTTCCGTTGGATTATTTTAATGAAAAACCGACAAATTCATGCCAATCTACACCCACAGGGACGAATATATATTCATATTACAACCTTTTTATATCCATTTATGTATCTAATTTACGATTAATTTTTCCTCGCTTGTAAATTGAATGCCTCCACTATTTCCAAAGGGTGCGGCGCGGCGAAATATGAAACTATTGTTTAAAATCAAATATATTTTTCAAAAATGCAAATGAAAATGAAAATCCTTTTACGTACGAGTAGTAGTATCTTTCATGAGTAAATCTGGTGATTTAAAGGGAAGAGGAAATTAAAATTGAAAGCTGTCCGGATGTAAGCGCTAAACCCTGCATAATGAAGTTGATAGCCATGATGTCTATAGTCAATAGCAATAACATGCCGATTTATAGAAAATTTGTCTTCATCGTATATTTCTAGTCAATATTCTATTTTTTAAAAGGGTATTCACATTTGTAACAACTTAGGTATTGTAATAGAGGTTTATTGAAGGCTTGTTTAGCGTAAAGAACGCTTCCTTAAGCCAGAAAGTAGATCGGGTCTGATGAATTTCGATATTCCACGCGTGCAGAAGAAGCTTGAGGACGTCAGTCATTCATGTCGACAGCTTGGCAACGCTGCCACTTCCGGCATCTCCCTTCAACGCCCAAAACTGCGGAAGCCCTACTTCATGTTCCCGGCCCCCATAATTACAGAGATAGAAGTAATAGCCGGGGCATACAAGGGGGGTTTGCTACTCTCTCACCCTCTCTCCTACGAGTCTGGAAAAACAATCTCCGACACCAGTCCCGCCCCCTCGCCTCCGCTCTCCAGGCAAGCATCCGCCCCACACCCACACCACTTCCCTCCCTCCTGCCCCCTCGACGCCCCCAACGGGTGCCTCGCACGTATCCCTCCCCCACTCCCACCTTCGCTTTGCACTCGGCCCACTGGGGGGGGAGTTTTCGAGGGGGTTGTGGCGGTGGGTGTGATCGTATACCTTGCCCCCTCCCCGATGTGGAGCCTTTCAGCTTGAGGAAATGAACTCCCTGAGCCACTAGTCTATAATTAACCACGCATCGATTGTAATTTCTACGATTAAATAAATGAAAGATTGAATGGAAATACAAATAGCCTAGATCAATGTTGAAGGTAAATATAAATAGTTCACGCTATAGCTATGGGTAGCTAACTCGGGATTGTGACCTTTAGAAATGTTCTCCCTCTCTTCCGGAAATGTCCTCGGTTCGTTTATTTTGGTCAATTATAATGAAAATGTTTGGCAAGTGAAATGATTCTTTGCGCCTTACATTCCAATAAATTATTTTCAAGTCAACATATATTATTATTGAATCAATTTGAGTCAGATTTCGTAAGCAATGTTACGCGCAACATTTTCACGCCTGATAAAGCTCTGAAAATAATATAATTTTAAGAGCTTCGGTGCAAAGTGTGTATTGAATCATAATTAGTCTAACTCGCAACCATTTCCAGTTAAAGGAATTTTCTCAAGGAATCTGGAAAATCTATGTCTATCGTTTTTATCACAGAAAAGTAAAAATATAGATGTAAATACCTTCCTGTAGGATATCAGTTTGTGCAATTATGAGTGAGAACAAGTTACAAACTCTTACAAGGTTCACTCAATTGTGATTCGCACGTCAGTGTTGCAATACCAGAATATAAAAGCATGGGCTAGTCAATTTTTTTATTCTGTTCATATCTTTGATTGGGTAACATTTACAGCGTTTTAAATAAAGCCAAAAGAAACGGAAGCATAATGTAAACTCGCGATTTGAGGTTGAGAGTTCTCTCTTTATTTGCAATTATTTGATGTACTTAGTAGCTATTGACAACTTGATTTCATTTTCTATCTCAGCTGAAAGGATGCTTCTAAAATACTTGGGAAAAAGAACTGATGAGATTAAAATTTATCTAGATTTCAGTATTACGTTTAGTCCTAATCTTAAAACACTAATTTTATAGCTGAGTTCTCAAAGAATAAATCAACGAGGCTCACAGTCTAGCTTTTTATCATAGATAGAAGTTAACTGAGGCAGAACTGATTCTGCTCTAAGTGAATGCAATTCACTCTCGATTTGGCATTTTAAGTGTATTTTCACATACTCAGCCAATAGAATTATCCCATAAAAATTCTAAAATATACAGGAAATTTTCAAAAATATTTTCCTGGATGAGTATTGAGAAAAAAGTTTTCATTACCTTTCAAACAGCCTGTACAGAGAGTCATTCGGCGTTTATATAAATGACGTAGGGTGTTTTAAAACGATTCTAATTTGAAAGGTATTATATTTTCAGTAAAAAACAAGTTTCATGTACAAGTTTATCAAAGTAATTGAGTGAAATAGCACAGAATGAAAAATTTTAATTGCATAAATTGAGTATTTTCAATGTGACGCCATGGCATACTATCTCAAAAGCATTCTTTGGTTTTATTACATATTTTGTTTGGGAATGAAAGCTGAAGTTATTGAGATATTCGTAAATTTTTGTCGCTTTCGAAACTTTATTTTTAGCTTTATGTTACCAGTAGAATTTAATTAGAGAGGCGACCGACTTTATTTTCCCGTCATTGATTGCATACAGCGGAATTATTCTCAGAAAATCATTTTTTCGCAAAAAGTTTGAATTAGTTGCGTAAAATGCATACGTAGCCAAATCCGAATTCAAATAAAACTTTCCTCTTCAGTCCGTCGCTCATATCTCCCGCCGCTGGCACGACACCATTCCCCCCTCCCCCGCGCCCCTCCTCCGCCCACAACGCCCCCTCGCATGTGGACTATAACGCTCCTCATCCCCCTCGCTATATCAAACCCTAACATTTCCGACAAACGATACTGCCCCAATCTCTCTTTCCTCCCTTTCCCCCCCAACCCCGTCGCACACGGAAAAACTAAAACTCTATTTCCATTTCCCCTTCCCCCTCTTGTTAATTCAAACCCCTGCCTTTGCCTCCCTCCCATTCCGTGAGCCATCGCGCAGACTGCTTTGACGGCCGAACCCGTTCCATTACGATCCCACTTCCGTCAGAGCTTTTTTCCCCCCATTCCCTTCCTGCACTCGAAGATGCTGAATGGTGCCGCCGTCCGCATTATGCCCGCCCCGTGCTCCGTCCCCTCATCTTCCACCCCGCCCTGCACCTGGCACCAGCGTCTCAGGCCTCATCCCACTCGCACCGCCCTTACTACACGCCGCAAGCCACTCGACTCAACCCTGCGCCCCTGACGCTTACAACCCTCCAGTGTTTCTCTTTGACATCGTTGTTTCGGATCAATGCAAGGATGAACCCAAGTGCACATTGATAGGAGATTTTAATGACAGGAATTAATAAAAGTCGACGATGAGTGATCGATCGTGGAATTTAAAGCGCTTAAAACATATTTTTGCCTTTTAGGAATATATATTTTTTTAAGGTAATCTACCGGTTAAGGTAGGTTTTTGGATGGACACAACTACCAAACAAATATTTTATTACTCCTAACAAAACACAAAATCCATCATCATACTCTATATCAGGTCCCTCTTCATCTCTGAGTACTTTCTTCCTCCCTTCATCCCGTCCAACATCCCTATCCCGTTCCTTCCCTTTCATCTTTTGCCCAACATTCTACCCTCTATCAGTCTTCAACATCCCACTGCCAGGAATATATAGATATGTATATGTGTATATATATATATATATATATATATATATATATGTATATGTATATGTATATGTATATGTATATGTATATATATATATATATATATATACATATATATATATATATATGTGTGTGTGTGTGTGTGAGATGAAGAGGGACCTGATATAGAGTAGGATGATGGATTTTGTGTTTTGTTAGGAGTAATAAAATTTTTGTTTGGTAGTTGTGTCCATCCAAAAACCCACCTTAAAAAAATATATATATACGTATATATATATATATATATATATATATATATATATATATATTTATATATATATATATATACATATATATATACATATACATACATATATATATATATACATACATATATATATATATATATATATATATATATATATATATATATATATATATATATATATATATATATATATATACATATGTATATATATCCCATCCACCACCTGCGCGCGCCGACAACGGCGGAGTAGCCACTTATCCGGCGGTGGCATTCGCGGCTACCAGACTGCGAAACCCCTCTTGTGTTCTCGGCCTTTACGACGGCGATGAAACTGAAGCTTACTGGCGACTGGAATATGTTCCTTCACAATGTGACGTATATAAATAAATATAAATATTTTATATTTATATATATATATATGCGATATATATATATATATATGCGATAAATATTTTATCATATTTACCCCTCATATAAATGGTGAATATTTTTGAGTTTAGTGATCTGAGTATGGAGGTAAATAAGGAAAATTTTAGTATGTAAAGATTACTGAATAAAAATATGCTTTTATTTAGATGTTCACGAATCTCCGCCAGCTGCCACAAGAGCGTGTGGCAGGGGTTGTTAGAGTGGCAGCCATTTATGCAGAAATTCTAGTTCTTTCGAGTATTTGAATATAATTTAGCCAATATATAAAAAAACACCCGTGCACACATGTGTCTATGTACGAGTATATCATGCAACAATTGGTACTTAAAATAAATAAATAAATACACTTTAAACCCTAATTTAAGACATACGGGTGTTTAGAGTCGGTTTGGTCATGATTAAGAATGAGGCGAGGGAAAAATGAATACATCTAACTTTCTGTGACGGTATTTAATTCGTCTTATTTAATCTCAGTGGTCGACCAATGTACCAATATAATAGGGTGCCATAATAATTCAATTAGTGACGTTACAGATCTCAGGTCTAATCCTGTGCCTTTCTAAAAGTCTTGCCTGAACCCTTAGCGAATTGAGAAACTCCAAACCTAATACCACCGGCATTGCTTTCACGCTCTCTTTTTGTAGCGATTAAAAAAAATCCAGCGGTCCACTTCCTTTATTAGCACTTTCTCCCATGGATCCCAAATACTGGTCGCTTGTTCCACATGCGATCTAACTCTCTTTTACTCTTCAGGCCTCGTCTCATGAAACCTGGCTCCTTAAAGGCTGATCCGCAAAATCTTCTAACGCGTGCAACGCATGAAAGGTGTCCATTTAACACCTACATCGACACCTAAGTACGTAAACGTCCTAAAAGGCTGAACTCGATCATATGCATTTTATAATTTAAACAAATAACGTTCTAGGTACCGAGGCATGTTGAGCAATTCAAAGGGGTCGCACGTTGAAAAATGAGTCCACTGAATGGAAAGTAAACGGAAGGTGGTAAAAAATATTTATCATCTTCTTAAAGATGGTGAATATTTTTAGGAGCTAAATAAATGGAAGTAGATCAGATACATTTAGATGAATGGGCCATATATTTTCAGGTTTAAATTTGTATAAATTTTTTATATTTGAGATAAGTGATAATTAGCCATGGTAATTTCCTAATATAGTTTAAGTCGCTTCATTGAACCTATATTGGATCAGCAATGTTTATAATCATTTCTCTCCTAGATAAACGGTGCTGGGACGGGTGCAGATAAATATTCGTGTAAGGAACCTGAGATCAAGGAAAGGAAAAGAAGCACTGTACGATTATACGAAAGAAAGGGGCAAAGGCAGCTATTTGCTTAACTTACAGTCACACAATATATATATATATATATTGTGTGACTGTAAGTTAAGATCTTATATTTATTGTACCCTGTGACGGAATCGATCACCTAGGAGCGTAAAGCAGCATTAGTGTCTTGCTAATGTTGCAAAGGTGCCGAAGGTGGCTACAAAGCACTTTTATCGGGTGAAAGTGGTGGTCAAGTGGATGAGATCTTTTTAGATTTTCAAAAGGTATTTGATAAGGTTCCCAATGGTAAACTTAATCATAAATTCAAGGTCGCAGACATAAACAAGGGCGCAATAGTTTGGGTTGAAGACTTTCTTTCAAAGCGGGAACAGAGGTCCTTGAGGGCGCTAGTCCCGACAGCGTACGAGTGACCTCGGGGTACTTCAGGGAGGTGTAATCGGGCCGTTTCTTTTTTTTATTTTTGTTAATGATTTGAAGTACGAAGTTGAATGTATGAATAGGATTTTCGCGGATGACACGGTGATTTATCGGGAGATTTCTAGGAATGAGAATCGTTAAATTCTTGCGCAGAATGTACATTACTAAATCGTGTCCAAATGGGGATTGTCATTAAACCTTAATAAATGCCCGGTGGTGTATTTTTCTAAAAGATCAACAGCATTTGCTTACAAATTAGCTGGAGTTGACCTAGAAGTAGTTGATACGGTAAAATACCTAGGTGTTGCATTCGCTAAAGACTGAACTTGGGCTACCCACATACGTAAAATCTGCGCGCAAGCTTATAAAAAATTGGGATTTATTAGACGCATTGTTGGCAAAAATGACTCCAAGGTCAAGGAACCACGCTCTTGTAAGCCCTCATTTAGAATATGCTTGCAGTGCATGGGATCCGAGTGAAAAGGCCTCATTCGAGAAATTGAGAAGGTTAAAAATTTTTCCGATAAAACGGAAAGCGTCACTGAAATGCTTATGAAGTTGGGGTGGGAATCCTTAGGAGAAAGACGATTGATGCTAGGTTAAACTTACTAAATAAGTTCAGATCCGCATTTTCAGCATTGAGGTCTCGCAAATTATTTGCACTCAAACATACATTGTTCGCTTGGATCATGTATATAAAATTTGGAAAATAGATGCAAAAACTAGCAGACAAAAGACTCCTTCCCACGGACAATACGGGACTGCATCTGTAGAGTAATGGATAGCAAAATTTGCTTGCTGTACCCAGGAGTAACCGGTAATGAGCACATTCCGGACTCACTTACTCTCTACCACTGAGATGTAGAGGGAGATAAATCCTGACGACTGAAGACATCTTCATAACACCCCTTCTACAACTACATAACACCCCTCAAGCCCCCGCGGGGGCGTGTGGCGGGGCGTTCTAGGTCACCACCAGTAAGGCAGAATAAAACCACATGCAAAACCAAAACATGTTACCTCTCACAAATATTAGTTTGTTCATGTACTTGATAAGTTGAAACACACGAAAGAAAGTACTGATATGCAACAATATTCAACAACAGGATTAGTATATTTTAATCATGTGGTAGAGCTTTAAAAAAGATGGGCATGTTTAATAAAAAGATCAACGTGCAGGAAAAACATGCAAGATAAAGACAAATACGTATATGCACAACCAATTCTAATCAAAATTTTTGCGATATCTGTCATATCTATTTTGATCTCGACTTCGGGTGAAGGTGGATTATCCTCACATTCCTCCTTCCCGTTCTGTCACAGTTTTTGTGCAGCAAAATATACTCGTATAAATTTGTGTTGGAATCGATCACAATTTCGTGGTTGGAAAAATGTTCTCCTTGACCAGCAAAGTAAATAGCAGAGGAAAAATACGTGGCAGAGTTTGGAGGCCAACGTGAAAGTACGAACATGGAATAGTAAGATAATAATGCGGACATGGATACTGGAAGATATCAAGCAGAAGATGAAAAGAGAGAATAGGACATGTTACTCCAGTACGGGATAAGATGAAATATTTAGAAGAAATTTTCAGAGCAAAGTAAGATTAAGGCATCACACTTGACAAACGTACATGAGACAAATGAAGGGAAATAAAGGAGTATATATCAACATCTAACCCCGCAAGCCATCGCAAGGGCGTGTGATGGGAGGTGTTAGGACACCATCAGTAAAACAGAATAGAACCACATACCAAACAAAAGCATGGTAATTCACAGCAAGGTACTATTCATGCAAAGCCCTTTGTAGCTCATTCATGTGCAAATGCATAAAAGTCGCTTAAGGGACATTACAATTTATTATTGACACTGAGAGTAGTAAGTATTATGGCTACAACTGACGTGTCGCTGTCTGTTAAAATGGCCCTCCGTGTACCTTTACTTCATTAGTGGGTAAATCGTATTCCTGCTGTAAATGCACCACCACGATTAAACCCTTGGCAAAACTATAATTTTCATATTAGAGAGAAAAAATATTTAGAGTTTAAAATTTCTTTGATATAGTTAAGAAAACCTCATTGCCAGGTTAAGAGATGGAACCCTCAGACAATTTTCTATTAAGGTAGAGATACACCTCTGCCTAAGATTACCTGTGTAGGCGTAGAAACTTAAAAATACTAAAATATTGACGCAAGTGGATTCAAGTTATTGACAATGCTGACAATTGACGATGATTTGGTTTCGGAAGTGTGATCTGTTAGGGAATATTTATGTAGAAGGTCTGTTCCAAAAAATAGAATAAATCTAGAGAAAAAAAGGATTGCATATAAAAGTACTAATTCTTCATAATGCCCCGCAAGCCACCGCAAGGGCGTACGGCAGGGGAACACACAATTATGTATCAACACACCAGTGCCAGTGCCTCCACCGGTTGTGGTATGCTTCCTGCAAGGCATCAACAGGACCCTCGCTCAGGCACCTCGTCATGACCTCTTTGACATAATCCAGTGGTCCAAAATAGAAATTAAAGATGCTATACTTGGGTCGTACTCAAAAAACCATGTCTCCTCACCTATTCTCCCTGATAATACTGTGAACACATATTCTAAACAAATTCGAGTCACATTCACCGTGGTCCAAGGGGTTAAATTTAACATTGTCACATAAGCAGTTTTCTGACAGTATCTTACCCTCCCGGGACATCTTATGCCAGCAGAAAACCATTCTCGCGAACCTAATTTTTCGAGCTAAACACAAAATTACAATTCGTCTCGTTGCTCCATCGAATGTGGCATTGGGAATTCGTGACATGACCCTCGAACTTGGGTCCGGTTTTGTAGTGATGAGCACACTGTAACGGCGGCCCACAGACAACTGACGCGGGTCGCGTTGCTTTCCCAAGACCTCCCACCACCTTTCCCGCCACAAATAACCCAACTCCACCCAGCCACGTCGAAACAATCATTCTATAGTTTGTCTGAACAAACTTCTAGGTAGCCTCACCGGTTACTACTACAGCTACAGTCATGTCCTAAGCTAGCAATAAATTCAGGAATTAACTGACCTACAGCATGCTTTCAACTTCAAATAATATTTTGAGTTTAAGTTACCGTCCATTTTCACCCTGTTCTGTTTGTGGTTAGGATCGGCCCTAGTCTCGCGATTTGCGGTACGGAGGGCGGCGGAAACCAGGGAAATATTTTCTCTTCTTTCGGCTCTATAATCACCAAGATGAAATGAGGCACTTTTCTTTTGTACCCGTGAAGCATTTTTTTCTGTAGTTGTCTAAATTAGTTTACGTATACAAACCTTTTCATACTTGCTTCATTTTTATGATTTTTGATTGCCAAATATTCATTTCGAACGCTAAATTATTGATTACAGTATTATTATTCTTGTTCTCCCTCTATTGTAGTTATTTTACTCTCGTTTATCCTTTGCTAAAATGTAATACTTGTCAGGCGCAGACACATTTAAACAATACACACCCACAATAAACAGTCGAAGACCCAGATATACTAGAAGGACCACTCGGCATTGCCCTTGAACACGTGTGACTAAAAAAACCTGCCAAGATTTCAATAGAAACGTAGAGTGGCAAGAGATGTCGCGAAAATCGTATGGGAAAGATATTGTTTCGAGGTTTAGGTATATTTCGAGGCTTATCGTGTTTGTTCAGTCGGCTTCCTTGTTCTCTTTACCGTTTAAAAAATGTCCTGAATTTTGCTGGGTTTTATAAATGAATGAATTTCTCATTTTTTTGCAGATAACATTTCAATCCACCTGCTCTTGGACAAATTGAGTGCCGCAGGCTTTGAGCTGTTCTCGGAATCGCTATACATAAATGAATATAATTTCAATGTGCTTTTTAAAGATATTTTATATTAATTAAATGAGAAATTTGTGGAATAACTTTCGGCAATTAGATTGCGTTATCTTTTCCTGAATTGTACTACTGCGCTTCTAAATTATTATTCCTTTAATCAATAATGGTAAATCATGGCTGCATTTACGGGTTTCTGTTCATTATCCAGCTGATGGCTCGTCATCACTGGTCGTTCAATCCTAAGATTGGTTCACACTGTAGCCCACCATTCTTTCCTATCTGATACTAATTGGCTTACTTCCTGGTATTATTTGCAATGTACTTTCTTCTCTAACTTTACCATATATTTATCCCTTGGCCTTCCTCTTGGGACATTTCCCTCTATTATATTCTTCACGAATCCATTTTACCTCAGGGTGTGACCAATCCATCTGGTTCTTTTTTTCCCTATGGTGTGTCATAAGGCCCGATCTTCGTCTATTCTTCTGTGTACTTCTTCATTTCTTATTTTATCCGTCCATTTGATCTTAATCATTCTCCTCCAGCATCAGGTTTCGAAGGCTTCTAATCTTTTCTGGTCTATTTTTCCGATGGTCCATGTTTCTGATCCATTGAGTACCACGCTCCCTACGAATGTTTTCGCGTATTGTTTCTTCGTCTATAGTTCTATCTTCTTTAAACACAGCAGTTGTCTTTTCATTGTGAATGTTCTCTTAGCTTGAGCAATTCTTCCCTTGATGTAATTAGTACTTCTTCCCTCCCATGTGATGGTGCTCCCGAGATTGTTGAAGGAATCCACTTGCTCTAATTTTTATCCTTTCAGTGAGACTACTGTCTTCCGCTTCTCTCTTCCACATACTAGGATTTTAGTCATCTTCTTCTTTATGTGCATGTATCCTTGTAGAACTTGATACAACTCGTTCAGTGACCTTTAAAGGTCCTCCTAGTTTTCTGCTATCATTTTAATATCGTCGGCGAAGCGTGGTGTGTTTATCTCTTCTCCATTGAACCTAATTCAGTTTAATCCGATGCCTAGTGCTTCTCTTATTGTCTCCATCAGGTACATGTTGAACAATGCAGGTGAGAGGTTACATCTTTGGCTGATGGTTATTACTCCATATTACCTCAAGCCGTCCTCTAAAATATAATCATAGCCACGCACCATAACAAATCATTTAACGCAGAAGAAGTAACAAGTGCTACAACCAGGAAAACACATTGTCCACTAGGTCCATTGTCCAATTTTTTTTATCTGCTTCTTGTTGAATCTTATTCCACAAATAATAGGGGTCCAGAATGAACAAATCTTTTTGTTTCAATGCTTCGACGGCTGAAGCCATATTTTACAGCCAAAATAGTTGTGAAATTCTCACGCAAATGTTAAGCATACGCACTTACGATGGAATTCAAAATTGTGACAATTGGCCAGGATAATCATTGAAATGCACGCTCTCGAAATATCATTCGGTAGTTATAATGCGAACTTTATTCTCTCGCAATGTCATCTCCGTACAAATATCTGATAACGAAGAAATTATATATTTTTTAAATAATATATTCTTCTCTATGAAGATAGAATTTTCTAATGATGCTACTGTATTCCATCAGAAAACAGGAGAAACACGAATGATGAGGTCTCAGGCGTGATATGGTGGAAGCGTAACATATTAAAACCACAGGTATTGCAATTTTCCACTAGATATTAGTGGAAAATTGCAATACCTGTGGTTTTAATAAAAAGGGGAAACACGGGTTACCTTTTGCTGATAAGAATGTTATCATGCAGCCAAAAGAGGTATTTAAAGCATAAGGGATGACATTTGGGTCCATTCACCTGTCTAACGAGAGTAACTATCATATAGTCTGTGCCTCAAGGTGGATTCCTTTCCTTCGTTCGTTCCTCAGACGGCGCTGGCGCTGGCCGACTTCGAATTAGACCCTATGTCTCCTTCCTCCCTCCATCGCACGGAACCTCTCAGCTGATTGGTTGGCCTTTCCCCATGACCCCGCGTGCTCCCATCAACCTCCATCCATTACCGCCGGCCCTCTACCGCTCTCCTCCTTCCACCCCCAAACCCCTGCCATTCCCTCCCGCCGCCTCCCCACAAAAGCGCATTCCCCGCGAATCGTTTGACCGCTTTCAAAATGCCGACTCTTTCCCACTGCCGCCCTTGCATCTCATACTCCCATACCCTCCAATCGTGCGATTTCCTTTGGAGCATTCGCAGGGCTCGTCCGCTCCCATCCATCCCCTCTTTCCCGGAAAGGGACCGCTCCATCCTTCCTTCCTGCGTGGAGGGAGGGGGGGAGAATAACGCCCGGCGATATCGCAGTGTTACAACAACTGTTATGTCTTGCTTCTTTTTCGATCTTCGGGTTTATTTCTCTCTCCCCCTTGGCGACGCGCCCACCTGCCGTTTTCCCCCGGGCGCTTCAACACTGCGTTCCACCGATCCTCTCTCATACGGAATGGAAACCCCACTACCAGCGCAAAAACTCTTTTTTTTATTAACCCTTTATCTTCTACCAGGGACTACCCATGTGTCCAACAAGCTCGTATTAACGAGTCGGTTGGCGTCGGTTCTCTTGTCGTCATTACGAAATTTAAGACAAATACACTGGTACAAATAAGCTCGTTACTGTTTTCACTTTACACATATATTACTGCTCATAGTAGAAATATTACCCTATCAATAAAATTGATTAATACGATGGGCAGTGTTAGGAAGAGGTGTAAGGCAGGGTTGCCCATTATCACCGGTGCTGTTCTCCGTATATGTGGAGGAAATGATTAAAGAGGCATGGGAAGAACTGGAGGTAGGAATGAAAGTCGGGGAATTTGTAAAATTAGTTTGGTTCGCTGATGACCAAGCTTTATTTTGTCAGTCAGCCAAGGGGTTGCAAGCATTTATGAGTGAATTGAGCTCCTACGGCTAGTAGTATTGAATAAATGGAAAACTCCAATAGCCGTAAACGGGTTGCAAGCATTGCCGAGTGAATTGGAAATTCAGTGTGACAGATATGGGATGAAAATCAATATCAATAAAATAAAGCTTATGAGATTTTCATGAAAGAAAAAGGCTTAGCTAAAGATTATAACAGGAGGACAAAAACTATAGCGGGTGGAACATTACGTATCTCGGATTAGGCAAACGAGGCAGGGGCAGGAACAGGATAGGGATGTGGGACGGGATGGAGGGAGGAAGGAAGTACTCAGAGATAAAGAGGGACCTGATGTAGAGTAGGTTGCTGGATTTTGTGTTTTGTTAGGAGTCACAAAATATTTATTTGGTAGTTGTGTCCATCCAAAACCTACCTTAACCGGTAGATTACCTAATAATACTAAACGAGAAGAGGCAGAACGTCATACAATTATCGCAACATTTTTCTCCGTTTCAGTTGATTCTTATTACGAGTTAACGCATAAACAAGGTACCAGTATTTTAGAAAAACAGCTTAACTTTCATGTTTTGTGCACTTCTGAAAACGATTTATACGAATGCATGAAAAATATATGAGCTCAGTTCGATTATATTCTATCTTTGAAGTTAACCTGAGCTATTTCGCTGTGAAAATGAACCATTTATATATCTCTTTAAAGTTCATATGTATACACATTCAAATATTAACACGACAACGGCATCTTTCGGTCAAAGAATCAAGGCATAAGGCCGCATCAAACCCTCGCTGATTTCACAATTACATTTACGTTTCCTTGATAGTTCGATGTTTAAAGCACCAGCCCGGCAACTCGAAAATCCGTGGTTCAAGTCACGGTGAATATCACATTTATTTTACGCTTGTGATCTGATCGAATCCACCGTTCCTGCGCTTGTCTTTTATATGTTATGTATGATCCATTTTCCTTATATCCATGTGAATGAATACACACACACACACACACATACACATATATATATATATATATATATATATATATATATATATATATATATATATATATATATATATATATATATATATGTGTGTGTGTGTGTGTGTGTGTGTGTGTGTGTGTGTGTGTGTGTGTGTGTGTATATAATATTTAAATGTATATTATATATACATACATATATATGTATGTATACATACACACACACGTAAACCCAGCCTAATAATATGTTCTTGGGATTATTTTGGCAATTTATTGCCGAATCATAATTATTGCTTAATAATAATATAAAGAAGCATAGTTTACTTATAATAGAGCAAAATAAAATTTTGATACACTAATATTTTATAACATAAAGGTATGATATCTGCTATCAATAAGGTCTTGCGAATGGTACTTAATCATCTCATTCAACGCTTCAAGACTATATCTAAAAATCGATCAAGTACTTGTACCCCTCCCCTGGATGATCAGCTCGGCCAACTCAGGACAATCGATTTTAGTTTAAGTGAACCTCAGGTCATTACCAGGAACGGTTTATCGTGGATTACAGTCAATATCAATGAGGCCGATAACCAGAGCATAATTGGAGTTACCGTTAAGGCTAGACACTAGGCTAGCCAATCGAGTGCGTTTAATTTTTCCCTTCGCAAATCCTCTCAGGATCGATTATTCGGCAGAGTATGTTTGCTTGCAGTGACCTGCAGTCGGCGATCCTTAAGGGATCACATCCTGAGCGACAGACAGATTCGGCTCCAAGAATTGAATTTTGCGTTTGTGACAGGAAGCAGTCAATCATATTAAGCCGAGAGTTATGATACCATGAGTATGCTCTCGAACATGAAAGGTAAAATGCCACCCGGTGAGATTCAGATGTCACTGTGCTCGGCTGATGATAAAGATACTAATTTTGTTACTAAACGCGCAAAGATAGGCGCACGAACAAAATATATACACTACCTCCAAGGAGATTTTTTTCCATTTCCTTCTTTCCACGATACATTGATGCAAAATTAACTTCAATTTTCAACTATTCACGGATTAATTTCAATTTCTTTGAAAGTTGAAATCATAAATATTCCGTGAATGCTTCACGATTAAAATGATAATCTGTTTGTGATTTTGATTATTGTTTGTATCTTTTCCTATGTGTTTCTCTAGTCAGCTATTTCTATTTTTACATGTTATTCTTTAGGCAGCTGATAAAATACTTATAAGGCGGTGATTCCACATTGACATAATGGCCTCAAAATTTATATGTTTGTTGCCACAATTAGGTATAGATGTTGAATTAATTCAAACGGCGCCAATAAATTTTATGGTAATCTTTACCTCTATTGCGTCATTCAAAACAAACACTTTAATTATTATTAAGCTATTCCAGACTATTGGGACCTAGAATTATTTTTTTTTAATTCGTTCCGATAAATTTCTGGTGGCAGAATATTTCACCCAAAACAATTTACACCCATCAAGGAAACACCATATAAGGCGTAAAATCGGTAAAAACTGGGTCTAACGATAATTTAATGTTATCTTTTTATTTAATGGACCCATCATTTCAACAGTTCTCCAGCATTATTTAAATATACGTATCCTGTTCTTGAATAGTGTTGAATAGAAGTGCCTTTTTTTCTTGCGATTAACTTTTTTCTAGTACATGATCAAACTAATATTTGTGTAGAGGCTTCATGATTGATGTTGTGCATGCATGGCTGGTGACCATACACCTCCTGCCACACGCCCTTGCGGCAGCTTGGAAGGTTGTGGATATTGTGTAAATACATGTAGATGGATAAACTATAGTTTCGGCATATTTAAGTTCTCTATTCTTTCAGACTTCTGCGATTACGGTGTTGATAATTTAGTGCACATATGGTCCCAGTACCTGAATGTATCACATCTTTAATTTTATGGTTGATTGTAGCGTTGACCTTTCTATTTCTAAGTTAAGAAGACTCGGCCAGTGAAAATTATGTTCATTTTTTTTTAATTATGGTGTTTGATAAAAAAAGTATCCGATGGATTTAAAAATATCTTATTTGTAAGTTTAACAGTTAATAGATTTATGAACTTCATTTGCTAGTTCCTGGTCTTAAAGTAGAGGGTTTTAGATTGTTATATTTAGCCTTAGGCTCTTTCACGGGTGCATTCAATTCAATTTCGATTACCACTGTATCTCAATGAATTATGCAAGATAAATGTATGAACAAAACTGTTTGCGTTAAGTGTTTAACCTACGCATTGAATCGGCACTAATGCATCATGTCTAAGGAGAGTACCCAAAGCGTTAAGAGCGAATTGTCTGGGGCAAAGAATTCCTGAGATTGTTTTGAATCTGAAGGTTAAATAGAATGGACCCTGTTCGGATTGATATCTTGAATTAAGATGGCTTAAAACTCTGCCGCAAAAAAGTTTGGATCAAAAAGAAAAAATGTGCATTAGGCGGCCAATTTTCCCCCATAAAGAGCGAATGCCCACATACGAGGGTAGGCTGAAATTTAATGCACAGATGCTTGTAGGGCACAAGCAAAAACAAATAGCAGTAATGGGAAAAAAGTACATCAAAGTACAATTCTTAGTTTTAAAATAATTTATTTATTTTCAACATAGTCACCGTTAAGGCTAACAAATTTCTCCCAACGTGTTACAAGTTTTTTCATTCCGTCACTGAAAAACTCTTCCGACTTTTGTCGAATCCAGGACTTGACAGCTACCTTCACCTCATCGTCCGAGGTGTAATTGTAAACCTTTGAGGTGTTTCGTGAGTTGAGGGAAAAAAAAAATTGCAAGGCGCAAGATCGGGGGAATAAAGAGGTTGCGGGATCCGTTCAAATTTCAGGTTTCGCAGAGCCTCTCCAGTTGCGCGTGAGGTGTGTGAACGAGCGTTGTCATGTTGCAAAACTATTGGTGCCAGGCTGCCTTGAATATTCCAGTATGGTGGAAATACACTTTTGAGTAATTGGCCCGTCATTTTGGATCAAATCTTCGACGAGTTTGCGATGTTAATCATTAGTGGCAGTGATCGGACGTCCGCTACGTGTTTCATCAACAATTATGGCTTTTCCAGGTTCACAACCGCGAAATTTTAGCACCCATAGATTTAAAATAGGCCAATCAACAGCGTCTTCACAATAAACAGCCTTTAAACGACGATGAATCTCAGTAGGAGTCACTTTTAAAGTCACGCTGTTCAACTCACGTTAATATAACACTAGAACACGCCTCCATACATCCGCGCCTCAAAATACACTGAATGAATTTAACGACCTCAAATGTTCGCATGCGTTTTGAGGGGGAATGTTACTTCCTTTGGCCAAGAAGAATGACTCTGATGGTCATTTGTTTGCGGTCTATAAGCATGTGTGCATTAGTTTTCAGCCTAACCTCGTATATTTGATTATTTTAGCAAACGATTCCAAGAATTAATGGCAAAATTCTATAAAAAAGTACTTTTCGTTGCTGACCTCATACCTCCGTCTCCCTGCCTCCATGAATCTCATATTTGATTGAGTACGATATTATTGGTCAATTATGGAGTACGGGGTTATTGTCTCAATGTATGCGCGACTGAATGAATGTAACGACCTCAAATGTTCGCATGCGTTTTGAGGGGAAATGTTACTTCCTTTGGCCAAGAAGAATGACTCTGATGGTCATTTGTTTGCGGTCTATAAGCATGTGTGCATTAGTTTTCAGCCTAACCTCGTATATTTGATTATTTTAGCAAACGATTCCAAGAATTAATGGCAAAATTCTATAAAAAAAGTACTTTTCGTTGCTGACCTCATACCTCCGTCTCCCTGCCTCCATGAATCTCATATTTGATTGAGTACGATATTATTGGTCAATTATGGAGTACGGGGTTATTGTCTCAATGTATGCGCGTACATGGCCTCTATTTCTAATGTCCATACTCGTTATTAATTTGTAAAATGACTAATGATTATTAGCTGTTGAACCCATTTCAAGCATAAGAAGATCAATTGAAATTAAACTAAGCCAACTCACCTTTCACCCGAAAACATGCACACGTACTTTCGGTAGAAACGAGATAAACGTCATTCAATGGCTCAGTATTTTATCTAATATTAACTTCATAATGAAAATAAATAAATTGGTGAATTCCATTTAAGCGAACGCTAACTTTAAATTGTTGTTTTGGGTTGTTCTTTATTTATGCAGCAAGTGAGGATCTCACATTTGAAAATATTATTGAAATTTGAGTGTTGGTGTGTCCACAAAATTAAAAAGCTGAGGAAGGGAAAATAGCAAACATTTGGCTTGTTATTGGTTGAAGAGACGCGTTTAAGTTTAAGCTCTCCAAAATAGGTTCAGGTCCACGTGGGGTTTATGAAGCTCTGAATAGGGCCCTTTTGGGCCATTTGTCAACCAAACACAACAAAAGAAGACGTATAGGTCGCGGCAGACCGGATTACCAAATGTTAATTAAAAATTTTGCGCCCAAAGCTTCCACTCGTAGAGCCTTTCAGTGATGGGTAGGAGGGGGCTTGAATTAGTTTAATCCTGAGAGAATTTAAATTTATAATTTCCTCCGGTGATTGTACAGGCGTTAAAAATGCATTTCGTCCGAATTCGCAACGCATGAAATGTAACCAACTCGTTTAAATCTAAATCGGAGGTGCGGAGTTGAAAACACCCTGCTGGGAGCCGAGTCCATTTACATTTAAAACGCACGCTTCGTAAATTCTACGATAAATAGCGATTTTAGAATGTTTTTATTCAACCTTGATCGGCATGCATATTCATGTTTTATTTAAAAATAAAAGGACTTCTATCAATCACAAAAATCCTGCACATCCCATAGTTATTTAGTCGACATAATGGTCTTTGTAGTCGGGCGGAAATCTTGATTTTTCACGACTGTTTACCGCCCGCATATCTATACTCCCGGATAAATATCTACGGATACCGCTTATTTCTTAATCGGCCGGAAAATGAACAATTAAGCTTCATACTTTGCGGTGGAAAAAAAAACATTCCTCTTCCCACGATCGGGAGCGTATATGTCGCCAAACGGCGTGCGATCACTTTTTCGTGCCAAACACGACACCCAATGTATTCCGCCTGTACATATACGCACTCTATCCACGCTCCCTCCCCACAGACCTTCCGACCGCATCCTCCTCCAAAAGGACACGCGTACCCCCAGAGTCTCGACCCCCTCATACCCTTCCTCCCCCTTCCGAAAGCTTCGGCAGTGCGTCATGAGATGGGCACTGTCATTGACAGCGACCCCAAACAACAGATGGTAGTCTGCTGGAGTTAGTTTCTCCATTAGGGCGGGGTGAAGGGGGAACAGAGTTAGGGGAAAGGAGGGGAGGGGATAGGGTCAATGGAGGGGGGTGGGACTCTACTCTCTTCAAGTGTATAAGGCCTCCTTCCATCCCTTTCCCTCTCCACTCTGGGCTCTCACCATTTAATCCCCGAAAACATCCACACTCTCCCTCTCTCTCTCTCTCTCTCTCTTTCTCCCCCCCTGCCAATTCCATTCGCTCCTAAAACTCCGCTGCAAATTCCCACCCGTCTAACCCTCCCGATTCGGCTACCGACCCACTCTCCCCTCCGCTACTCCCCCGTCAGCCCCGCAGGACCCCGGGCCCGCGTCAACCTCCCCCCCATCCTAGTCCTCCCCCTTCGAAAAAAGCCGGCCTCTCTCCTCCCCTCCCTTCCCCCCCTCCCCCGCCCGACCCGAGGACCCCTTCCGAAGGCTCCTTAAATCATCCCCCGACCCCCTTCTTC
The DNA here is from genome assembly GCF_022747635.1 of Hetaerina americana. Lineage (NCBI taxonomy): Eukaryota > Metazoa > Arthropoda > Insecta > Odonata > Calopterygidae > Hetaerina > Hetaerina americana. Next base: position 10,050,866 of record NW_027287205.1, read on the forward strand.
ACTCCCGCCCAAACGTATTCGGACCCACCGCGCCGCTCCATCCGCTGCAATCCCCTCCTCAACTGAAAAGGGAATCGTCATCATCTTCCACTCCCTTCCAATTTCCTCAAACCACTCACCATTCTCGCATCTCTCCGATGAAGAAAATGAATGAATGCGGGTGGAGGACCCATCAAATGTTGGGAGACTGGGATTCGCTTTGATGGGTTGGCTGTAATTAACGTCTATGGGGGAATAGAGGGCTGATTAATACTCTACCATGAAATTATTTATTAGGGATTGATAGATCTCCTTTTTTCCGTAATCCTAACTTATTGTTCCTACCAATCTGTTTGGTGTAGTCAATACCTCCGTGTTATAAGGATTAGATTTTCAGATTTTCACGGATCAGTCATATGGTGTGTGGTGTTGGCATCGTATCTCAAAACATTCATCACTGGAATAAATGATTTTCTAAATAATTGGATCCAAACATAAGTTTCCATCTATTCGTAAAGGGTTCATTAATTATTTTTACATATATCTAAATCTTACCATTCGATCAAAATATTTTTCCCCACGCTTGCAGATTGAAATTTAATTAATTTGCTGTAATTAGCAACTTATTTGAAAAACCGCATCGCTTAATTTGATTAGAAAGAAAGTTGGCATGCGTGCAGCTTATTTCGTCAGTCTCAAATCCACCAACGCTGAATACGAGGTTAGTTTGGCGAACTGATTATTTATTTGCTTACTCGAGCAAATGTCGTAAGCCGAATGTCGATCTACTTCGGGGGAGGATATCACGTCGCGACAATTTGACGTGAAAAGGTAATTAAGGTGCATGTTGACGTTTGCCTATCAAATTCCTGATGACAGACGTTTATCAGGCCTTTAAATGCATACGATGATTTGATTGGATTGATTGAAAGTGGGCAGTATTTGTTCTATCGTATATTTTATGTCGGGGGATAAGAGAAATAGGGTGGTCAGTAAAGAGAACAGGTATGAAAGGTGTGCGATGAGCAACAGAAACACTGCATTTATCGTCGTCATTTATTCTCTCTTATGCCTGCGGTTTATTTCCCAAATTAACGTGACGAGCGTTTCGATATTTCGACTACGCTGTTTAGCTGACGGATGACACGGCAATCAATAAATCAAACTAGGTTAATTAAGTCTAAGCTAAACGATGGTAGTAGTTTTAAATTGACATCCGTTATCTGCTTGAAGAAGACTTGAAACAAATCAATCACCAAAAGCATTAATTCGAAAAATATACCCTAGACCCAAAGTATTTGGGCAATATTTAGATTTTCAAGTTAATTGCGCTTTACATGTGACCGTTAGGGTATTGAGTAATGTTTCTTTTTTACATCTATATTGCATTTTGGATGTTTAAGAATTGCATTTAAAGTAAAACTTTGTTTTCAGGTGCGTTTTAAAAATCATTATTAGTGTTCATTGAATTTATTCATGATGATATCTGGTGCACAACAACAGACATGACCTACATAATCAGTGTTTATTATATTTTATAAGAGTTTATAGCATAAGCTTATTGATTATTTCCCTGATTAAAACTTTAGTCTATTATGTCTAGCTTAATGGCAATTATATTAACATTTGCCCATGCGTTTCTGTGTATGATTACCCGAACACTCTTTCGCCGACTTTCGGCGTATTCGGGTCTCAGGTTTCTAGTTAACTTAGTCTATTTTCTGATGATACCGAGATGAAGAGGAAAATCTCCAGTCATGAAGATAGAATGTCATTGGCTAACGACTTAAAAGCCGTTCAAAAGTGGTGCGTGATATGGGATCAAGAATTTAATTTGAATATATAGTATGTGTTCGGATAAATTTATGGAGGAAAAGGATTTCACCAGAAAACAATAATCTATTGAGGGAATCAACATCACACACGTGGAATTGGTAAAATACATACTTGGGTTTAACGTTAACTACGGATATGTTCTGGGGAAAACACATTCGTGAAATTTGCGGAATAGCAAATAAAAAGTTAGGATTTATAAAAAGAAAAATTTGGAATTGTAATGAAAGAGTCAAGGAGCTTTGTTATTACACGTTAGTTAGGCCCCACTTAAAGTATGTAAGTGTATGGTATCTGAAAGTACATGGGATTCCCATGAAGTAGTCTTCATTTTGGAACTAGATCAAGTGCAACGTAGGGTCACTAGATTTGTGAAAAGTCGTTATGAAAAAGGTAGCAGTGTCACGACACTATTGGAAGAATTAAGATGGGAGCCACTATTTTACCGTAGGCTTACAGATTAAATTTAATACATAAATATTTGGCAGGTTGGTTATCTGAGAATGTTAATGACATATTACAAGCCCCGACTAACTATTGTAGATCAGAACACCAACGTACAATCAAAAAGATTTGCTTTGAATGGATAGATTCAAACTTTCATTTTTCCTTGTAACATTAGAAATCAAAGTAGATATGACAGTAATCGCATAGGGCATAATTAAAATGGTTAGTACATGTATTTGTCATAATCCTGATTTTTATTCTTTTTATTATATCGACCTTTCTTTTCAACAGTTCCACAGCATGCGATGTGAATATACGTACCTTTATGTGGAATAGTGTTTCGTGTAACTACTTTCTTTCGTGTGATTAATATTTTTCGAGCGTATAATCAAAGTAATATGTGTGTGGAAGTAACATGATTGCAACTTTGCATGCATGACTGGTGACCTAACACCCCCGCTACTCACCCTTGCAACGGCTTACGGGGTATTGCGAGGATGTGCATAGATAGATGTAGCTATACTGTTTAGATGTAGATTCGAGGGAATCCAGATGGAAGAATTCGAGGCAAGTACATGAGGAAGCATCGATAATGATTACCGCCGATCCTTGAAGGAATTATCCCAGGAGGACAAACGACCTTGGAGGGAAGCAAGTGGGTAGTGTGGAGGATCTCTCGATCTGGGAATAATGGTTGCCCCTGGGGTTTTAAGTATCAAGGGCTGTGTGTATTTCGGGGAGGAAGATTAAAGCACTCGGATGGCGTCCCGGGGAGAGTGAAACAAGGACAGCACACACTTGTAAATGGCCCATTACAAACATGGTGTCAGTGGCCTGTCAGCGTCCAGAGCCTCGTCACAGATTAGGGTCAAGCGTCAATTTGTGCGAAGCTTAAGAGCCCCTACGTAATCTCAAGTCACAAAGGTGGCAAGTGGAAACGAAGAGACTAGCCTAAAAGCGACGCGCCAAACGACAGCCAAACAACGATAAACAAGGGAAAGGTGTCAGTTTCGCCATGAATACAAGCGTTTTGTTTGAAATACATAACCTATTCTTGAGTCTAAGAGGCGAATATGTCAACTCCTTCCTGTTACTACACACTAGGATTTACTACTCAAGTTTCTAGGTTCGAGTCCAAGCTAGTGCCATTGTGCGGTGGTCAGGATGATTACTGGTGATCACATTTATGAAAGCCAAGATTATCTCTTTGGACGCCGAGTGAACGTCGTCAAATGTTATCCCCTCTGTCCTGTACCGCAGCCAACCCGAAGATTGATTTTGCTCTGAGGAGGGTATAGTCCACCATTAACCGCAGGAGTCTGAAATCTCACAGCAGTTTGAGAAATGGCAGTCTCTTTCCGCTTGTTTTCACCTGTGGTTACACCAAAACGATCCGATTTTGACTCCGCACTTTTCACCTGCCACGGGGAGGGACAGGGCTGTAGCCACGCTTTCAAAAATATCAGTTTACGTACACATTTTGTTAAATAGCCCACCCAAAAAACTCCCGCCCACAGAAACAAAGTCATGCCCGCACACATCATTTTGTTGTGAGCAACATTAATAAATTTCTGAGCTTGGGTGAACTTCAGAGTTTTCAATAGTTGACACGGGGGTTCGAACCTCGTCCTTCTCCGAGATTTAATCTCGCAAGGCTCTCACGGACATGGAATACGTAGTCTGCCCAATAAATACGCGAACTGGTTCAATCTGGCGGCCATGACGCGAACTTGGGCCCCTCCCACTGGCGGCGCTAGTTGCCTTAGATCCAATGAGCTCTCTGTGCTTGGCGGATCGTCGAGCTGTGCGTATGGTGCCAGTTATGTTAGTTTATGCTGTCCTTGTTTTTAGTGTTTGTCGAAAATGGAAATTGACGGAATTACGGAGTAACGAATCAACATTAGGTTTTTGGTAAAGTGCCGTAAAAGTTATTAAGAAGTAACTCAAATGTTGACAGCTGTTTACGGTAATAATGCTCTGAAGAATGCACCCGTTTTCAAGTGGATTAAGCGCTTTAAAGTTGGCCGACAAGAGGCCACGGATGATGCAAGGCCGGGACGACCTTCAACCACCTGTGTTGACGACAACATTGATTGTGTGCGGTCCCTTGTCCTTACCGATCGTCGAAAAACTAGCCGAATGATAGCTGATGAACTTAATTTTGGAAAATCATCAGTGGGCACTTTTTTAATAGAACATGATGGATAGATCCTTCACCATGACATTGCACCTGCTCATCCAGCATTGATTGTTCGCCAGTTTCAGGCGAAAAAATTCATTCACCATCCTTGATCATCCTCCTTATTCGCCAGATATCGCCCCCTGCAACTTTTTCCTACTCCAAAAATGCAAAAAATGTGATGAGGGGACATCATGACACACTGGGAAATGTGGACACAATTAAGCAAGAAACGACGAAAAAACTAAAAAGCCTAACTGCCGAGGACTTACAAGGGCGTTTTCATAAGTGTAAAATAAGAAGGAATAAAGAATGGAAATTACTTTGAAGGGGAAAAAATCGATGTAGACTAAATTTTGCAAAAAAATATTTTTATGGTTTCAGTTCCGTATTTATTGGACAGACCTCGTATTTTAATTAAGTTCACATACACTTACATTAGCATGAAACTTCTTGTGAAACGAATGTGCTCGAAACTCCTATGTCATGTTACCATCCCTTGTCAAAACACAGTCTCGTCAGATTTCATTATTTGATGTATTTGAGTTTGCAATTATTATATTGAGCTTACCCGAAACAGTTGAGGACATCGTGTCAAATATTTTTCATTCATTAACGATACCATATAGGTGCACTTGCGACGGAAGTTGACCACAAATAAAAACAAGAATGAAATAATTTTTTTTATTTATCCCTCCCGCCGCATGAATAAGAGTTATTATATGTGTTCATTATTTTTATTCAATGACTGAAATAGGAAAAAATGATTTTTATTGCAATACAAAATTTATTTTATATTTTTCAGAAAATTTTACAGCAGGCATTGAGAAACGTGGGTCGTAATATTTTAAAAATTAATTCATTATAAAAGTGCAATTTTTTTAAAATCTTTTTCATAGGATCATACGTTAATTGAAAGATATATTTATTTACTTGATGATAGATGGTGACAGGTGTTCGTGTTTTAAAAAATCCCGATGAAATATTTGATTTTGGCTTTCAGGTGTATTTTAATCCTTCTGTGCGGTTACGTCTTTGTTAAAAATTAACTGCTCGATGCTGAAACAAAAAGTGTTTATTAAAATAATAAATTTCTCTGTAAAATGACAAAAAACATTCTTTTTACTCCTGATAGCCCGCATATTAAATGTATAGTCCACAGGTGTTATTATTGATACGTTGAGTTATTCGTGTGGAATGCGAACAACTCTATTTCTCCTTTTCATTGCAATAAACTATTTTTTTATTGTCATCAGGCTCCGAAGTGTTCTAGGCTACGGAAAGGCTTAGCAGTTTTTTTAAGAGGTGATTTTTCGGATGTTCACTTTCTCTTTATTATAGAAATATTATTTGAGATTACTTGATAACACATGGAAGTATTTTCCGTTGTCACGTACCTCATTGTACTTTCATAAATCCTAATTTCTTTCATTCCTCCTTTATGCAATTGCTATGAAAGTACATATTTCAATTGTTAGAGCGCACGTAGAAGATACTGCAACTGCATTAATTCCGTAAGAGATGAGTTTGATTCCAGGATTATATCGTGTTGAATGAATAAGGCTAGATTGCAAGAAAATGGTGTTACGCTGATCCGGTCAAAACTTATAGTGATGTCATTGAATTTTCAATATTTAAAGTATTTTTGCCCTCGGACAGTGAAATACTCTGAATACATAAAACTATAATGCATAAGAAGGTGTTTGTCGAAATTATTTTTAAAGTTGAAATTATTTAACTTTTTCTCTAATTCAGTATGTATTTTTATATTTTATTTTTGTAAAATTAGGGTGCTATAAGTCTGATGCCAAGGCTTATCTCCACACCATAGTGGTGGCTTTAAGGGTATCATGTAGATGTAAATCAATGCATTTTCCCTCTAACTCTTACCTAAAATATACGATAACCAGGGAAACATGAGGAAAGAGCGGGAAATATCTTATGAAGATCCTTCACGATCTCCTTGGTAGTATTAGCCTAGGTTCACACAGCACATCTCTTATTAATTCTTTTTCAAAATCTCCTTTGCCTGCCTCTCGGGCCAAATTGATTTAATCTTTCGTCGGATGAGCGCTCGACGTCGTGAGGCAATACCTGCCCACCCCCACTCCCTTCGCACACTGCCCGTCTGCCCTCGACCCCTGAGAGGCGCTCGGCCCTGCACTCCTCCGTGACCCCTGGCGTGACCTTCTTGACGCAGTAACTAGGCCTCCATCCCATCCCTAATAATCATCCCCAGGCAACCCTCGAAACCGTCCACGTAGTCGCGGCGAAGGTTTGGTCCACCCCCCTGTCGACCGCCTCTTCCCGCACCATCCACTACGCATCCAACCTCCCTGTACCCCCCCCCCCCTTCGCCCTTCATCCATCTCCACGACCAAATATCGACCCATTCAATTACGCTGTAGATCAATTCGGGCTGAGATGAAGTGCCACCTGTGAAATTATGCACCTCCTCAGTTTATTGCCTCCGCGTCTGTCGCCTGGAGTGACTGCGTAGTGGCGACCCTTACGATAATCATCGGGAGGGAGTTAGACGGGGAGTCCGAGCGTGCTTGTCTCCATTCCGTCGTGGACCAAATAGTCATCTTCAGGACATTTATTCTATTTGTTGTGTATCGACCAAGATAAGCCGTTGAAAAATTCAGTAACTACACGTACCATTTGCTATGGTTCTAAACCACGTAATAATAATGAAATGCTCTTTGGATCACAATAAACTCCAAATACTTGGAACCTTATTTCAGTATTCTCATTCATTTTCTTTTTCTAACTTGCTTACCAGAAATTCTATATATATCAAAACTCTAGCCGTCCATCATTAACCAACATGCTTCGCATCCATTGCTTTCCATTTTTTAAATGTTTGTTGAATGTCTTCCAAAAACTCTTTCCCATCGCCCACCATAATCTGAAGCGTCAACAGTTGTCGTTTCCCATGCTTACAATCTGTGGAATTTTCAAATGTATGGAAATTGTATTTACTCCGACTCTATGTGGATACTAAAATACTTGTTGACAGGCTTTTCTTCACTGTGTACTACCAGTACCTTTTATGATGATTACTCGAGTAGTTAGTTATTTTTGATTTTGTATTTAGCAGAAAAAAATGGATAAATTTTGTGTATTATCACATTATTATCACAGTTCATAGCTGCATGATTCATATTATTTGTAGAAGATGGCATCTAAGTGAATCTTCCATTGAGTGAACACAAAGTTTTGACATTTTTTAAAATTGTTTTTTCCCTAGTCAGAGATATGGACTGGGATCCCTGCTCAAATTTCTGCGAAAATTTTGATTCAGCCTATCTATCTCGGATTTCTTATCCTTTGTGAATTTCTAAGGATTTCAAAGATGTCTCGATCCTGGTGAATGACCTTTCCATTGTGTAGGAAAATGGAAGCAATGAAAAGTTTCCTGTTTTCATTAACATTTTCCTGGATATACTTTATCTAGACTCACAGCCGCACGGATTTATTTGGTTTAATGATAAGCAAACCGTACTCAGTAATGAACTTATGGGGGAGAAAGTTCATGCACTCTAACTGCATTGATTTAGAATGGTAGAGTCTGGATATAAACTAGCGGGCCAAGTAAAATACATGGACGGTCATGCGGGTAAAATGCACTGTGATTGGGTACAACATTCGTAAAACATAAGAGCATGAGGAGATCTTGGAAGGTGCAAGAAAGAAACCTCAAATAATCAAACAATCGTGGGGAAATATTCGTAGCAGAAAGGTTTTTTTATGTAGGGCCCATCTTGAATAACCGTTGGCTGTCTGGAATCCTACTCAGGATATAATTTCGAAATTAAACAGAATGCAAAAAAAGTGTTGCATTTTTATAGAATAGCCTTGATTGTGACGAAACTGGAAGTAATAAAATACGTGTAGGACTAAAAAATTCAGAAAAGGTAAAACGCTAATACATAAAGGCCTCTCATTGCTTCAGAATACTGAAAGGAAAAGGAATATTGACGACAAAACTAAACGATGCAAGGAATTCTTTTCACTTTTCCATAATTCGTGAAAGTAGACGAAGTTCAGTGAATAAAGCATTATACTATCGTCCATAGGACCCAGATTCGACTCCCGGGCACACTTCTGGGCACCCCCTTCCTTTCGCACGATCTGTGTACTTTTTTGGGTACCAGATATTCCTGGGAAACCATAACCAGCACAGGGAGAGAATCTCGCGTTCCCACCCTGATGTGTGAATTTCACACGCCGTATAGGGCTTAGTACTAGTGAACTCTACCAACATCTACGGATCCGACCTTCGGGTTGATGGCTATGTTTAATCCGTGGCACTTTTCGAAAAAAATACTGTATGAAGCAATAATAATTACTATTTAAATTAATCACGACTGATTTGAACTTTTCTAGGACATGTGACGTGGGAGACGTAATTAATAAAAGATATGCAAGATGTGACTTTGATGTTGAGAAGATGCGATAGTAATGAGGTATCATAGATGGCAATTGTAAAAGAAACCCCCGACTAGCAAGAATGTTTTGTTTGTAAATTTCACGTAGTCGTAATACATCTTAACAAGCTGAGCTATATCCTAACTCATTTAACCAGCTTTAAGACTTCAGACATACTTGTACATTAATAAATACTGATAAATTGTAGCTGCGTGCCACGTACGTGGCTTTGCTTTTGAGTTCATAGTTATTCGGTGGCATTACTGTCTGTTGCTAACCTACATCTCCATCCTCACAATACCCCGCAAGCTGCCGCAAGAGCGAGTGGCGGAGGGTGTTAGGTAACCACCCGTTAATTATAATAAAACCACATGCAAAACCAAATCATGTTACCTCTACACAAATATTAGTTTGCTCATACTCTCGACAAACCTTAATTACATGGAAGAAAGTACAGTATATATAATTATTCCCACTAAGTTGTCCCTGTAAAAGTAAGTTGTATATTTATTCAGGCTTAAATCATCCATGTGAAGTTTGGAGTCTCTCTAGCCTTTCGACTTTCCAATCATCATTTAGCGTCTATCACAAATAGATATTGAAGAATTTGGCTGTCATTTCTTCAATTTTTCTTTTCAAGCGTAGAGTAGGCCTAATCCATTGCATATCTACTGTAAAAATTTAAATTACTCTTAAACTAATTAAAAAGAACCAGGCCATGGTTGCTCTTGTGTAAATATACGTGGCCAATGAAGACACATTGGTGCTTGACCAATTCTTATATTTTTCATGTGCATCGTCATTTTCCGTTTTACCCCCGTACTTAATTCATACTTCCGAAGCTTATGTTTATAATATCAATTATCATAACAAGGTTGTATGTGCCAATGTATAAAATATCGAAGAATATATAAATACATATTTTTACGACGAACATCAATAAAATATCAATATACAGGGTTGGTCCGGAAAATAAGTGTACTGAGCTCAGGAAAAAAAAATTATTACACTTTTACATATCTTAAGCTAATATTCCTCAAAATAGGACCCTTGTGAGTCGATACACTTGTTCCAGCGGCGCTCCCATTCCTGGAACGCTCCCGCGAAGGCATCATCGGGAACCTCTCGAAGACTCTTCGTCGACCTCTTCTCTGCCATCCACGAACATCTTGTGCCACCGAAAGATCATGTTTCTGGACATGGCTGACTCCCCGTAAGCCTGGTTAATCATACCGACAGTTTCGGTAGACGATTTCCCAAGCTTTACCGCAAATTTGATGGAATAACGCTGCTCCAAAAACTTCGGCATCGCGTTCCGTGACGTGGGTCGAGCGTGGAGGATCGCGTTAACAGAGCTCCTCACTACACCACAGCTCAGAGCCGACTGCCTTTTTCAGCGTCGCTTGCCAACATACCCCCCTCCAATCGCAGCCCGCCAGAGCGGTTCTGGGCGCGCCTGGAGCGGCGCGCCCAGCCCAGGAGTCAGTACACTTATTTTCCGGACGAACCCTGTATGTTTACCGACGAGTAAGTTCAAATGTTTAGAAAGTTTAAATGTATTCCAATCTGAAAGTGAAATAATAATTCAAAATTTTTCGTTAAAAATTCCGTATCCTCGCAATACCCCGCAAGCCGCCGCAGAGAGCGTATGGCGGGGATTGTTAGGTCACCAGCCATGAATACCCGATCCCAATAGTTGGTCTTATTGACGGGTGGTGACCTAACACCCCCCGCCACACTTATTTGCGGCGGCCTGCGGAGTATTTAGTAGATTTATATGTTAGTCAATCATATTTTAACTTAATGACTGGATATTTTCCCTATTTAGACAAGCAATTAAGGACCAATTTCATATTAATTTAGATATAATGAACTTTTCTAGTATTACCTGTTGAAATCACAGTAAATCAAAAATGTAGTCCTTAGAACACTTTGTGGAATAATACACAAAATAACTATGCACGAATTTAGTTTTCTCCTAACTATAAAATAACCACATATCTCATTCTATATTTCAAATCATGCATGGCAATCAAGTATATATGATGAATATATAAAAAAATTGCTTGGTTTCAATTTACTACTTCGTCAAACACTGGGTTACAAATAACATTCTTGGTCCATGGAGATCGCTCGCGTGGTCATATGCAAATTACCGCAAGTATGTTAGCAATAAAATATAGAAATCAGATCTTAATTTATGAGCCTATTGGACGTCATCTACACTTGAATAACACCTATATATTTTGAAAAATGAGATCCAGTGTTATTAAGAAGAACATAGATGTTATCAAGAAAACTGATAAATTCTACACACTACTCTAGTGTTATTCTACAAAATGTTTCATAGCCTTCTTTCATTTGCTATGACTCCAACAAGTAATGCTAGAAAAAAAAAATATATGTATATATATATATATATATATATATATATATATATATATATATATATATATATATATATATATATATATATATATATATATACAGGGTTTGTCCGGAAAATAAGTGTACTGAGCTCAGGAAAAAAAATTTATTACACTTTTACATATCTTTAGCTAATATTCCTCAAAATAGGACCCTTGTGAGTCGATACACTTCTTCCAGCGGCGTTCTTATTCCTGGAACGCTCCCGCGAAGGCATCATCGGGAACCTCTCGAAGACACGTCGTCACGGCCTAATTTGACGGCGTCCAAAGTCCCGTATCGCGTTCCTTTCAAACTCCTCTTTATCTTCGGGAACAGAAAGAAGTCCGATGGTGCCAAGTCCCGGCTGTAGGGCGGGTGCGGCAGCGTTGCCACGCCGTGCTTGGCCAAGAAGTCCGACACGACAAGCGCGGTGTGAGACGGCGCATTGTCGTGATGCAGCCGCCAGATGTTTTTGATCGCTGGCCGGACGCGGGCGACTCGTTTTCGAAGCCTGTCGAGCACTTGGACGTAAAATGCGGCATTTACAGTTTGTCGTTCAGGTACAAATTCGTAGTGGACGACTACCCTTTAGTCAAAAAAGACAATGAGCATCGCCTTGATCCGAGATTTGCTCATGCGAGCTTTCTTTTGACGGGCTGATGATGGGGTGTGCCACTCCGCACTTTGTCTCTTCGACTCCGGGTCGTACTCAAAGATCCACGTCTCGTCACCCGAAACAACGTTCTCTAAAAAATGCGGATCATTTTTGCAGTGATCGGCAAGTTGTGTCGCGATTTCCAAACGATTGAGTCTTTGATCATCACTGAGCACTTTCGGCACCAACTTTGCACAAATTTTTCGCATCTGTAATTGGTGCCTAATAATCTCGTGCACTATTGTTTTTGGCACATTACACTGCTCTGCTATCATCCGAACACTAAGGCGACCATCAGAGTTCAGTACATCGCGAACTTTTCGCACATTTTCGTCGGTGAGTGTCGTTGATGGGCGTCCAGGCCGTGGTTCGTCGTCGACCTCTTCTCTGCCCTCCACGAACATCTTGTGCCACCGAAAGATCATGTTTCTGGACATGGCTGACTCCCCGTAAGCCTGGTTAATCATACCGACAGTTTCGGTAGACGATTTCCCAAGCTTTACCGCAAATTTGATGGAATAACGCTGCTCCAAAAACTTCGGCATCGCGTTCCGTGACGTAGGTCGAGCGTGGAGGTTCGCGTTAACAGAGCTCCTCACTACACCACAGCTCAAAGCCGACTGCCTTTTTCAGCGTCGCTTGCCAACATACCCCCCTCCAATCGCAGCCCGTCAGAGCGGTGCTGGGCGCGCCTTGAGCGGCGGGAAAAAATCAGTACACTTATTTTCCGGACGAACCCTGTATATATATATATATATCTATATATATATATATATATATATATATATATATATATATATATATATATATATATATATATATATATATATATGGATACGGGTCCTTAAACTGCTGTCTAAATAGGTTCATGTATTGACAGACCCATACTTGCATCCCCTTCTTGTATACAGCCAGATTTGTTTCACGTATTTGTGAAATAGCCATTCTCCCAAAATGCTTCAATCATCTAAAATGTGTAAATAGTTAAATGCTAATATCGTTCGATTACCTATATGTCTTATTTTATTGGTTTTTTTCAGGTAATCAATTATTTTTAGTTTTGTTTGCCAAACTAGTTGCGAAATAAACTGAAGTCAGATTAAACATTTTTTTAACCAAATGCTTGTTTTAATTAGATACGAGAACGAATGTTCATGGCCTTATGGCAGAGTAAAACATTTATTTTACTCCGTTAATGAGCCGGATGGGAAACCTATTTTTCCTTGAATAATATAGGCATACTAAATCTATTTTTCTGGACACAGAGGTAGCCTAGAGTTAATGGACATCAGTTGTTTCCATTTCCCTGCAAGCTAATTTGAGATGCCCCAATTACTCTGAAATTCTCAACAGGCTCGGCTGATATGATGGATTACGTCGGTCAACGTTAATCATATATCCGGATCGGTAATTACATCAGAGTGATGCTACCATTAGGTGATGTCCTTTGGAAGGATTAGTGAATTTGAACGTCCATCTGAACGCCAGATGGCTGCATTATATCGTATTTTCACGAAACCCATGCATGAAATGACACCTCATTCAGTGGGATAAATAGGCAGCAAACACTTAATGCTGTGTTTTCATCATTAAAGCAATATTCATTTTTAATCTAAATTGAAAACCACGTTAGTCAGCCTCTGTATCCAGTAAATAGACGCGCCTGGAGCTTGATAGAATTTCCATAAGTCAGCGTTCAGTGTAAGGCAGAAATATGCGAAGGTAAATAATTGCTGTTGTTCTTCCATAATTCGCTTTTAATGCGATAAAACCAGCTGAAATTTGGGGCATTATAGGTGGCGTGATTGTTTACAATTACGACCGATACCAATAATATTCCAAATGAGTCAATTAGTTGGAAATGTATGCAAACATTTAGTGGAAAAGTTTTTATTTACAGTGTATTCCATGCGATTCATATTGATTCATTCTTCGCATGCAGCTACTTATATTATTCCAAGGAAGAGTGAAACAATGTCTTATTAGAATGAGTCGTGGAAGAAATGTAACGACTAACTTCATGATAAAATAAAATAAAGTTTGCAGTCATGCATACAGCTTATGACGGTCTCACTGTATACTGTACTATATGACGGTCTCACTGTATCCGCGAATTAAAGGCTTTCGTCGCATTAGTAAAAAACATTACCGAAGGGTACATTCAGGCTTTCGTTTACCTCTCCGTTTAAGTAAAAATAATTTCAATGCTTGACTGCTAAAGTGATAATAGAATAATCCTGTAATCAATTCTAAACAAGCTGCTTGCTTTCTAATGCCGATGACGAATTTTACTTTACCATTCTACAATATTGATATTTGCGTAGAGAGATATATTTTAGGAAATACTGGGCTCGATTCAAAAAGCTGTTAATTAGGCTTACCTTGCCATAGGCTTTTTCCTGGTGAATTTTCAGTAATGTGGAAGTATACTGTTTAATGGTGAGGGCATATATAACTATTTCTATAATATTATGATTAATAGGCTAGAAAATGTTTCACTGGAGAGGACGCTGACTAATCCATATGCGTCGGTAAATCTCTGCAAAGACCCTTGCGTTACGTCTACATTTATACAATACCCCGCAAGCCACCTCATGGGTGTGTGACGGGGGTGGCGGCGGTGTTTAGGTCACCAGCCGTGCATGCAGAATCCTCTCATGTCACCTCTACGCAATCGCGTGGCAACACACGGGGTTAACACACGTTAACGCTGGGCTGGACAGTCAAGGGGACTGGGAGTTTGGAAGATGTTTGTTTTAAGATACAATCCTTTTTCACATATATTTAAAAGTATGTGATTTATTCATTAAAAAGATTTCGGAATGAAATTAGAATATTTGAGCATCGCTTTTTATGTTTTTATCCTGACTTTGATAATGAACTGTGCGAGAGATGCAATATCATGAAGTTCTTAACATGCTCGAGGGTATATATTTTATCCGGTTGGTTTAATCTACGGGTAGGTTTGGTTCACAATAAATTTTAAGATTTAACGAATAGATCCAAGAGATGTATAGCTTTTGTGATACGACGGCTGCTATTTATGTTTTGAGCCTTGACAGCACTAAGTGTTTTAGGGGACATATGACGTTTCCAACTGAAAGTTTGACCCATTAACTCTAACCTTTTTGAGAGTATTTCGTCGTTTAATCATAGCTTGTGTTGTTTGCAGTGAATCGAATAATATTTCTCAGCGAAAAAATGGAGTTAACCCTTATACACTTTCGTGCGATGATTTTTTACGACTTTCGACGTGGATTATTAGAATAGGAGTGCATAGATCATTTTACTTAATTTTTTGCGATGAAGCTCCATACTTTGCCAATATGAAAGGCTGGTATAACTAATTCAATCATGGCTACCGTCCGCTCAGCGGCGAAAGTCGTGAAGGTCGTCCAAAGTAAGTAGTTGTGCCAGAAAACATTGATTCTGTGCAAGAACTAGTGAAGGAAGATCGTCATGTGACATATCGTGAGACATCCTCAGTAGACATCCGTTGAGACATCCTTGGGAATTAGTATGACGAACATCAACAAAGTATTGCATGAAAATTTAGCGGTGAAAATCATTTGCTCGCGTTGGATCCCGCATAATTTGACGAAAGCTCAAAAAGATGCTCGTGTCAATTGGTGCAAAGATATGCTTAACAAATCGTACAAACTGATTGCATCAAAAGCTGTGTATAACATCCACATAGGTGATGAACTTTGGATCTAGAGTCCGGAACAAAACAGCAATCCACTGTATAGGTCTTCCAAGACGAGCCAAATCCGACTAAAGTGATTTGTGCACGAAGCACATCGAAGCAAATGATTCTTTGATTCTTCGGAATAACTGGACATGTGGCAACCCTTCCACAAAGGGAAAGAGAAATTATTCCTTAATTTTTCTGTGATTTATTCTTATTTAGAAATTAAAGAATGCGTTACTATACCAGACCTATGTTTTAATAGGTGCAATGGTCATTAAAGTTGAATTAAATAAATTATACATACTCGTTAATGTGACAAAAAATTATTGGGCAAAACGCTATTTCATATTTTTCGAAAAAGTAGTTCATATTAATGTGTTAAAAATGGCAAGGCAAGTCAAAGTCTAATAGGATTAATTATAATCCTAGAGCTCATTAATTCAACAAAATCCTTTACAAAAGGAATATCGAAGCGCGTCCCCAGAAAATAAGGACCCAGGCTTTACTTTTTCGGTATCATTTTCTTTTATCCATTTCTTGCTTTCAAAATGTGTTTTGATTTTTTGGCGCTTCACGTTTAGTGCCTAGTGACTAATTATCATGTCTCAATTAGTTGAGTCGCAATGAAGATTTACGGCCGACCTTTCTAATACCAAAAAAAATTCTAAAGCTTTAGGATGCTAGTAATTTTTAAGCTAAGATTAACTGTCGAAGAACAAACGAATGACACGAGATTTTAGGTTATTACCAAAGATTATAGACTTTACTTTTTTGCCACAATGCAATTTCTGCTACTTGATACCAAAAATGTTTGTCATCTCTGTGAAAAAGGAATTTACACTATGTGAATTTTTCATTTTGTTTATTTTCAATTTAAATACGCCTCTAGCCTTTGTAATCAAAGGCAGAAATAGTATTTGGTTAAAAAAATATACAGCCACATCATTTCCTTGATTATATTCCATTTTGATAGAACAGAGATTTAACTGTTGAAAGAACAGAGAAAAACGGTCTGTCGTAAAACATTGATTACTATCCGATCAGGAAATTGAAGTTAGAGAGAAAATTAATCTAAAAAATAAACAAAAAAACTAAGGTTTCGATTTTGGTTTTTAATAAACATTCTGAACTCCAGAAAAAGATGCTGAACGAAAAATTGTTGAACAGTTACGAGCAAAGTAACTAAATTAGCAAACAAGTACATAATAAAACAGGGTCCGTACAATAAGAATCGTGACTGGTTCGCTGTAGCCTCAACGGAGCGCTGGATGCGGGTTCGACGGGTCGGCTCGGTAGAGGTGTGGGTACCCCACCACTCAATCGAACTCTAGTTGAGTCGCCTCCGGGCATGCGTTGAGACAGGAGGTGGAATTTTGGGACGTGAAATATTTTGTGGTGTCGTCGCGCCAGCATGGAGCGCACCGTCGCTGCGGAACGCTACGCTGTGAAGTTTTGCGTTAAACTCGGGAAATCCGCGTCGGAGACCCTTAAACTCATTTAACAGGCTTATGGGGATGATACCTTAAGTCGCACAAGAGTTTTTGAGTGGCAAAAAATGTTTAAGGAAGGCCGGGAGCTCGTCGAAGACGAGCACCGTGTCGGACGCCCGACGACCGCTCGAACCGATGCTCAGGTGGCCAAAGTGAAAAATGTTTTAGACTCTGACAGGCGTTTAACCATCGCCCTTATCAGTGAGGAGACCGGCCTTTCAGTCGGAACCGTCCACACCATTGTAACAGAGGATCTAGCGATGAGGAAAGTGTGGGCGAAGCTGGTGCCGAAAGTCGAGCGAGGAGCAAAAACTTAGCAAGAAATTTTGGACGGCGTCCAGGAAGATGAAGATTTTCTCAACAACGTTATAACTTCAAAGAATACCTCAAAAAGAGCTCAAAGGATATCGGTTCGACTCCATCGAGGCGGTTCAAGCGGCGACGACAAAGGCTCTCGACAGTATTCCGGAAACGGACTTCCAGCGGCCTTTTGACGAGTTGCAGACGCGCGGATCTAAGAGTATCGATGAAGGGGGAATCTACTTTGAAGCTTATTAAGTAATTGTAATGTTAATTGCAATAAATTTAGATTTTTGGAACCAGTCACGATACTTATTTTACGGGCCCTGTATATTCTATCAAAATCAGCTGACATTGAGTAGTAAACAATAGGTAAAAATTGAATAAATAATAAGCAAAAGTTTATGAAGACCATTATAAACCATTTGGTGTAAATATCATTGAATAAAAATACCATTGATATAATCATAAATTTATGTTTATATTTATTTACAACGAGAAAATGCTCCACACGAGACGTCCCTGCTGAAGACTATTCATGAAAGTACGTAGTTTTTCGTTTCGATCACGGGTGATATATGACATTCTATATATCGCAGTCGAGTGGGTCGTTCTTTAAACAAATGAATATCAGAATAAAAAGCGCAGATGCGCGCCTTTTTCGGACCATCCCCTCCGAAGAAAGGAGAATTTATTTCATGCTCAAGCCATCCGATACTTGATCTAATCTATACAACCTCGGAATGAATCCATCTAAATACTCTCTTGTCCGCATTTGTTTACTCCCCTCGCAACCGTGCAACCTTTTTTTATTGCCTCTGTAAACAAAGGACGACTCTGAAGGCCCATGTCCTGCGACCCCTTTCCCGATCGCAGGCGTTATTCAATTTTTTCGCCGGCATCGTATAACCTTCCAGCCCGACCCCTCGAGCGCGGCGTGTGTGTGCCCTCATCCCCTTCCGTTAAACGCCTCCCTTCCAGCGGACTCCCCGATTCGAGAGACTTCCCCCGACTGGACTGCCGCCCCTGTCCCTTCCACGCCATTCCCTCCCCCATCCCCCTCCTGCACCCGGCCGTGCCCCTGGCCCGTGTCCCACCACCTGCTGTTCCCATTGTTGCCGCTTCGGCCATTACATTTTCCCAACAGGGGAATGTTATTTAATTCTCCCTTCGCGTCGAAATGGATGTCGGCAGTGGCATTAGATGTTAACATCCGCCTTCTTCCTTCCATGAGACGAGTCTGAGAGTCCGTTTGACCGTAATATCCCGCACCATGCGATAGGTGCTATACTAACTTAATTCAATCGAAATTTCATGTCCCAATTGGCAGGAGTGTTGATGTAATTATCCTACATTTTTATGAGGCATAAGTGAATAATTCAAAAAGAAAGGTTCTTTTTCCACAAAAAATGTTCAATCTGAGTATATCATGGACTTCATTTACCTAAATATGGACGAAAAAAAAGAACACTCCCATTTTTCTCTCCGTTGAGGGGGCGCGAGTTTCTTTCCCACGTCATTACTCTGTTTACTTCACCACGTAATTACTCATTACCACCTCCTCCTCTCCTCATACTCCTCTATCTTCCTCTGTTAACCAATCCTGGAAACCATAGCCAGGTTGTCTGCACTCGTTGGCAAACCTTCAATGCTCTAGTAAGACGTTCATATTTGTTCCCTTCTTCATTACGTTTTCCTCAGGAAATGTCCGTAGTTATCGTCACACCGAAGTGTTTTACCGATTCTACGTTTGTTATGCTGGTTCCGTGTATGGTGTAATGGTTTAGGGTGACATATGCTTAAAAAGTATCGAAACACCTTTAATCAAATTTGATTCTAGCTTCCATGTCTAGCTCTACTTTTGGATTTCATGAAGGTCATTAGATAAAGTTATCAAATCTTCATGACTGGATATTTCCCTTTATATCCATAAATTGTCAGTTCAAATTTTACTGGAAGCCTGAAACCCGAAATTATTAACATAAAAAAGGAACAAAAGCGGGCCGTTAACCCTTCCTTATGAGACACCCAAGCATCTTATTCTCTTGTATAGCATGCATCAAAAATCTTAAATCAGACGATAGAAGCAGTAAAGAAAATAAGAAAAACATAACAGGCTTTGACTCACAAATTACAAAAATAACAGAACAAATAAACACTTGCCTTCAAATGACAGATAACCCACTTGCTGGACAAGTCAAATAAAAAATAGACGAAGTACATGTCGAGAAACGGATCAACATAATAATACTTAACTTTCGTAGCATTAATAACAAAAGAGCCGAAGTCGATCCTGTATTCCAAAATCTAGATCCGGACATAGTTTTGGGAACGGAGAGCTGGCTTACGGAGGATGTTAATGGCGGTCAAGTTTTCCCTTTAGGTTACAGTATTTAAAGACGAGACGGGATAACAGAACAGAAGGAGGAGTATTCATTGCCATTTAAAAAACTCTTTGAAAGCCGTGCGCAAAAATTTGATGACCAAATTGAGAGCGTTTGGTGAATAAGAGCGAGAAATAACCAGAATAAAATACAGGCCACCCAATTCTGCTTCAGTTGCGACAGAGGCTTTAAATAACCGAATAACTCATTTTATCCGCCAGAACACGAAAAGCGACAATATAGTTGGGGTGATTTCAATCTTCCTTCAATAGACTGGGACAAATACTGCATCATTATCGCTGCAAGAAACCGCGATTCATGCGAGGCTACCTTTCAAATGATCACCGCCAATACAATGAGCCAAATAATAAGAATAACAAACAGGGGCAACAATATTCTAGATCTTTGCTTGATAAACCTTCCCGAAATTGTCACACATTCATATGTAACGGAAGTTATTAGTGACCACAAGGCAAATGTAATAGAATTATGTTTCAGTAAACAAAATCGGTATACCAAGACGAAAGGTGTGCCTATTTGGGAAAAGTAACTTGAAAGATTTTGTCGCGTGTCTTAGAAAAAACCAACAATCACACATTACGAAAACGCTCAACGCTGGAACTGAGGCTTCGTGGAAGCATTTATTGAACTTAATTAGACATGGTATAGAGACATAGCATATAGCCACAAAAGAGAAAAACGGTAGTAATGATCCACGATGGAATAGCGAGGTGAGAAGAGTTTTGAGGCAACAAAAAAAAATGCACTTAAAATACAAAAAAAAACTTTGAAAAACGGCCAAGGGACGACTTCTAAAAAAAATGAAAACAATATTTAACACATCATAGAGAAACAAAGAAATCAATGCAAAGCGCCTTAATAAATTTTAAAAGAAAAATTCTGTGCGATTACTTGGAGGATGACCCTAAAGCAGTCTAGTCTTACCTTAGGGAAATGCAGGGAAAGTGGGAGTCCCTCGAAAGCATCCATGGTAATATACGTACAGACAGGACCCAAAAACTGAATATTTTAAAGAAGTTTTATCAAAGCGTGTACACTAATGATAGAGAGACACGCAGTGAAGGCCACGTCACACCTATCGCAAAGATAGATGGCATTAGAATTACGCGCGAAGGAATCACGAAATAACTCCTACACATAAAAGGTAACAAATTACTCGGACCAGAGGATATTCCCGCAATGGTACTGAAAGAGCTAGCGACCGAAATTGCGCCTTTTTTAATACAAATTTAAAAAGTGGATTTCAGAAGGTGTTGTTCCCCTGGACTGGAAGATAGCCAACATCTTATCTATTTTTAAAAGCATAAATAAATAAGACCCCTGTAATTACCAACCAATATCGTTAACCTCCCTCTCCTGTAATATCTTGGAACACATTATTGTCAGCTACGTCATGACATTCCTTGACACCCAAAACCTTTTATCAGACAACATGGATTCAAAAAGGAGAGATTATTTGAAACGCTGTCGGGACCTTTTGTACTCGACGTTCAGGGGAAAGAAAAAAACGAGTAGATGCGATATTCTTGGATTTCAAAATGGCCTTGGATAAAGTCCCAAACGCTAAATTGATTCACAATCTGAAACAGTAAGGGATAAACGACAAAGTAATAAATTGGATTAGGGACATACTTACTGACCACAAACAAAGGGTAATGATGGATAGCTCAAACTCTAATTATGCACAAGTAACATCCTGCGTCCCACAGGGTAGCGTCACAGGACCATTGCTATTTCTTATATGTATTATTGGTATCAACAGTAAAATAAAAATCAGCATAAGACTCTTGTCCGACAGTACTGTAAACTACAGGGGAAAACCAATGACGCAGATTGTGAATCACTACAAACAGCTATATTAAAAACTAAAACAGAGCCATATTAAACAACATTTAAAAATGGTGTGAAGAATGAGGGCTTGAAGTAAATACGAAAAAATAAGAAAAAATATGTACCATCATGGATTTCTTATGCATTAGAAAATACAACCAAACTTTACCAACTTTCACACTCAGAGGTGCTCGGATGAGCGTCTTGGATGAAGTAAAGGACTTAGAAATCACCATTGCGTCGGGTATTTCTTGGGGAAAATACACACGCACGACTCGTGGAGATTCCTAGAGGGAGGCCTAACATTGAGTATTCGGCGAACTCTGGAATCCATTCCAAACATTCATTACAGAATTGAATAGGGTATAGAGAAAAGCCATTGCGTTTGTGAATAACTCTTACCTAAGGACACAAAACGTCAAACATTTAATTCAGAATCTGGGGTAGGATCCTTTATATATGCGAAGACTCAGAGCTATATTAAACTTATTTCTAATTTATAAATCGTGTGGATTTGCATTCGACTTTGGATATATAAATAGGCCCCCTGAATACATTCGCAGGGCTGACAATTGCTACAAAATTAGAGAGTTGGATAGTCGAACCGATAGTATTTGTTTTTCCCGCGCATTATTCGCGACAACAATAAAAGGTGGAACAAATAAGAAAATAATAGGGACACGCCGTCTAAAATAAGGGTATACAAGCTTTAAATCCCAGAAAATACTTTCTAGCGTCCCTCGCCGTGTGCCCTTGTAATCGGTGAGATGTAGGTGAACGTATTTAAAGTCTATTTTATTTGTGAATTGTCCGTCCGGAATACCTAGAGTACTAACCGATAATTAGTGTCTAAATTGCATGCGTGCTTGCCCTCTTTTGACTTATATTCTGGTCCTCTTTGTAAAGGCATAGGAATGCCTGCTAATCATGTAATACCGGTGAGGGTAGAAAAAGAAACTTTGGACTTCCACATGAAAATACAATACTACTAAATAAATTAAAGTATTAAATCTTTATGTAGAATTGCAAAGTTTCTTTTTCTACCGTCACCATGAAGGAAATCTAGAAAGTTAGGCCTGGCACTGTAATATAATACTGGTAATATAGGTAGGCATGTTGCTTGATTGGTGTTGGGTCGCCTCCTTTCCACGCGGTTTTTGGTGGATCGCGGGGTGCCAGGTGCATGAGGAAATAGAGCGATTATATGTCAAATGGCTGGTGATTTACCGCCCCATGCCACACGTCCTTGGGACAGTTTGCTGGTTATTATGTAGACGTAGATAAGGAATGGGGCGATATAAAAACCGTTTGAAAATAAAATGAATTGAAATAGTGACAAGTTAAGTGTTTTATCAATGAGTTTGTTACGAGAGAAACTCATGTAAGATATTTGAAAAAAGAGGGAGTGACATGCCCTAAAACTGATGCATTCAAAACAATGGGTACCTTTAACCTTTAAACGATATTGAGGTTTTCCAGGATATGGTAACATTTTTCCACCTGTCGGGAGGAAATACCATGGTCATTGCCAATCATGCATATGGAAATCTGGTGTTCACCGTTCCATTGCTCGAACTTTTGGTGCTGGGAGAATGGTTCAGTTTTTCTCTCGTCTTGCGTAATGTGTATGTTTACTGAAGGGTTGATCGCTTGTTTGTTGAAGGAGCGTCGCCTCGCTGGGACGTCAATCGCACGGTCTCCCACGTCGCATTTGCGGGAGCTGGACTCATACGGGGCGGAAGGGAAAGAGAGGGCGAAGGCGGTTAACGCACCCAGTCCTAGAGCGTGGGCGAGGCGGGAGGCATGGACGGGGAGGGTTTCTGCGTGGCCACGGCCAGGCCGTGGGGCTACGCCTAAGCGACATGAGTCGCTCATTTGGAGCCTTTCCAATCGAGCGAACCTGAAAAAAACAAAACTAATATTTCGCCTCGGTTTATAGCTAAATGCGATGCCAAACACGTCCACACTTACCAGCATCTGGGATCCTTATTAGGTAGGTTTAATGAAAGAGTCCGAATTTTTGCAGGGCAAGGCAGCGAGATTTGTTAAAGGAGTTAATGATTAGGACAGTAGTGTGACAAAATTGTGGAAAAATGTCGGGTTGGATCCACTCCAGAATCGAAAATTATTTTTAGATCGAATATCTTGAGTAATTTTGAGACCAATTATTTTTCCTAAGACGTCCAACACATTTAATGAAGGGATTAGGATGGAACGGTGGCTAGCGAACTGACTTCTCACCTCGAGGGCCCAGGTTCGAATCCTGGAGACGGCAGATTCTCTTTAGTGGTATCGCGATCCCAATTAGTGGTGCTTTGCGGAGAGCTCTTTGAGTAAGCTTTGAGAGCACTTTTAAGAGTAGGCTTATGCAAATGCCGGTTTTCTCCACACCCTTCCTCCTTTCCCATCCATTTCTAATGGCGCAAATGAACTCAGCTATTGGTTGCCTCCCTTAAAACTACAACAACCAATAGCTGTATTTCAGGTTATGGCTAAGCTATCTAAGGGGTCTAAAGTTCCCGAGTCTGTCAATGGTGGACTTTAACACTTATGCAAAATGCATTAAACGAGTATAGAGTACATTTGATGGTTCAAATGACATAAAATCTTTCCTACCAGCATCGTCCATGTATTCCAGTGTACACCTCCGACCACCCCCAAAAGACACATGCATGACGAGGTGGTGATAACAATCAGACGAGGCAGAGACGAGTCTCGAGCATTGGAATTCTCCTGGAGGGGCGTCGGGTGTGGTGTTCGGCTGTGGTGTGCGGGGTGTGGGTCGGAGAAGAGAAAGGAAGCGGGCATGCCGCACGACGACCCAGGGTGGCGCGTGGCGGTGACGCGCCGTGGTGGGCCCGGGGTACAAATCAAGTTACCCGCCTCCCACAGACCATCCCGTCGACCTCCCCCCTCTCCCCCATACCCTAAGCCCTCCTCAACCCCACAGTCAGCAACGATATCCATCCGTCACGACCCCTTCGCCGTCATCTGCCCTCATAACCTTTCCGGCTGCACTAAATATGCCAGCACCGCGCTTGCCGTCTGCCTTTCCATTTGTTCTCCGACGTGGAACTTCCGACTTATGCCCGGAGATCGAAAGGGTACTGATGCACGGCGCGGCGGAGGGATCGGTCAAAGGGGGCATAGGTCAAATCGGTCAGGCCGGAGGGACCCTGCTCGTAAAAGATCTCCCTCAATCCTCCAGGGATTACTCTGCAAACAAACCCAGCTGAGGGACATATCTAAATATTTACCCCGCATGAATACTAGGCCGATTTCTAATTAGATTCACGGGTCATGCGACCCCTTTCCTGCCGTGTCGTTGGCTGTATCCCATGGATACTATCAGCACATTCATTTCTCACTCAGTTCTTGATCTGACCAAAAACTTTACTTTCTTCCAATTTCCCACTTTAAGAAAAGTTGTCAATTACACGAGGCATGATTCAAAAAAGATTGCAAAACAAGACAAAAGATCTAGATGATCGAAAAGAGTGGGTGAGCTTTTTTAAAAAAGAATGATAATATGACGTAGCTGTGGCAAGCCTAGTAGTAGTAGTTTTTATGGGAGGCGAAAGGCCATTTACGAAATTAGGGATGGATGGGAAAGGAGGAAGGGTGGAGAGAAACCCGGCGACGGCATTAGCCTACTCTTGTCGATAGGCGCCAAAGGGGTCCGCAGTTTAACGTCCAATCCGACGGACGGTGTACTCACTCAAAGTGCCCTCCACAAAGCACCTCAAGTAGTGCTCGGGATACCTCAGAAAAATATTTGTTGTCTCCAGGATTTGAACCCGGGCCATCTCGGTGGGAAGTGTTGTCTACTTTGGTCACTGCGCCATCCCGAGTCTCCGCAAGCTTAGTGGCATGTACACTTAGTGAGAGGATGGACAAAAAAAGATTCGATATTAAAAAACGAAGGCGTAGACAACATTCCCAGTACCCTAAATAAGGGTCAGGGAAATCATAGAAGAAAGATTTTATGTGCATTCATGCAGTGTGCGGCGCGGACAAACACGATTCCTCGAATGAGGTTTCCTCTCCGGGTTAGCGAAACCTTCCCCAGACTTCTCCGAAGCATTGCATTTAGCCAAAATATCGTAAACAGTTGATCTGGGATACCCGAAGAAGAATCGAACTATTTCATTGTGCGAACGCCCAGCGCGAACACTTGCGATAATAGCGGCTCTTCGATTGTACTTCGCACTTGTAGGTAACATCTCGGCCATTTTGATATTATGACTGTTTACTAGATGCCTTTAGCTTTCAAAAACGCCAATCGCACCCTCCAATGGAACTACGATATGGCGGGAAATTTAAATAAAAATTTGTCCGGATTTAAGCGCCGCACCCTGCAAATGTAGCATTTATGAGAGAGAAATTTTGCTGGAAGATTTTGTTCGACCAGCATTAGCTCCCTTCCCAAAAAAATGATAAACGACTATGTACAAGGATCAATAAGTTTGATTTCACACCCAATATAAGTGGTGCTTAGTATCATTAATGAGAGGATGGAGAGTAGGGCAAATGATAACTTAAGGAATGGTGGATTTGGGTTCAAAATGAAAGAGGCACGAGTGATGCCTTAGCAGTAATTAGGTCACTAAGGAAAGGTCGCTAACATAGGAAAAATGAGGATGTATTTTTTTGAATAATAAATTTCGATAAACGTACGTTAGGGTGAGTTGGGAATGATTCATTAATGTATTGCAGGTCAATGGAGGAGATTGAGGGACTGAAGACTTAATCGTAACCTGCACATTTGTCAGTTACGTGTGACCAATGGAGAGTCTAAATGGGCAGTGTTAAGAAGAGGAGTAAGATAGTTCTCTAATGCTCTTTATCTCATCTGTTGATGAACCAGTAAAATTGAATTAGGATAAAATGGAGAGGGGAATTTGGAGGGTAGTCCATAAAATCAGCCAGGATGCCTGCTCGAATGAGTGTGAAGGGAGTTTCGTTTCGACTTCCGGTGAATGACACGGGATATGCAAAGCCCGCAGTTCAATGCAACTCAAAAAAACGCAAAGAAGCAATAATACTTTTGTACTTTTGTTTGATGACTGATTTTGCCTTTGTGATTATTTGGGACTTTTGTGTCACCTGACACTGTCTATCAGCAACTGTGGATTTTAATAAATAAATAAAGTAAAAGAGAAACTAAATGAAACAGTTTCTGGCGTCACTTGGTGGAAATTCTTCATATTGAAATTAAATTTAAAATACTTCGCCTTTCCACATAAACCACTTTTATTACCACCTAGGTTTCGTTATGGTATAACATCGCGTTATGATATTAAAATTTTAGCAGGAATTTAGAAAAATTAGCAGGTTGGGAGAGGGAATTAATACATAGTTGAAACTATATTTCTGTTATTTTATAGTTTCAACAATGTATTAATTCCCTCTCCCAGCCTGCTAATTTTTCAATATTACCATTCCTCCTCCTCCTCCGCCCCCTCTTCCTACTTCAACCAATCCTTGCTTTCCTCCCTCCCTCCTCTTCCACTCCGTCCAGAACTATATATACTATGTTTGAATTGTATTTTTACCTGATGATGTTATACCATAACGAAACCTAGGTAGTAATAAAAGTGGTTTATGTGGAAAGGCGAAGTATTTTAAATTTAATTTCAATAAAAGAGAAACTGTTTTATATGCATTATTTGAGATATAGTAAAACATATCCATGCTGGCTAATGACCAAGGTTTACAGGATCTACACCAAAAAAAGTGGACTGAATCAGGGATTTAATGAATCGCAGATCAAAGTAAAAATCCTTCAAAAAAAGCATCCTTGTGCATTGACACATCGACACCAGTGCCTCAACCAGTCACTGTAGGCTACCTAGAAAGCGTCGACGGGTACCTTCTTCAGGCACCTCGTGAAAATATCTTTTAAATTTTCTAGCGTTCCAAAATGGTTGCGTTTCAAGCTGTTTTTTTTTTTTTCTTGGCAACAAATCGAAGTCCAGTGTTAGTTAATCAGGGCTGTTGGTCACATTCATTAAAATATCACGCACCATTGTAACACAAGCTGCCTTCTGATCATCCGATACCACTTAGCTACTATCTTCACATTCTTTGATTTTGTGATCTTCTAATTATTATTATTATTAAAATCCAATTGTGCAGATAGACAGTGTCAGGTGGCACACAATTCCCAAGTAATCACAAAAGATAATAGGTCAAATCAGTCAGTAAAATCAAAGTACACTTAAGGAAAACTCCAAAACACAAATATCCTTCAGAAAACAAGGAAATTCCCATCTTATTAGCATCAATCAATCAGCGAGAAAAAAAGATAAATTAATAAAAATTAAGCTGTTAAATATAATATTACCCTACACATCAATCAAATTATTACATACATTCCTTGCATCTTTTCTTCAAAATATTCACCCTATTAGGAAAGGGCTCGAATAGTTTTTCAGGTAAGGTGTTCCAATCAACAATTGTTTTATTTAGAGAAGAAATGTTTTAAAAATTTATTCTTTGTGCCCAGCATTTTACCTTGAATTTGTAGTCATTTCTCCCTATAAAATTTGCATCTCCCACCTCTTTCCTTAGATCTTCCCAACCTTTTTCCCCCTTCAGAAGGCGGAACATTCTACAAAGTCTGCTTATCCTAATCCTGTTAATTCCTCTGTAGCCATTGAATGTACTATGATTTTGCACTGAAATGAAACATTGCGCTCTTCCACTAAAAGGTGGATACTCTACTGTCGATCGGAATGGAGAATGTCTCAAATTTCAATGTGAATTTTCAAATTTCATTTTGAATTTGTTTCGCACTATCGTCTCACTGCGTCGTTGACAGACTACTAGGGCGTTCCTCGCCGTCCTCTTACCTTTCCGGAACATCTTTTGCCAGCAGAAAAGTATTTCATAGTGTATTGCGTACTTCATCACCTAATTTCGACGATCCGAACTTAGCACAAAATATAATACACATGCATCGTGGCTTCATGGCACGTGGTATCGTGAATTCGTGATGTGATCCTCAAACAGGGGCGTGTTCATTCTAGAAGCATTGCAACGGCCCGCGGACAACTGACGCGGGTCACGTTACTTTCCCAATATCTCCAACCACCTATCCCCCTACAAATTACTCCACTTATACCGCGGGAAAAAAGTACCTCTATTAATATTTGGGGTAGACCCTGCAATTATCCAGTCAACCAAGATGTTACAATCATTGCACGTCATGTGATGTTGTAGATTGAAAATTGATCGAAGAAGCAAAATCAAATAGAGTCAAAGAGAATGAAAAAAATAAAGTTTTTGAAATAGATAGCTAATTTTAACTCCAAAATAGTAAGACATAAACTATGGAAGATGGAATAGTTTACGCCTTTTGAAAGTGTCATGCACTAGAATGTTCATAGTATTATGGATATAAGAAGAATAATTTAATTTTTAAAAAAGCTTTCGAAATATGAAGTGAATTCATGACATGAACGATGAGTAAAATTTTAATTAAAATAAGTGAAACCTTTAACATGGCGCTAGGCACGTAGTATAAGGCGCGGAATAACGATAATTGAAGCAAGATGAAGTATGGGCGAGATGAAGGAAAGAAAAAGTAACATTGAAGGACAGAAATCAAATGAAAGAGTACTAGGATAGGAGAAAGCGAGACAAGGAGTTGGGAGACGTTCAAAGTAGGCAGGAAAAATTGATACAAAACGTATTGTTTTTCGATTAAATGCTGAAGGATCTGATAGAGGGAAGTCAGTGGGCGAGCCAGGCAGGTAGGGAAAAAGGATTGGGGTTTTGCGTGGAATGAACGGAGATGAATATTCTCAGAATAAAAGAATAGTTAATTGTACTGCGTGGTATCAAATTGATTTTCTAGGTTACACTAAAAAGAATTGGAGATTAAAGACTGTGTGTTATACACCATATGCTATAAATAGTACTCTATCATGACATTAATAGCGCATTCATTGAGTGTAGAGATTCAGCAATGTTTATGGAAAAATGTGGCGCTCTAAATATACCGAGCTCTGTCCTCATCCGTATTTTTTCGATGTAAAATAAACTTCAATGTTAAATTTATAAAAATATCAATTTTACCAAATATATTCAGCAGATTCAGGCGAGATGTAGTGGAAGTTCGTCATTTAAATCCAATTTACTATTCATTTTAGGTATTCTCTTTTCTCCTTTCGAGTCTATAAATGAAATTTCCTTTTCGGTTGTCGAATTAAACTAGGGCTAGTTCGAGTACGTAATACTTTGTGAATTTGAATTTACATGTAGTTAAAAAAAAGTTCAAACGACCATTTTATTTCATAAGTTAGAGAATTATAAAGTGTTTGTGCTTTGACTCTTTGAACGACACGTTTTGCCTATATTTTTTTATTATACGTTGTTACATGCATATAATAAATGATATTATTTTGATCCATTGCTTACATACAAGCATATTTTTGCCAAGTTTCATCATATTAATGCAAATTTTAAGCTTAATTTAAGAGTCATAGGCCACTTTCAAAACTTTAAGCCAGAGTGAAAATTTGCTTTTATTTAAGTTAAAGCAGTATTTAAGCTTAGTAAGAATTATAGTAATGTAAGATAGGGGCGATACTGCAAATGAGTTATACCGGATGAAAAAGAAAGAGAGGCACAGTCCACAAATTTACGAATTTTAAAACACTCACGATTAAAACTGCACTTAAACGTATAAAACAAAAAAAAATCTTTTCTATTTATTATTAACGTAGTCACCTCATACCATACCCTCTTGTAGTTTTCTCGAAGTACTTCCAAATGTCTGCTAGTGTCTATTCATTCACTTAAGTTAATCAAGCAGCAGGTAATTTAATATTGTGTCAACGGAACCTTAATCAACTTCGTAGTAGACAGCGACTCGTCGTCACTTTCGTTGGTTTCTAGTTTTCCACCCTTAAAATGGTCATCAGAAACCCCTTCGACGAAATGATTCCATTAAATTTTATGAAGGTAAGAAGTGGTTTATCTAGCTATTTATTGCATCTATCTTTTAATGCTATCTTTTTCATGAAGGATCCTCTTCTATATTTCCCTCTATCTTTCATTCTTTTCTTCTGCAAACAGCATCCGATCTTAGAAAAAATTATTGCCGAAATTTAAGACTAACACAGCTTAGTATCTCAGAATGTGAGATTACTAGATTAAAACATAGTCAAATCATCTTATCAGATAGCCACCTCTATAGTTTTATTTCTTTTACAAGTTTTGGAATGAAAAATAAATTCATGATAACCCAAAGAAACGATTGAATGTAAATTACGCATTTTTACTATTGAAACCTGTGTTTTGGTTCACTGTTCACTGTTAACACGTGTAAATGATCTTTGCAGCAGGTCGCATCTCTAAAAACACAACTTCTATCAATGCTATTGAAACTACTGCATTAATGAGATTTACCTGCGGGCGTTATATATAGGCATCTGCCGCAGTTTCTATGGAAAATGTCTAAGGTATAAACAGCCTCAGTGTTTAAAAGTTTGCTTTAAACTCGTGGACTGTGGCGCGTCGCGCACGGCTACGAATACCTGTGACATTTTATGTACGGTATTTCGTCACAGCACCCTGTTCCTTAAAGCCCCCAAAATTTCTTAGGTCAGGAGGACGCCTCGATAGCTTAACTGGATAAAGCACTTGACCGGACATTAAGGGATCCGGATTCCAATCCCGGTCAAGCTGAATGATTTAAACACTCTGAAATTGTAGCATTCCAATATCTCTTGTTTATTCAATTCTTTTACTAATGTTTTATACAGAGTTTTTTCTCATCGAGAATCTCATTTTGTATATATTTTGTGGCTAATCCTTATGCCGTGTCTCTTGTATTATTCCTGTAAAGTACTCGGTGTTAATCAAAATATCTTGACACACATAATTCAAACCCATTATCTTCAACAAACCCTCGACTAAAAATAAGAGGATTCATCCAGAAAATATTTATTTTATCGCTTAAGCTCCGCAACGCATCGATCAATCGCGATTTATTTTGTCGAACAGTGCTGCATCAAAATTTAAAAATCCCTCGCTAACGTATCAGTAATTTTCGTTGAATTATTGTATATTGCATCGTAAAGCTCACTTATGAAGACGGGCCCGCCCCGATATTTGTTCGCATAAAGAAGAATAAAAGCGAGGATTCGAGTGAACCCAATGTCGCGAATCCGTTTTAAAAAAAGAAAACGGCATCCCTGCATGAGGCACGGCAATAACACACTTCCAGGGTTCCGTTGGAATAGGATGGTGATTCTATAATTTATTTTCAGGACCTTGGAGACCCGGTCGGTCTCAGAGACTCTCTTTCAAACGAGTTACTGCCCCAGTAATGAGTGAGGGCGACAAATCCAAACTACTTCCCCGGCGACAGTTCCGAGTGTTGGATGAAGACGAAGTCTCTTCCGGATGACGATGAAATAAAAAATGAACCGGAGGGAGAGAGAAAAGGAATCTAGCCATCGATACACGCGACCTCTTGCTCGGAGGTTATTGATGACCGAGTTTTTGGCGCAGCTCCGCTATTTATATCGCCCGTGAGGGTTTTAAGGGAAGAGGGTTATGGACGTCGTAGACGGATATCCATGATTAACTGGAGATCCCGGAACTCATGCCAAAACAGCGCATCGGCCGGAGGCTAAGCTTTATATCAGCTGCATCCCGTCAGCATTTTGGTCCACACCCATTGTTTTCAATTACGCTTGTCCTAGTAAAGCACTCACCCACGGCGATTTCCGAAGCTAAAAGTTCCATAATGAAGCGTAAAAATGTCAAATGGCCTCTGGAGGAAGTAATTTTTCCCAATTTTCAGCGGTGGAATTGTTATTTTGAAAAAAATGGACGAAAACTGCCTTATTTATGTCCATAGCTTTGCGTAACGCAGCTCTGTGTTTTGTCAAGGTCCATTTGTAAGAACAAGATGAAAGTATTTTAGCGCCTGAGCTAAACTAACGGAGCTTAGATTCCTAGTAGAAGAGGCCAGCATAGGTTTCGAAGATTTACTTTTAACCTGGGAATATTACATATATTTATTTATATTATTATTTAAATATTGCGTATGAGTGACGCTGGATTTGGAATATTTACAGGTATATCTCATTAATACAGTAGTTTCAATAGCATTGAGAGTAGTTTTTTTTTTAGAGATGCGACCGGCTGCAAAGATCATTTACACGCATTAACAGTGAACAGTGAACCAAAATACAGGTTTCAATAGTAAAAATGCGTAATTTACATTCAATCGTTTCTTTGGGTTATTATGACTTAATTTTTCATTCCAAAACTTGTAAACGAAAGAAAACTATAGAGGGGCTATCAGATGAGACGATTTGACTATGTTTTAATCTAGTAATCCCTCATTCTGAGATACTAAGCTGTATTAGTCTTAAATTTCGGGAATAATTTTTTCTAAGATCGGATGCTATTTGCAGAAGAAAAGAATGAAAGATAGAGGGAAATATAGAAGAGGATCCTTCATGCAAAAGATAGCATTAAAAGATAGATGCAATAAATAGCTAGATAAACCACTATTGCATAAATGACAATGAGGATGAGGAAAAACAAGTCAGTGGGACCGGATAATATCTCAAATGACATTCTAAAACTGGGTGATACCGCAATAGCTTTGTACCTGAGTCATCTACTCAAAGTAATTTAAATAATGATACCTTGCCCAATGATTGGAAAAAAGCAAATATTACACCAATTTTCAAGAGAGGGGATGAAACAATTGCCAACAATTATAGAGCGGTAAGCATATCCTCAGTTGTTTGCAAAATAATGGAAAAAAGAATCGCTGACTACACTCGGGAATGGTGGACAAGAGATAGATGGCTATTCAAACACCAACATGGGTTTAGAACAGGATACTCGTGTGAACGCAGATATTGGGATTTATCCAATATAACGGCGACGCAATAGACGAAGGAAAGGATGTGGATGCAGTAATTGTTGATTTTTCGGCAGCTTTTGACCGAGTGCTCACGATAAATTATTGTTAAAGTTTTCAAATGAGGCGAGCGTTTTAGCAGGAGTTCCTCAAGGCAGTGTTCTTGGGCCATTACTCTTCCTAATTTACGCAAACGATCTATCAAACAATTTACATTCCCAAATAAGACTCTTTGCTGATGACTGCATTATAAACAGACGGATAGAGCATGTAAATGACCACGTAATACTACAAAATGACACCGATCGCCTTGGTGACTGGGTTACAAATAATAATATAAGTAAGAGCAAGCATATTTATTTTTCAAATAAAAAGAATGCAAAAAAGGAAATTTACACCCTCTTTGGAAAAAGAATCCCATGTACAAGTCAATGCAAATATTTAGGCTTTTACTTAACCAGAGATCTTGGGTAAGGGGTCCAAGTAGATAATTTGACACGGAAGGCATTTAAAGTATTGAATTGGATGATGAGAAATTTAAAAGGAAGTAGCGTAGCCACAAAAGAAAAAGCATATAAGGTACTGGTTATCCGTATCCTAGAATACTCCTCCATAGTATGGGATCCATATGAGGTGGGACATATTAAAAAGATAGAACACGTTCAAAGAAAGGCAGCAAAATATGTACTCGGAAGGAACAAAAGAACAGATGGTGTTGCAGAAATGTTTGACATATTGAAATCAAGAGAGTTTGAAAAATAGAAGGGAAAAAAGTAGGTTAGGCGCGATGTATAGAATTGTTAAAAAGGACGAAACGTGGGAAGATTTATGGCAAGGGATAGATCAGCCTAACTTTAAGGGATAAATCGACCATAGTTTCAAAATAAAAATTAGGACGCAAAAACCAAATAAGAAGAAACACTCTTTTTTAAATAGAACTATAATTGATTGGAACCAGCTGCCCGGAGGTTTGTTTGAGCCCTTTCCATCCAATTTTAGAAGTTTTAAGTATCAAAAGTATCTCACATTCTGAGATACTAAGCTGTGTTAGTCTTAAATTTCGGGAATAATATTTTCTAAGATCGGATGCTGTTTGCAGAAGAAAAGAATGAAAGATAGAGGGAAATATAGAAGAGGATTCTTCATGCCCAAGATAGCATTAAAAGATAGATGCAATAAATAGCTAGATAAACCACTTCTTACCTTCATAAAATTTAATGGAATCATTTCGTCGAAGGGGTTTCTGATGACCATTTTAAGGGTGGAAAACTAGAAACCAACGAAAGTGACGACGAGTCGCTGTCTACTACGAAGTTGATTAAGGTTCCGTTGACACAATGTTAAATTACCTGCTGCTTGATTAACTTAAATGAATGAATAGACACTAGCAGACATTTGGAAGTACTTTGAGAAAACTACAAGAGGGTATGGTATGAGGTGACTACATTAATAAAAAATAGAAAACATTTTTTTTGTTTTATACGTTTTAGTACAGTTTTAATCGTGAGTGTTTTAAAATTCTTAAATTTTTTGGACTGCGCCTCTCATTCTATTTCATCCGGTATAACTAATTTGCAGTCTCGCCCTTGTCTCACACTGGTACTCGTTACATTCTAAACCCTTAAAAAACGCCGTATTCAATATTGATATTTGTAATTAAATCATGCGAAATGTAAACTACAAATATGTATGCATCGTAGCAGTTCGATTGACAGAAATAGTTTCCTCTCAATGAGCTACAAGTACTGTTAAACTGCTCCTGCGAGATGAGATGGAAAGCATGCAAATAACCAGAATTTAACGTAAAAAGAGACCTGGAGTTAATGTCTTGGAAATATTAATATTTTATATAAATGACGCAAGCCTACATTCGTCTTTTTTATTAATAGCTTTTTAATTATCTCTCGTAATGTAATATTTAATAGTTGTGCAAGATAATTTAAAATTAATACTTTCTATTTCGGTTTATGGAATGAGATCAAATAAAAGATGAGTTTGTCCACACATCTTGCTAATTATATATCATTAGTGAGCAGTGTACACATTGTCAATTACAAAAAACAATAATGGTATCTCACCTCTGTTTACATACTTTCCCAGGCAAGGAAAAGAAATCTTATTAGATTTCAATATATTAAAAATGAATGAATTCACACCATATATTTTCAATTAATATGTACATGCCAGCTTTAAGACAAGTATATTTAATACTTAAAATTAAATACGCATAGTTAATTCATTATTAATATTTTCAATGCATATGCCATAATTCGAAGCGGTACATAATTTATGAAGTCGTATGTCATTGTTAGTGGTGTCCCAAATTATTATGGTACTAACCCTATTCTTTGATGACACAGAAAAAGGTGCTAGCCCCACTCCTCTCATGTGTAAATTTTTTAGTCGTCATTGGGTTTAATATTGGGTGAACTCGACCATCACCAATCAAACCTTACAGCATAGGCATTGAGAAATACGTACTCAAAGTCTACCCAAGAAAATATCGTACTAACGCCTGCACTGTTTTTGTTTCCTCGCAAACAAGCTATATTTTTAGCTCAATGATCGATTCTTACTCTAATTTTACCTCTAATATTTCTTTCAAATTATTTTATAAATGTTAATAGGTGGTGTTTTAAACTTTATATTAAACTTCGGCATAAATGTGCTAATTTGGTGCAGAATTTTTCATTTTTGCATGGAACGAATCAGAAGAGAACAGCAATTCCTATACACTTCGAAAATAAGAGGTTAAAGTGATAAATGGGATCTAACAATTAAATAGATACGTAGCCAATAGACGCAAAGCTTTGGAACGAAATCCGAGCACATGCCAGTAAGTAAAATTCATCAAAATACCCCTGATATAAAATATAATTGCAAATACATAACATCAATTATGAATTTGCAAATAACACTCGAAATGTGAAAAACAAAATTTTACAACATAGTATCAATGATATGTAGAGGTCAATAAATGGGTATAAATTTAATTTACTTATCAAATTACAGAGTAAAAA
Organism: Hetaerina americana; assembly: GCF_022747635.1. Taxonomy (NCBI): domain Eukaryota; kingdom Metazoa; phylum Arthropoda; class Insecta; order Odonata; family Calopterygidae; genus Hetaerina; species Hetaerina americana. The sequence goes on from NW_027287205.1 coordinate 10,087,434, forward strand.
TATAAAATATTAAAAATAAAAATGTATTAAAAATAATAGAAAATCTTTGGAGAAATGGAAGCAAGTAATTGAAAGTACTGAAAGTCCTTGGAAATAAGTGAATGAGAGCCCTATTATTTTCAGAGAGTGCTGGTGAAGCAAAACAAATTGCAATAGGCTTGAATCCCGTTGTATGTTCTACTTTACTGATCATAGACGAATACTTTTCTTAAATAACTCTTAAAACTTCGGCCATTAATTTTATGAAGGTCAATCCTTGCTTAAAAATATTATACATTTATTTATCATTTAGGTATTTCCCCAAATTTATTCTCATAGAATATGACTTTTGTGTCATAAAGGTTTTAGAGTCTATGAAACTATATGAACTGGTGTAAAAAGTAAACGAAATACGACCGACATAAAAATAATGAAGGTTTGGAGAGTTGGTTTTAAACACTTAAAATGGTGAGAAGCCTGTTATTAGTGGTTAAAACTGTCAAACAAGAATTCAGTGTAACAAAAACTGTGCCCTCGAAAACGTATTTGTAGGTAATTTAATTAGAGCAAATGAACCTAATAATAATCCTCAATTAAAATTTATGCGATAAATGCCAAGAAACTGCGGGTGATGATACAACATTAAATTTTGATGGAGTCATCACTCAAATTCTTTACAGTGCAAAACTTTCAAAGGGTAAAAATTATTCACCTTGACCGAGATTTGAAGCCGGATCCCACGATATTCGGCCGAAAGCCTAACGCCGATAAGCTATCGAATGTGTCCGCTTCCACAGCGAAATTTTGGGGCTTTTAAAGAAACAAGATGTTGTGACTTAACACCATGCATACAATATCACAGGAATGCGTAGTCTTGCGCGATTCAACGCAGACCTCGAGGTAAAAGCCAACTTTAAACACTCAGGTTGTTTTAGCTTTAATAAATTCCAACAAGCTGAGGGAGATGCCGTAGCTGGAGCTTTTGACGGAGTCATCCGCTAATAATCATTACAATGGAAGAATTTCATTTTTTGACACTGATTTACTAATTTGGTCTACTTATTCTGTGTTTTCTGTCCTACCCCCGTAGGTTTACCTTTGCAAAGAGTTTCGTGGGATGACGACCGCGGAAGCCTTGCCTCCCCCGCTGCTGGGCACGACACACGGCCGATTGGGCCGAGCCCCGTAGTTGCCAGGACTCAAAATCTCTGTATAGTCCATCATGTTAATCTTGGGAATGATAATTGAGGTGGTTTCCCGTTGCCTTCCTCAATAGTGTTTTTAACGTGACACCATTACTTACTGGCCGCCCCACTGGGGACAGACGCCATTGCAGCCGCCTCACTGAGGAACAGACTACCTTAGGTATGGCTCCTAACTGACAACCTAAGGTATTTTTATCTATTTATCTTGCACGGGTGACCCTACCAGGAGAAATGATCCTTGCTCCTGCCAGCACAGTTCTAGGGGTCATCGGAACACACAAGCCGTTCCACCATGTCAAGGTGTTAGTCCATGGTATAGGTATATTTTTATCGAAGTGAATATTTTGGAAATACGAGGTCCACTTACACATACGAGGTCCACTTAATCGTAGGTCCACTTAACTGCGCATATATATTAGACAGATTAAGAAATAAACAGGAATTGAACATTGCAGCTACAACTTGGGCATAAACTGGTACAGAGTTGGCTTTAATGTAATTGGATATTAAAAAAATATTAACAGTCTATTATATAAGTAGCTAAATGGGTCGTTTATTATAATCAAGAAATTACTGAATTAATATATTTTTATATGCAACAAATTTCATTAAATAGATATTATGTGACAGCAAAAAGGGAGTCTTAAAACGAAAATATGCACGTCACGTCTATGGTCAATTATAGTTTTGATTACAAAGTTGTGTTCTTTCGTTTCAATTCGAACAAAATTTTCTTTAAAATTGATATTCCATGAATATATCTTTTTTTAATCCCATTGTATAACTGTTTTAATTTATCCTTAATCGTTTCATCAGTCTTGCTCTGTAACAACATTAAATACGACGACCGGAGTTTATATTTTTTTAAATTTCTCAAAGCATTTTTTTTAAAAAGGATTATTTCTCATATCTGGCAACTTCATAACTCAAATAGAAACTCTACATCAAATGGAATTTCAAAATACATATTCTTTTACGCGCATAATAAATTCACAGTCTTATAATGCTTATTCAGACTGCCAAGTTAATGAACAAATATGACGACATACTTGTTAAGAAATACCTTAAAAAAAATGACACCCAAATAATTAAATTATGCCTGGAAAATAAATTTTTTATCTCATACTAAAACTTAGATAAAAATATATTCTGATACTCTCGAACATACATATACGTTAAAGCAAGTAGAAACAAGGCAATAATCGTTAAATTGCTAGCATAGGTTAACTTCATAGATTGTAATTTGAGTCCTTTTCAATCAGAGATAATGAACATTTAAAATAAAAGCAACAATGTATGCACGACAATCTTATTAAATATTAGCCAAATGTTATGGAAAACGAAGAGTAATATTATATATATATATATATATATATATATATATATATATATATATATATAATTGTAGCTTTTAATTTGTTAAAAATCTTATTTGTTTACCGTGACGAGAAAATTGCTACCTGATTACATGACAGGTTACGTTCTGTTAACTATTACGATTAGGTTTGATAAGAAGAAAATTATTTAACAGATTACAAGTACTTGAATATACCCTTTTAATTACAATAAGCTTGTAAAAGCAAGTGGTACTACGATTCACCTTCATAACATAGCGCGGGAACTCATGGATAATGTGTGAGTTTTTACCGCACGGGAAATGGAAAACATGGGAAAAGCATTTGTATCAAATTTAAAGGGATCGTATTTTAAATAAGCTTCTTTAATGAAGATTGTAACCGGTGTCGCTTTCGTGTTTGGCGAGAGGACATGGATTGTAGATATGGCAAAGTGGGCCGCCAAACTGATGGTACGGGCGCACGCTACTTGTTCTTCTTCCACCTTCTCCACAGATATTCACGCGCAAGTGTACCTTTTTTTTACTCCTAAGGGATGTCCACGTGCATTTTTATAAAATTTAAGTATTTTATTTCAGTTAGGTTACACGAAAAGCATTTGCTGAGAAAGTTTAGTTAATATTTTTAATTTGCTCCGAATGGAAACGAACATATGAAACTAATGAGCAAGGAATGTTTAAACTCGGCGAGACCAACTCCGAACTACTGAGCTTGCTCGTTTTCTCTGTTTCCAGAAAACATGGCGAAGAAGTTGTTTAGGGAACAGCTTGATTTTTCTGTGTTGTAAATTCCGACGGGACGCTTTTAACGTGGTGAAAAAAAGAGTTTTTAGACTTTGATATGTTTATTTATAAAAAAGCAACACTTTAAAATCCATATGGCTCAGTAACACTATATAATCCATATAATCCTTATGGTGTTGTTCATCGTATGGAAATAGGCCAAGGCCACAAGGCCAACTCAATCTCAAAAGCCACACTTCAATGTAACATACTGTACGCTGTACCACGTTAATACACAGACACTAGGTACAATTTTTGTTGCTGGGTGCTCGAAAAAAAACATGAAAAGTGTGTCTTCTTTAGGTCTAAGAAGAACTGTCCCAAAATTAGTAGGATTCTACATCTACATCTACATAATACCCCGCAAGCCACCGCAAGGGCGTGTGGCGGGGGGTGTTAGGTCACCAACCGTAAAACGGAAAAATACCACATGCAAAAAAAACAACACGGAAAATTACACCCACAGCAGCGCACACACTCATGCAAAAATCCCTTCATCCAATACTCATGGAAACACATATACCGCAAAACAACTAAAAAACTGCACCCCATGATGCAGCACGAAAGCCATCCTACAACACGGAAGCCAGGACAAAACAAGCAAGAAATTGAAACACCACATGAAAATGCACCACGAAACACTCTACCCCCCAAAGAGTCTGTAAAAGGCAGGGAATGCCACCCAACGTTGCAGGTAGCAGGAATTTCCCCCCGCGGAGAGGGACAAGGGATTGAAAGGGAAACTTAAAAACAGATGAACAGAACACGAATGAGGTCATTCGGAAAGAATGGGTATAATAACAAAACAAATAAGGTTAGTGGAAGAGCATGCATTTAAATACAACTAATTATTTTTTAGACGCTGAGGGTGGCAAGTGGAATTTTTGCTGTCTATAACCCTGCAGTTGCTATCCCGTATTGTCCGTGGGAAGAAGGAGTCATGTGAGGGCGGAAGGAATCCTGTGGATTTCGTCGATTAAAAAAATGTATTGCCGGAGTAAATATATTCACTCTTTGAAGTAGCACCTTTTTGCGTCCCCACACCGCTGCCAGCGGGTTTTCCACTCCTCGTGCGCCTTCTGGAAGGGGGCAACCGGAATTATATCAAGCAGCTAAGAAGAAGAAGCCTGGTGGAGCATTGTTTGAAAAATGCAGATCCTCAAACCAATGGACGAGAAACTCTTGGCAGATCCACGTGCGAGTTTCCTCTTGTTCGTTGAGACCACTAGCGGCACCAATTTCTCACACACCTCCTCATACCCATGTTTTCGGTCACAAGTTGATGTATATCACTTATTGGGTTTCATACGTATTCGAGAGAATGTTGTGGGTTATTTATCCAAATTAATTTAAATATTCGGCAGAGTATGCATGTTTACTTAAATACTTTTTACTAAATTATCGATGAGTTACGAATGTACAATGCGAATTAACTCACTTCGTTTCGTTACTGCCCGAATCAATTTTTCTCTGGATCTTTCGCTTTGTGGATTCTAGCTTAAATTAACTCGATCGGCTAACTGAATAATTAACGAGGTTATTAATTTGTTAAAGTTGATGTAGAGCTATTTGGAGAATAGTTTATACCTGATACTCTCCAAACAAATGATTTTTGGAAGAATACACCTAACTATTTGCTTCATTGATTCAATACCACTTACCCTAACAACGCCAATATTCATTTATATTATGACCCGATAATATTCCGAGGAATTAACACAAAATATCCATTATTTTGATTGTGTCAATTTTGCACTGGAGGAAACGCGTGGAGAGCCTGTTATTAAATTGCCTAGATTAAAATGTAGATGTAGTATTTTCTTATGTTAATACAATGCCGAGAAGTAGGTCGGGAATAAGATTTTCTCTTATTCTTTAATGGAACGACAATTCGTCACCAAAAATATGCAGAAAAAAAATTACAATTAGATACTTAGAAATTACAGCAATTCGATTCCAAAGCATCTCGCCACCGCATTCATGAAATGAATAAATCACTCAGTACCTTTATTCAATACAAAGTCAAATTAACAAAGAACTAGTTTATTTGTCCCTTTATTCATTTATTATTGTTAGCATCATGATATTTTCTTAAAAAGCAGACCCATAATCAAGATTTCCATTGTATTCGAGCTAACAGACCCGTTCAAAACGTAAAAAGGCACATTGTAATACTATTTTGTTTGCTAGGAAAAAAATTGAGGGTAACTTATATGTGTATTTCGCTTTTTATACCTCCAGTGAAATTACCGTGAATGGATGCCTCGACAATATAAAACACTTAAAGATGAAGAAGAGCTCCGTGGTTATAACCTTAAATAACTATTTCTTAGAAGTAAATTCATTAAAAAAATTTAAGAAGTTTACATATATATATTCCAAAAAGGTAAAGGCTACGTCATCTGAGGACTACATGACAATAAATTTGACATCCCACGCAGCTAAAAATGTTCTCAGGATCATTTACAAAAGGATAGAGAGTAGGGCAAATGATTACTTAGGGGATGATCAGTATGGGATTAGGAAGGGAAGAGGTACGCGTGATGCCATTGCAGTAATGAGATTATTACTCGAGAGGAATATAGAATACGACCAGGAGGTATTTGCCTGTTTCGTAGATTTCGAAAAAGACTTTGATAGAGTGAATTGGGAAAAACTAATGAGTATATTGCAGAAAATAGGAATAGATTGGAGGGAAAAGAGGCTAATCCGCAACCTGTACATGTCTCAGACTGCTCAGGTGCGAGTGGGAAGCGGGGAGTCCGGATGGGCAGTGTGAGGAAGAGGTGTAAGGCAGGATGGCCCATTACCCGTTGCTGTTCAACCTGTATGCAGAGGAAATGATAAAGAGGCATGGGAGGAACTGGAAGTAGGAATGCAAGTGGGCGGGGAATTCATAAAATCAGTTAGGTTTGCTGATGACCAAGCTTTAGTTTGTCAGTCAGCCAAGGGGCTGCAAGCATTACTGAGTGAATTGGAAATTCAGTGCGACAGGTAAGGGATGAAAATCAATATTAATAAAGCAAAGGTTATGCGATTTTCTAGAAAGAATAAGACTAAGCTAAACATTAATATAGGAGGGGAAAACATAGAGCAGGTAGAACAGTTTACGTATCTCGGTAGTGTTTTGGACCAACACGGTCAAAGTAGTAGGGACGTAAGGAGAAGAATCGCGCTAGGCAAAGAGGCTTTCACGAGGAGGAGGGAGTTGATGACGGGGACTTTGAGTAAGGATGTTAAGAAAAGACTCGTAAAAACTTTGATATGGAGCGTAGCTATGTACGGCGCGGAAACGTGGTCATTGAAGCAGGAGGATAGACGTGGACTGGAGGCTTTTGAAATGTGGGTGTGGAGAAGAATGGAGAAGGTGAAATGGACAGAGAAGAAAACAAGCGAGGAAGTACTTGATATGGTGGGCAAAGAGAGGGGTTTGTTGGGAGCAATCCTATGGAGGCAGGAAAAGTGGCTGAAGGGGGTATTGACCGGCAGCGGGATGTTGAAGACTGTGATTGAGGGGAGAATGTTAGGCAAACGAGGAAAGGGAAGGAACAGGATAGGGATGTTGGACGGGATGAACGGAGGAAGAAAGTACTCAGAGATGAAGAGGGAATGTAGAGTAGGATGCTGGATGTTGTGTTATTTCTTTTTAACAGAAAAATTTACATGTTTTTTACGTATTAAATACATATGAGTTGGATAAAACATTATAGTTTTTTCATTGATATTAAATAATGGCAATTGTTTTTTATACCTTTTTAATAGCCCATTCCGCCATTGACGGACTTGGTCCAGAGCTGCCGCAGTCCCCTCTAGGCCGTCTTGTCCGCTTCTGCTCCGCCGCCGCCTTTTTGCACCCTCTCCAGAATCGGCTGGTGCCTACCACTGGGTCGTCCGCAACACTGCTCTCACTGGTGCTGCCCCTAGCCTCTTCTCCTTCCTCTCCCTCAGTGCCGCTCCCGGGCAACACCTCTTTCTTCTTGCCACTTTCCTTTCCCCGCCGGCTCCGCCCTCGCGGTGAAGTCTCTGCTCGCTCCTGGGTCCGCCCCCTTCATTCCGTGGTCCGCTGCCATTCCCTCTTCTTTCTGCCTGGACCCGCTTGCCTCCGGGTCTTCCGCCTCGCCGTGCGATTCATCCCTGCTGGCCAGCCCTGGATCCATTTCCCCTCCCGGGGGTTCCACGGTCGCCCGGGGGTTCCCACTCTCATTCCCGCGGCCCGGCTCCGCTGCCCTGTGCTCCTCACTCCATTCCATTATTTTATCACTCGGTTTGTCTTTCAACATTTCCTCACTTCCTTCTCCCACCTCGTCCTCAATGTCCTTCTCCGTATTCCCGGCCTCGCTATTCCCCCTCTCCTCTCGATTCCCTTTGCCGGCTTCCCCTCCCTCGCCGCTGGCCGCCATTGGATTCATAAGGGTACCTGATGTCGTAATCCTTTTACCCCGCCCCCTGTTCTTTGACCCCTTCGTACGTTTCCATCCGATTCCGTTAGCCTCTGCCCGTTAGATTCCGTCACTGCATGAGTCATCTTCTTCGCTCTTCTGGGAGTGTCGCCGGGGACTCTCTCGTGGTTCTCGCCGCTTTTCCTCTTCTAAAGAATCCTCTACCCGTTATTCTCCATAATTGCATCAGTACCCATGTTTTCTTCCGGAATTGGCAACAGCGGAATATCCTCCTCCGTGTTTGACTTCTTCCCCCGCAATGCATCCGCATACGCTGTGCTCGTCTTCATCATTGTGCATTTGGCTCTTAGATTTTCCTCACTCCCACACCTGGAACATGTTTGCTTTTGCCCGTCGTAATGTATTACGGCTATAGGTATGTATGATGGGATAGGGCTCCTTATATATATCTTGATTGTTCTAGTGCCCGTACTAATTTTGTATAGACCTTGTCTGATCCATTGGTTGTCCGTGTAGGAGACCACCTTGCCGTATTTTCCCAGCGCCATTTCTACCACAAATCTGGGGACTTCGGGAGGGTGTGAAACCACCTTAACAAAGGTTGCGTTGCGAGAAGCCGACTCCAAGGTCGCCGTTCCACGCTTTTCGGATACTGATGGAAAGTCAATGGGCCCCCCTTTCGACCTCAAAATGTTTTACACTAAATCTTTCCTAACTCCTTCTCTCCTTGAACCCTGTCTTCGGAAGACGGGCATGTGATAGTCGTGATAACCCAAAGAATCTCTCTTTTCTTAGTATTACCTGAGAATGATCGGACGCCCGACAATACTCAGGTCGTGGAGTGAATTGGACAGTTTTGATGAGGGATTCACCGAACAAACTTCTTTCCCGCTGGAACTTTCAAATATATGACGAGTGGAGGAGAGTTTCAGCGAATGACCCTTCCATGAGGGATATACCTCTTGAGAATGATATGCCTAGAAATTAAATTTACACGCAGGAATTAGTAAAGGAATTAGTAAAATATTTGTTGAATTAAACGTTGTCTTAAACAGAATCAGTATAACCTTTGGAAAACGAGTTAACTGGCATCCATTGTAGTTAAATTTCTGCTTAAGCACATCTCTACGAGTCAAATAATTACATGGAATTTTGAAAATAGCCATCGTTTTACGATTAATGTGGTAATTAACTGTTGTCAATGTTCCTTATAAAAGCCACTCATTTAAATATGTAGATCAAATGTATTAATGATTGAATTTATGAGTTGCTGCCGGAAAAGTTTCAATGATATTTCAAAAAAATTCTTTAATCCGCAAAATACTAATGACCAGTTTAAAATATTTTCTACTCTTTTTATGAATTGTTTGAGGGTTTTGAAGTATATACATATTATTTTAAAATACACAGAAGAACCATAAGGCAAGTGTATTTGTGACTGCATCATGGAATCAGGCATTTTAAGGAAGATCTCATTATTCAGCGGCCAATTCAATAATGACTACTATTATTCTAAAATACTGCGTTTTTTTTAAGGATTCATAAGAGAAAATAAAACGTATTAAGTTTAAACCTATTCACCAATTACAGGGTATATATTTTCTGTCCCTCCCCGGACTACAACCTTGACGTGGTGGAAGGGCTTGTGCGTTCCGATGACCCCTAGAGCTGTGCTGGCGGGAGTAATACGAGGATCATCCGGAAAGTAGTACCCGTTCGTGCCGCATGAAGTGCTGACGATGCGAGTAGCCGCTGGACGAGGTCAGATAGCTTCAGTGGCTTGTCTGCCTTCTCTGAGCCAAGTTGCGTGACGCTAGCATTGCCTGTGTTGTTTCTGTGATTGTTTACAATGTTTAAAAAAATTGAGAACGCCGCCAGTTGTGAAGTGAGGGCAGTGATTAAATTCCTCAATGCAAGAAACGTTCGCCCATGTGATATTCATCGCCAATTAAAGGAGGTGTATGGAGACAATGTAATGGACGAGTCGTCTGTTCGGCGGTGGTGTCGCAACTTCAACATGGGGAGGGGGAACACACACGACGATGAGCGTTCGGAGAGACCGTCTGTCATTACAGACCAACTGGTGAGCTCAGTTGACGAATTCGTGAGGAACGATCGGCGCGTCACAATTGATGACATCTGTGAGCATTTTCCCAATGTTTCTCGAACAATTGTTCATGAAATTGTTAAACACCATCTGCATTATGCAAAAATTTGTGCAAGATGGGTCCCTCGCGTATCTCAATGAGCTGGCGGCGAAGGACTATGCAGCAGGAATACAGAAACTTGTCACACGTTATGACAAATGCCTTAATTTGCTTGGAGATTATGTTGAGAAGTAGTTTAAAGTATCCTCTTTCAAATAAATTTTTTTATGTTTGTTAATATTTACTTTTGTGTCTTTATTTCACGAACGGGTACTACTTTCCGGATGACCCTCGTAATTATTGCTCCTGGTAGGGTCACCCATGCCAGATAGGTCGAAGGTTAGGAGCCAGACGAAAGGTAGTCCACGCAGCGTCTGTTCCTCAGTGAGGCGGCTGCAATGGCGTCTGACCCCAGTGGGGCGGCCAGTAAGTGATGGTGTCACGTTAAAAACACTATTGAGGAAGGCAACGGGAAACCACCTCAATTATTTTTTGTTTGTTGTCTCAGGCGTAACTTTGTGGAATTTGCATAACATATTGAAATGTAATGAAATAATTGACTTTGTAATTCCACACACTTTATTTAAAAACACACGACCCAGGTTTCGACGTTGAACGTCATCATCAGGTGGTCCTCATAGAAGCACGCTGGCTATATATACCTTCTGATCATAGGAGGGGGGGGGTTGGTCAGAGAGGGAGGTCGGAGGGGTAAAAAAGGTTACAATGTAGCTGGGAAGAAAAGAGAATTACATTTTTGACTTAGAAGAGTGGTAGGTCTAGGAGTGGGGAGTGGGAGGGATACAAAATTTCGTTGGCAAGATCATCTTTCCAACGGACACATTTCAAAATTTCTAACTGCTCCAAAGCATCGAGCCTTTGACCTTTTTCTTCAAAATGAATAATTTTTGTCACAAAGTCACTTTTGTGATCACTTTCGATGAGGTGTTTTGCAAAGAGGGATGTTATGTTCTTATTTTTTACACATGTTTGGTGTTCTTTAATCCTTTCTTTAAATTTCCGTCCTGTTTGTCCAATATACTTTGTGCTACAATCCGAGCACTTTAACTCATACACTCCACTCCTCTCGTTTTCGGGGACTTTGTCTTTAGTGTGAGAGATCAGGTTCTTAAGGCATGAACGACTGTAAAAGGCACATTTAATTTTTTCTTTAGGTAAACTTTTAATTACTTTTTGAGAAATAGTCCCAAGATATAGTATTCTCCGCCATTTGGCAGTGGGATCTTTTACATGTTCGGGGTTGTAAATGTGGCTTAAGGCTATTTTTGTAAGTTTATTCCGGTAAAGTTTATTTATTAGATCTTCTGAATACCCATTGTTTACTGCTAACGTTTTAATTACATTAAGTTCCTTATTTACATTGAATTTTGACATAGGGATAGCGGTCAAACGGTGGATCATTGCATGAAATGCCGAAAGCTTTTGGGTGAAGCAATGCCTTGAAGAGGAATTAATTAATTGGTCTGTATACATTTCTTTCCTAAAAATGGAATACTGTAACCCATCTTTGTCTTTAGAAATGGATAGGTCGAGGAAATTCAGGGAACCTTTTTCCTCTTTTTCACACGTGAATTGTACATTAGAATTGATAGAATTTAGATGTGCTAGAAACTGATCTAGTTGCCTATCAGAACCTGTCCACACACAGAAGACATCGTCTACATATCTTAACCAACAAAATACATTATTAATGAGAGGGTAGGCTGAGGAGAACAAAACTTTTTCAAAATTGTCCATATACATATCGGCCAGGAGTGGGGACAAGGGCGAGCCCATGGCTAAACCATTGGGTTGTTGGAAATAGGTACCATTAAAAATGAAATAATTTTGGGAAACACACGTCTTAAGTAATGCACAAAGTTCACTTATAACTGGAACTGGGATGGATTTCCGGATGAGGATGTCTTCGGCAAGGTTCACCGCTTCCATGGGTGGCACGTTGGTGAAAAGGTTGCGTACATCAAAGGAAACAAGCATGCACTTTTTCGGGATGACCTTTTTCATAAGTTTGTTCACAAGGTCCAAGGAATTCACTACACCATATTCCGTGGAAAATTTGGAAACCTCCCTGAAGAGTACATTAAGCCTTTTCGCTAGTATGTGGTTGGGAGCTGACATATTTGATACTACAGGCCTGATCGGAATCCCATTTTTATGAACTTTAGGTAGCCCGAAAAACCGTGGTGCTGAGGGATTCATTTGCACTAGTTTCAACATTTCACAACTTTTGAATAACGTGTTACAAGATTTAATCACTTTCTTAATTTCTTGTTGAAACTTGGGGGTTGAGTCTGAACGAAGTACTTCAATGTTATTGTCCCTGATGAAGTCTTCGCATTTCGTGATGTAGGTATTTCGTTCTAATAAAACCACTGCGCTGCCTTTGTCTGCTTTCTGGATGATCAAATTTTTCTCTGTCACTGAATGTTTAATGGACTTTAAGGCCTCGTACTCGGTAGAATACTTCATCTTTTTTACTCCAAGTTTTTGTATCCCTCCCACACCCCACTCCTAGACCTACCACTCTTCTAAATCAAAAATGTAATTCTCTTTTCTTCCCAGCTACATTGTAACCTTTTTTACCCCTCCGACCTCCCTCTCTGACCAACCCCCCCCTCCTATGATCAGAAGGTATATATAGCCAGCGTGCTTCTATGAGGACCACCTGATGATGACGTTCAACGTCGAAACCTGGGTCGTGTGTTTTTAAATAAAGTGTGTGGAATTACAAAGTCAATTATTTCATTACATTTCAACACCTCAATTATCATTCCCTAGAAAAATATGATGGACAATAGAGATAATTTGAGTCCTGGCAACCACGGGGCTCGGCCCAATCGGCCGTGTGTCGTGCCCGGCAGCGGGGGAGGCAAGGCTTCCGCGGTCGTCATCCCACGAAACCCTTGCAAGGGAAAACCAGCAGCAGCAGGACAGAAGACGCAGGAGAAGAACACAAAATTAGTTAGAATAGGAACGTGGAATGTTAGGACAATGATGAGGACAGGGAAATTGGAGAATGTTAAGCGAGAGATGGAAAGGGGAAATATAGATATTTTAGGTCTATGCGAGGTGAGATGGAAAGATAGCGGGGATTACTGGAGTGATAAGTATAGAATAATATACAGCGGTGGGGACGAGAGCCAACGAGGGGTTGCCATAGTATTAAATGAAGAGGTAGGAAGAAGCGTAGTCAACATAGAGCAGGTAACGGATAGAATACTACTAGTGGAGATAAAAGCAGAACCGACGAACTTAGTCATTATTCAGGTATACATGCCACCGAGCAACCATAAGGAAGAAGAGGTCGATAAGATATACGATCAGTTAGAGGACATGATCGCGTGTGTTCCAGCAGGGAAACATTTGATAGTGATGGGGGATATGAATGCGACGGTAGGCGAAGGAAGAGATGGTGATGAGGTGGGCGACTACGGTTTAGGCACGAGGAATGACCGCGGGGAGAAAGCAGTTGAGTTCTGCAGGAGACAGGGGTTAGTCATCACCAACACTTGGTTTAGACACCACACAAGACGCAGGTATACATGGGAAATGCCAGGTGACACAGGAAGATATCAGCTAGATTATATCCTGGTTAGACACAGGTTTAGGAATAGTGTGATAAATTCCCACAGCTTTCCGGGAGCGGATGCGGACTCAGACAACAATTTAGTTGTTATGAAATGTAGCGTACGTTTCAAAAAGATAAGGCAGGGGCGGCGAGTTAGAAAATGGAATGTAGAAGCATTAAATGGGTTGAAAAGGAAGGAATACAAACAGGCGGTAGAGAAAATAATGGAGGATGGTAAAGGGCTTATTACTATCGAAGAAGAATGGGAAATGATCAAAAAAGGTTTGTCTAAAGCCGCAAAAGACACTATTGGAACCGTTAACGCTAAAAGGACTAGGAAACCATGGATCACGGATGAGATGATTACAAAGATGGATGAGCGGCGAAAATGGAAGAATATAAATACAGAATTAGGCAAAATGAAGTACAAAGAATTGAACAATAAATTGAGGCGGGCAACAAATAAGGCAAAAGACGCATGGTGGAAGACGCAGTGCGAGGATATGGAAAGTCTCCAGAGGAAGGGCGAAATCGGTGCGCTGTACAGCAAAGTTAAATCGTTATCGGGAAGTAAGAAAGGAAGAGCTATGCTAATAGTTAGAGATAAGGCGGGTAAGGTAATAGTTGACGCAGGAAAGATCCAAGAGAGATGGAAGGAGTATATAGAAGAACTGTATAGTAAAGAACTCAGACCAACACAGTTAGACATTGAAAAAGAAAATGACGTAGAGGAAGACAGCTTAGGTCCAGGCATACTAGACAATGAGATAAAAAGGGCATTAAGGGAGATGAAACTAAATAAGGCCGTGGGGGTAGATAACATTCCCGTGGAACTTTTAAAATGCTTAGGAAAATGTGGGAGGAAGAGGCTATATGGGCTGATCCGTAGCATTTATGAGGAGGGAATCTGGCCGGAAGACTTTGTGAGATCAGTTTTAGTTCCTATTCCGAAAAAGGTAAAGGCCACGTCATGTGAGGACTATAGGACAATTAGTTGGATATCCCACGCAGCTAAAGTTGTTCTCAGGATCATAAACAAAAGGATAGAGAGTAGGGCAAATGATTACTTAGGGGATGATCAGTTTGGGTTTAGGAAGGGGAGAGGTACGCGTGATGCCATTGCAGTAATGAGGTTATTAATCGAGAGGAATATAGAACACAACCAGGAGGTATTTGCCTGTTTCGTAGATTTCGAAAAAGCGTTTGATAGAGTGAATTGGGAAAAACTAATGAGTATATTGCAGAAAATAGGAATAGATTGGAGGGAAAGGAGGCTAATCCGCAAACTGTACATGTCTCAGACTGCTCAGGTGCGGGTGGGAAACGGGGAGTCAGGATGGGCAGTGTTAGGAAGGGGTGTAAGGCAGGGTTAGGGTTGCCCATTATCACCGTTGCTGTTCAACCTGTATGCAGAGGAAATGATCAAAGAGGCATGGGAGGAACTAGAGGTAGGAATGAAAGTGGGCGGGGAATTCGTAAAATAAGTTAGGTTTGCTGATGACCAAGCTTTAGTTTGTCAGTCAGCCAAGGGGCTGCAAGCATTGCTGAGTGAATTGGAAATTCAGTGCGACAGGTATGGGATGAGAATCAACATTAATAAAACAAAGGTTATGCGATTTTCTATAAAGAAAAAGGGCAAGCTTAACATTAAAATAGGAGGGCAAAAACTAGAGCAGGTAGAACAGTTTACGTATCTCGGTAGTGTTTTGGACCAACACGGTCAAAGTAGTAGGGACGTAAGGAGAAGAATTGCGCTAGGCAAAGAGGCTTTCACGAGGAGGAGGGAGTTGATGACGGGGACTTTGAGTAAGGATGTTAAGAAAAGACTCGTAAAAACTTTGATATGGAGCGTAGCTATGTACGGCGCGGAAACGTGGTCATTGAAGCCGGAGGATAGACGTAGACTGGAGGCTTTTGAAATGTGGGTCTGGAGAAGAATGGAGAAGGTGAAATGGACAGAGAAGAAAACAAATGAGGAAGTACTTGGTATGGTGGGCGAAGAGAGGGGTTTGTTGGGAGCAATCCTATGGAGGCAGGAAAAGTGGATGAAGGGGGTGTTGACCGGCAGTGGGATGTTGAAGACTGTGATAGAGGGTAGAATGTTGGGCAAAAGAGGAAAGGGAAGGAACAGGATGGGGATGTTTGACGGGATGAAGGGAGGAAGAAAGTACTCAGAGATGAAGAGGGACCTGGTGTAGAGTAGAATTTAGGGTTTTGTTTTGTTAGTAGTCACAAAATATTTGTTTGGTGGTTGTGTCCATCGAAAAACCTACCTTAACCGGTAGATAACCTTAAAAAAAAAAAAAAAAAAATATTTTCTGTAAAGTTTAATTTTGTACTCAACCATGCAAGGTAGTTATAGAATTGCATACAATATATCCTCGCACTTCGTCTTCCACAATGCTTATTTTGTTTTTTTTATCGATCTAAATTTATCATTTAACCATTTATTCATATACTAGTACATGTACTTTATTATCATTTGGGTGAAACAGGTATTTTCTATGTGTTTATATGTAAAAGGCTAAAACTTAATTGTTTTCGGATTATTCCTGATTACTGAAAATAAATAAAATATTCCTCGGGACTAAATTTTTCGTGTCAAACCTATAGAAAATACGGATACAAAGGTTTGTGAATGCGTTAGTGGAAGACATCGTATGCACGGGTAATCACTGGGTAGTTCAAAAGTGAAAATAAGAGCATAAAATAACGTTTACATTGGAAAATAAATCACATGATTCGTATTATGTTTGCGGCTTGATGTTAGAGGTCAGATGAAGGGTAAGAAAAAGTCCAGCTGGTTTACAAACGAGTAAATTACTGAATCGGAGCATATCGTCTCAATTGTTCTCCATTTCGAAAACATAATATAAATATATGAGAATGAAATATATAGATAAGCTTTCCTTATCACTTTTTACCATGCATAAAGTTAATATTGGATTGAAAATTAATATTCTAAAGTGAATCCACTATACGATTAGTTGGTTAGCTGAATACCATTTAAGTGTCATTTTTTACAAAATAATTTTTTATGAGATAGAATTTACTTGATTTACACTCTTTTGTTGAAATTCAAATGCATTGAACTACACTTTATTCAGGGATATCTATTTAAAAAAAATATAGTTGAATATATACTAATGCGTGTCGCCTACTAGTTCAACGGTCATGGTAGGCAAATATCCTTTTCTAAAGCATATGGTAGTATGTATAATGAACAAGCTTCCAACATCGAACCAGGCGTTTGAGTTTTGGGATTGGCATTGAGCTGCACTAGCTCAATTAGTGACTGAATGGTCATTTCCCAAGTCTCGGGTTTGCATTGCACAGTCTCTAAGAGATTTCACTAAGCCTCTCGTCTATTTATGTACCTCCATAAAATGCATTGCTTAAAAATAAACTAAGGAATACGGTAGTTTTTAAATTATTTCCTGATTTGCAATTTGTGAGTGAAACATCGTATGAATAAATTAATTTCAGTTCATCACTGTTTGCGGGAAATATTAATACGGGATAGCGGACAGGCAGTACGTTAACGAGAAGCAATACTTTTCCTATATATTCTGAAAATGATGCTAAAAATCTAATGCCTATATGTCCTCAGTAATTAATTATTTCGCATCGAGTTTCACAATTTGAAATAAGGATTTTTGTTTATCAGGGAGGTAAATAAAATGGAAATCAATTACTTTTTTAATTCAACTTGACATACACTCTTTTTTTTTCAAGTATACGAAGTCACTTCCCTGTACCATTTTTGAAACAATTAATATATGATAAATTCACTTTATTTGAATTTCAATATGGAACTTATGAGTTAAGATATTTAAATTTTTTAGCTTTAATTCATTTGACAAGCGTCAAGGCTCTTATAATTTCAAAAACTGCAGGATATGCCGCATTATTTATTTAGGCAGAGTTAGGCACCGATGTACACTGTGCAGTAATTAAAAAAAATATACACCTGTATCCCGTCGACCAGGATAATCATCCAGGCATTCAAAGGGAATGATTTTTACACGTTGAAATTCCTGAGTTTTTATTTACCTAGAGATAAGACATATTTGTGAAAAACTAAACACGTTAAAAATGAATTATTTCTATTGATTAATGCGGTTCGTCATTTTCCATCCCTTCCTCGTTGGCAAAGTTCTCATATCAATTAAAAGAACTGTAGAAGATGCCGCTACAGTACCATTATCGCAGCGATCCTATGATTTCGACCATAAACGTTTTCTTAAGTAAGTTGAGTTGATGGCACACAAAAATAATTTTGTTTTGTAATAAGGCTTTACAGCTTAGAACAGAATAATCGGTTTCGCGATATCAAATCAACTGGATTAGCTTCATTTCTAGATGGTTTGTCTTGAATATACGTACATTATGTATTACCAAAAGGTAGGCGTTATTCAATTTTACCTATGAGAATTAATTTTACTATGGAACGATTCCTTCCTATTTATACTTTGTTCGTTATGTGTAAAAACGTTAAAATGCACGTTGGTACAATGTAAAATAACAAAAAAAATAAAGAAAAAATCAGCATGCACATTAACCTCTATAGAATTTCAGTATCTATATCTCTCATAAATTAACGGTAAATTCCTTTGCGTGCCCACAACGTTATTTCCAAAAGGTCCACCTTTTCTTGGTCTCAGCTTTTGCTTTGTTCTTTAGATTAGGGAAATTGTCTTTCTCCACCTCTTTTGCGAGTGATTGAAACATCGAAAATATTCCAATGTATATATATATATATATATATATATATATATATATATATATATATATTCATTTTTTTGACATGGTGGCGTTTAAATCGACAAGGGAGATTTAAAACCTAATAAAATAAAAGAGATTGCTATCACATCTTAGACTCCTTACACGGAAAACGAGAAATAAAATATATTGCGTTTTGATATACTTATCGATTACTCGCCTCGCTTTCAAAGCACGCTCCGTTTGGGAGTTTTAACAAAAGCATGGGTCGGACATATTCTGGCGGATAAAGGCGACCCCGGTCAGGAAAATTCTATAACATAAATACATTAAATCAGACTCATTCTAATATAGTATTTAGCATTGTTAAGTTTTATTGCGGTAAGATACTATAGATTAATATTTGTAACTTGCGCGAAATCCCATCGGCCTAAACTGATGAGTTTGTTTCAACGTTTAATTGTTCATTGTGAATATAATTAATGTCAATTTTTAGAAAGTAATTTAAACAAACGAATTGTAATGTGATGAAGTTTGTTAGGATTCAGAAGCTTTTATTCAATTCAAAAAACGTTATTCTTTCAAAGTATCCAATCGCATAATAAACATACATCTTAATGTTACTTTCTTGTTCTCACAAGGGTGAGTGTAATTGGTAAAATACACTTAACTATTTTGGCAACTGAGAATAATTAACTGTCTTGGAACTTCTACTCAACGTCACTTCTACGTCAAATCTTGTAACACTAGTTTTTTCACAGGAGCGGAGAAATATATTTTTGTTGTGCCAAATGTAAACAGCTAAATCTCATTTGGCAAAGTAACTTTAATGAGATTATATCATATCTGTTAATATGACTCAAATGTGAGAGGAAGAGACCGAATACATAAACACTGCGTTTAATCTTAATAATCTTTAGTATCGTAAAAATCTGGATGATTATTCTGTATGCGGAAAACGATTATATTATTTGAATTCTGTATCGTAAGTGGGAGGCTTACTGTTTAGCGAATACGAAATTGCCGTAATATGACATCAAACCGCGATCCTTAAACTACAAAGGAACCAGGTGTCGGAAAAACCATTATCACTACGCACTGAAAGTTCCTCTGATTATCTAATTCCAATTTTTAATAACCTATTTATGAAATAAATTTTTTTAAGTTTATGGTGCTATTTTTACATATGAAGCAATATTAATTATATATGTCATTTGTTTCTGAAAAGAGGTGCTGGACAAGCTAACTTTAATAAGCCACACAGTCATGTGAGTAAAAACATTAGACTTAGTTTTCGTGTGGTTTGGTGTTACTTTGCGGAGTGAGGAGGAGCAGTGGAAAGATACCCGGCATCAGCATGCCAACTCATGTGTGATTTCACTCGGAGCTGCTCAGAGTGAATGATATGGGCTCTCATCACAACTTGCAATGCAGTAAGACAGTACCGACGGCAATATAGTTTAGCGACCGCCACTAAATGTCAACGCCACTGTACACAAGAGGGTAGTCAAGGCGCTGCGCTGGGCGGCTGTTAGTGTCAGTAGCTCCTCGTGGCGCCAAATGCATTGCATTATAGTGGAGAAATGACAACAGACCACTCGGGGGCGGCGAAGGAGATGTATTAAGCAAGAAATGATGTTGAGCTCTCACCGGAGTACTTGGGAGAAAACATTCTAGTTTTATGTTAGTGGATGTTAAACAATGTAGCTGTATAATATTATGTATGGCGACGTTTGATATGTTGGGAGGGTGGGTGAACGACTATTGAGACAATGTAAATAAGGGTAAGCGAAGCAATAGGAGTGAAGAGTAATAACCCTCAGCCAGTAGAGTAGAAGCATCAAAGGGTACCGTCCAAAGTTTTCATTAAGAGCATAGTGAGTCCACTCAGTCATGAGCAGTGCATGTGATGACCAGTAGAATCACAACTCCAACGCGCTTCCGGGTGCCCGAATGTTATTACCGAAATACATCGTCAAGAGAATGACTCAAGCATTCAGAAAGATTACTTGGGTGAATAACGAATATTCCCCAAAATTGCCTACCATCTCTTCATATAATTGGTATCTATATTATTTTCTTGATTCGCCTACTGCCAAAACTAAATCTTAATCGATAAATAAATGTTTTATGGACATGCATGAAGACATTAAAAAATTACCATCCCTCTCCATTACTCCTAGTATGTATTTCAAGACACGATTTCACGAGCTACTTCGGGATAAGGGAAACATTTTTTATCCACCCTGTGTTGGCATTATTCCAATGAATATGATTGGTTAGAGTGAATTACTAACTGTTGACCTAACATCCACCTGGAAATATTTGCACTAAGAAACGAAATGTCGTGTCTTAATGGGAACATACTCCAAGTCGTTTTCTGAATCTGTGCAGGCCATAGCGAAAATCTTGATTCGCATCCCTTCGCTGCCAATCGTCCAACTCCGACTTGGTGCACTCACCGAGATTGTGAGGTGAGAGACGGATGCAGGTTTCCAGTTCGTCGGCCGCATCACGAGGGTGAGGTCAGAGGGCACTTTCCTCCGCGGCAACTTCTCATCACGGTGCCGTCACACTGCGGCCTTGCCGCATTCCCTTTGCCGTCTTCATTTGTGAGATGGCAGAGATTTTCTGTGCTCCTGACATTTTTTACGCAAAGAACATGACAGGGCAAAGGCTGTAAAGAGATGGGCTGCTGTGCTGGAGCTCGGGTAGTGCATCATTTTCCAAAGGAAGTAATCGCCGTGATTGAGGAAGGGTTTCCGGAGATCCATCGACTAGGATCACAATTGGAGAGCCGTCGGAAAAAGGAGTGGCATATGCGGAATTGGAGATTGTAAGAGTGGTGATTGAAGATAGTAACCAGTATTGAGAACTTAAAGCAAATCAGTAACCTAGTTTTTTTGACTTATTCGGTTAATATCTTGCTTTAAGACCCCATTCTGGTAACGTTCCATTAAGAGACAGCGACCCGAAAGTTCAACTGATGCTTGGAGAAAGCTAGAACACCAAATCCTTAAGAAAATATTTGAAAATTGACCACATTAGTTACATTATTGCTGACCTCGGAATTATAAAATAAATTACTAATCAAACTTCTCAAGGTTTTGAACTGTTCAGTGTTAAGGTTTAGTTAGTAATTCGCAACCATGCATAAAGCCTTCCTGAGTACGAACAAAAACCTAATTTAACTTAAAAAATATTTGTTTTAAGGCTGAAGACATCACGTTATCGTAGTGGTTTAATGCCCTCAACTTTTAATCACCTTACTGACGTCCCTTCACATGTCATTATGTCATTGGTTTTCGCTTCCATTTGTGCTCTCCTAGAACTCAGTATTTGGACATTTAGATTTATGTTATCTTTTGAGGTTAATCCCTCTGATCGCGAAGTGAAACCAAGTATTACGGTGAAGTGTATAAAGGATGATATCAATTGTTAAATTAACTGAGGCAGGTGACAGGATATCGGCAACGCACCTTCATTTCCCATGCCGTCTTAGTGATCAGTTTTATTACATTTTACTCTTGTATTCCTACCTCTCTGCTTGAACTCGATTTAAATATCTAGCTGGTGATTTAAATTGAACTTTGTAGTTTTATTTAAATATTTGGCTATATCATAATTGTTTAAATCCGTTAATCCGCCAGTATTTAAGCTAGGTTTGAAATAAAACAAATTATTTCTCGCCCGTTTTCATTTTCTCAAAATTTCTCATAGCTGAATGAAATGTTACCTACAGTAAGAGATTGATAATTAACCCTTGGTTTAAAAAATAACATATATTTTAACCATTTTATGCGGTGCCTTGCACATCTTTATCTTTCCGCTGGTAAATTCAAGTCAAATTTTGTCAGCTCCAACTAGTAAATACTTCATAACTACCCAGCTCGATAATATTATTTGGTTGGGTGAATTCTTCTCGGGTCTTCCACCGGGTCAATGGCTCCATAGCTGCCGACGTTTCGCCGGGAAAGCACCAGATCTTTCATATTATTTGGTGTTTAATATTCTGGCTAGGTAAAATTCAATATTTTCAAGTGATGCAATGATAAATTTTCAACTCTCTGGCCGTCTATAAATTCTCATCGTAAAGTTAATTTTTCACTTAATTGAAACCTATTTGAACATGCATGTGCATAAACACCTTGGGTTCAAGGAACCTCATTCTGCGTTTGCCTGCGAAAATAATTAGCTTGTGCGCTATAAATGAACAAGTTATGTTTTATGCAACGGCCAATTTTAATTACTATCGATCGAGAAAAAAGGAAAACTAACAATGATTAGACACATTGAAAGGTTGAAGATGGTTTTCATGAGAAATAGATGTATTGGCTCTATCCGAGTGAAAGAAATTACTTGGGATGCAAACGAAGGGGGGGAGAGGGTTGTAGGGAGGTGACGAAGGGAACCCGGATGAATCCATTTGATTATGTGTCGTCGCCTGGGTCAAGCAAAGGCGGCCATTATGTCTTTCGGTCCGACAGAGCAGTGGAGGTGCTACAACATAGATCTCTGGCGCTCCCTCCCCATTCAACAGACATCCTGTTTGCTGACGCAAGAAGAGGCCGACGCAGGCTGCTCTTTTCACTTAGGAACGAGGCAATGGGAGACCTGGTCACTCCATTAGTTGCCTCATGGCAGATTCTAGGGCTTAAAAAACAAAGTTTCTTTCCGTCCAGGAAACAAAAGAATCCGTCTGAATAGGCGAGGATCCATCGATTGGTTAGATGCCCTAGCCCCGCCGTCTCCATCCCCCACTTCAGCCGGCGATTTCTATCCTCTCTTTTTCCTTACTTTTTTCCTACTCCTATTAACTCCACCCTTATCCCTACTATCAGTTCCCCGACGGCAAAGTATCCTTCCTTTCGATACCTACTCCTTCCTCCACCTGTTTTCAATTATTTCCCCGCACACCTCAAACGCCTCTCGCTTTTCTTTATTCATACAGTTTGCCCTCCGAACGTCCTCTTTCACCCTCTCTTACCTTTCTATTTCCTTCTCTTTTACTATCGTATATCAATAAATTATCAATTTTATTTTTTTAATACATACGAGTAAAAGGCTTTTTAAGTAGGATCCGAATTTTAAAAAATATATAAATTTTTATCTCTTAAGTTAGCAAAATAAAATATTTATTTTGATATCAAATCTCGATGATCCAGATATTTAATGAGTAGGTTATGGTAAAATAGGCGATTAAATGATTATTTGACAGAGAATCATATTAACCAATCGTTTTTCATGGTGCCCCCTTCTTTTAGCGTTTTCACTTGTTTCCCCTATCACGCTTCCCGTTATTGCGGCTTTATCAGTGCTTTTACGACGAAGGGAAATGCTGAAAAAGACTTTATAAATAGAATGTTACCTGTAAAGCATGTATTGTGATAATGTGGCACGCTTTTCAAGATGAATACATCATTGCTCAAAACCAAATAAAGGCAATGTACTTTTATCGTTTATTCGCTTTGTTGAATCATCAACAGCTACATGGATCCATGCCTTAGCCAGCGTGATGTGTATTGATTGTTTTTTATGTTTAATTTGCGTTTTATAAATAGTAATTAGGTCCTTGATTTAAGTTTTTTCAAGAAAATGAATCAGGAATAAGGAATAGAAAAAAATATTTTCACAATAGTCGACGAAAACCAATTCAATATGGAGCTATCGCGAGACTCTTTTAAGTCTTATCATGAGAGGAATCTCCGTTTCAAGATCAGACATTTAAAAAAGGTATTAATATAAATATAGCAATAAGTAAAAATTGTTAAGAATAGAAAGTCGAATGTGTGAATAAAATAACCGGGATGAAATATGTATATTAAAACTACATACATTTGATTTTGATGTTCAATTAACCTTGAAGCCAAGCGATGAAATTGCGTGCACCCCAAATAATTGCATCGAATGAATATAAACAGTGATTAAATGTAAAAGCAATTTTGCAAATACCCTAGCGTCCACTGAGAAAAACATTGGACTACGGGTTCGTATCTCATCTTATTTGATTTCGGACGAAAGTGGTGGATATTCAACAAAGACCACTGTAATTAGTGATATATTTTGACCTTAGACATATTGCTATAACTTTTCCTTAACCTGTATTTTTTAACGTTGAAAAGGTTTACACCATTACACTGAAATTCTTCTTAATTGAGACAATCTCACTTATAAGAAATAAAGCTCAGTTTTTTAGGGAGTTACTTCTTTTAATATCCTTCTAAAATATTTTTTCCTTAGGGAGTTACTTCTTTTAATATCCTTCTAAAATATTTTTTCCTTTTAGATGATTCGTCAGGGAACTGGGAGAGAACGTGAACTTGCGATATTTGATTCTTCAAAAAACTTACACTCCCCTTTCACATTTAATTTGCTAGTTTTGAATGCTTTCGTAATATTTTGTTTCTCTCCATCCGTGTCTTCAATACTACCTTTAGTTTTATGAGAGTGATGTTCAAATACACCCTACTATCTGTGCTAACGTACTTTGTATGGATGGATGTCTTCACTTGAAGACATACATATCTGCAATCACTCCTATATGAATAGTTGTGAATCGTTTATTTTCTTCAATATATATATATATATATATATATATATATATATATATATATATATTTATATACTACCTTGATCAAAAATTTCCCGGAATTTATTCAGAAAATTAAAAATACAAGTTTATTCATCTAAATCTATATTGTCCCCTTCAAAGTAATCCCCATCGACTGCAACACACTTATGCCAGCGCTTGATCCAATCCTCGAAACATTTTTTATATTCGGTTTTCGGTATGTCCATCAGTGCTTCCTGCGATTTTTCCATTACTTCCTCTCGGCTGCTAAAACGCGTTCCCCGTAATGGTTTTTTAACTCGATTGAACAGAAAGAAGTCACAGGGAGCCAAATCAGGTGAATTCGGTGGCTGTTGGATGGTATTTGTTGCATTTTTCGTCAAAAAATTACGAATAATGATAGCACTGTGCGACGGTGCGTTATCATGGTGCAAAATCCACGAGTTTTCTGCCCACATTTCTGGTCTCTTTCGGCGAATTGCTTCACGCAAACGTCTCATAACGCCCAAATAATACTCTTTGTTTACTGTCTGGCCTTCTGGCAAAAATTCATGATGCACTACACCGTTGTAATCCATGAAAACCGTCAGCATTGCCTTCTTTTTTGACTGAAAACGACGTGGTTTTTTTGGTCTCGGCTCATTTGGTGAACGCCATTCACTTGCCTGATGTCTGGATTGCGTGTCGTACTCATAAACCCACGTCTCGTCTCCAGTAATGATCCTTTTGATGAATGTGGGATCGGATTCAGCCTCGCAAATCATGTCTTTTGCGACGTCAACACGGTCTCTTTTTTGCATGAAATTGAGGTCTTTTGGCATGCTACACGACGGAAACCCAAATCATTAACCACAATGTCTTGGGCGGATCCATAGGCAATGTTCAAGTCCTCCGCTATTTCTCTGATGGTTAATTTGCGGTTATTGACCAACATTTCTTTTACTTTATCAATTTTTTCACCGACTTTCGATGTCGATGGTCTGCCACTGCGTTCATCATCTTCGATTGACTCACGACCACTTCTGAACCGCTCGTGCCACTGGTAAACGACCGTTTTTTTTAGAGAATCGTTGCCGAAACACTTTTCCAACATTTCCAACGTCCGTGCGCCACTAAATCAGTTTTTTACGCAAAATTTAATACAAGTTCGTTGTTGCAAATTTAATCCATTTCTGAAATTGTAAAAAATCGCTAACACACACAGAGATAGATGTACTCTTGGCTACGTAACTTTTGCAAATGTCAAGTTATGCCACTAAGATTTAAAGGGAATATCAACAACAGATGTACCAATTTAACAAAAAAAAACAGAACTCAAATCGGAACGATGGGAGCGCCACACGGTGGTTATTCCGGGAACCTGTTGATCAAGGTAGTATATGACGATAAACTAAGCTGTCTAATGAATCTATTTCTGCATTTGTCATGTTTTCTACTGGTTGAATGGAAAGAGTGGTATTGCAAGGTTATACAATTACAGTCTCTCGGATACTATGTACATCATCCATTCTGCCGTTTCATGATGCAGATTGTAATAATTTCTTAATCATCAACAGTATTTCAATCCTAAGATTGGTTTACTGCAGCCCTCCATTCTTCTCTAGTTACTTTTAATTCCCTCAGCCTCAATATTCAACAGATTCTGGCAAGATGTTGTGGAAGTCCGTCATTATGAGAAAAACAAAACTTGCACTTTTCCACGCCCTCACCCCCTGATAGGTTTCCTGTTTTACGTCCTTCTTAATTTGCCCAATGTACTTGTCTCTTGGTCTTCCTCGCGGGATTTTTCCTTAAATTTTTCCATCTATTATGTTTCCAACTAACCCATTGTGCCTCAAGGTATGTTTTATCCGTTAATTTTTTATACTTCTTAACATCATCAGAAAATAAACCTTCGAAATTTGCTGAGATCAGGTCAGTATGGCTTTTTATAAATTCCAAAGAAACTGCGGGAGATGCCGCAACAGTAACTTTTAACGGAGTCATCCGCTAATGTGCATTTCAATGCAACAATTTCAGAGTGTAAAAATCATTCGCCTTGACTGGGATTCGAACCCAGATCCCTCAATGCCTGTGACATTGCATGTACGGTATTTCGTCACAACATCTTGTTCCTTTAAAAAAGCCCCAAAATTTCAGAGTTTAACAGGACGCCTCGGTAGCTTAAGTGGCTAAAGCACTCGACCGGATATTGAGGGATCTGGGTTCGAATCCCAGTCAAGGCGAATGATTTTTACACTCTGAAATTGTTTCATTGAAATGGCTTTTTATCATCGGTCTGCTAAATATTCATATCTGAGTTCCTCTGAAAATACATTCGTGCCATTCATTGTATTCATCACACAACGAAGTTGCAGTTCGAGTGCCTATCGTTCCAAAAGTGGTCCACCCGTCGTCGTCCAGTCTTCAGTCCCTTCCCCTGTCTCATCACACCCCCTTACCCTCTCACACACCACTCTCCCTCCGAAACCTAATCTCTTCAGCTCATCCCTCTTGAGTCATTGACCCTCTTTTCCACTTTGTCGTCATTCCATTTGTCAACCTACAAATTATTTTCGATCTCAACGTAGACCTTATTTTTTTTATTCTCGCCTCCAAACCTTAAAACACAAACCATTTCCCATCCGCTCCACCCACATCACTTTCCCAAAACCCCTCCTCCGCTTCCCATTTTTTATTATCCTCATTCATATTTACTATCGTCAAATTCAATTCTCCCCGGGAGTTTCATGGCTGTGATACTCACCGCAGATCACCCACGAAACCCACCCCTTTGTTTTTCCGTTTTCTCTCGCCCTTACTCCCGCCAACGACTTGCCCGGCTACTCGTCGACTCGAATGACGCACTCCACTTTCCTTGGCCCAATTCCGCCACCCCTTCCTCCGTCTGGGAAAACATCTCCTGAATTCACTCCCCCAACCAAAACTTTCAGTCAATCAGCACCGCCGTGCTCCTCTGCCCCTCTTGCGAAAAAGGAAGGAATACTTGACGTTTGGTGCAGGGAGTCGTCCTCTGTCATTCCTCTTGAACCGCTGAATTTATTTACATTTTTTAGATAACCATTAATAGCTCTCAGATACTTCTGATCTAAAATTTCATTTCCTGTCAATCGGAAATGCCATCTTCTTTCGTGCCACTGCAAGGATGAATGTCTGTGTATTTTATGGTTCCCAATTATCATGGGAACACAGTATTTGGACATCGGATTGATAGTAATGTTCGATAATATTTCATTTCGAATAACATGAATCTGTTTCCCTGCTAATACTTATCATGTGACTTAAAGTTAGGAACACTTAATGAAAATAAATATAATTTAAATCCTTGAATTCAATATGATGACTTAATTGTAGTGATATCTAAAATTTGGAAAAAGATAGCCACGCGAATTACTTTCTGTGAATGTGTGTTAATTTAATGTTACTTGTAATTTAACATTAGGTCGTGCATTTGGCCTTCTTCTGTTTCTGCTTAACGGTAATTAACATTTCCAATATTTTTCAATGTTCGTTTAAGGTACAAAAGAACAGATAGTGTCACGGATATGTTAGATGTACTGAAATGGGAGAGTTTGAAAAATAGAAGAAAAAGGCGTAGGTTAGGCGCGATGTATAGAATTGTTAAAAAGGACGAAGCGTGGGAAGATTTATGGCAAGGGATAGAAAAGCCTAACTTTAAGGGAAAAAACGACCATAGCCACAAAATAAAAATAAGGACTCAAAAAACCAATAAGAAAAAATACTCTTTTTTTAAATAGAACTATTATTGATTGGAACCAGCTGCCTGGAGGTTTGTTTGAGCCATTTCCATCCAATTTTAGAAGTTTTAAGTTGAAATGTAAAGTAATAAACTTCACTGTAGTTTTGAAAATATTGTTTGTATGTGATGTGGACGGCATTTTGTATGTGATGTGGAAGTTTGTTTGTATGTGATGTGGAAGTATCATTATGTAAAAATATTTTGTCTCTTATCTGTTTTTATGTGTTCGTATATAATTTTCGTTGTTAGTTGTTATCTTTGACCAAACCTGACCGTTGCCACCAGGAAATTTGCCTAATTGCAACGCAATTGTGTAAATAATAAATAATACAGGTTTTAATCTAGAAATGAAAGTTATATGCCAATTTTCGGGGATACATGTATAATTGATATCTTAAATAGAATTAATGTGACAAAAATTCATTCTTTAATTTTTAGAATATTTCTCCAAATTCTTTGTACATCATATGTTCAGAAGAATGGTGTATACATCGAGAAAATCCGAAGTAGGAATATGTTTTTCTGTGTCAAGATATTGAGAAAAAGCAACTTGCCTTTCCACTCCCTGGTAGCTTTTTTTTAATTTCACTAATCATTTTCTCACCACGGACAAATGATACACGCACGCTCTTAGTTCACTCTTTTCTTTATTGTTCCTCCATTACTTTATTCCTTAAGAAAGCATTCCCTGCCTTTTAACATTAACTATTTTTTCCACGCCCACGACTCAGATGAATGAATAGCTGTGACCCCGTTACAGTCATTTTCTCCATTTTGTCAAGTTACTTTACTGACTTCATGATAAAACGGTCTCTAGCTAAAGCTTCAGATGTTTCCACCGAATACTCTTCTCTATGCATTTTATTTACATTCAGCATTCTTATAGTCAAAATTTTACCATTATATCGGTTGTCACTTTTATAGGAATAAATGTCATACCTTGTTTTTCCGATATCCAACAATATTTGTCTCATATTTTGTACCACATGTGATTTTGAACAGATACCCTTCCTCTAATATTATTAATAAGTTCTAATTCGATCTCTGTGATACTGTAGACTGTGCCCACGAACAGATCTTAACTCTAATATTGATTTTTTGTACATAACGGCGATTTTTATAAAAGAACCTCCCGTAGTTTATTTATCGAAATTCTTTTGTCTTCCAACCTGTTTGTAATTTGCTTTTTTTTCATTGTACAGCTCGTTTAAATATTTTTTCACAATTCCACCATTTGTATTTACTCTTCTTGTACGTGTAAAAAGAAATAAAAGAATTCCATTTTTCTTATTTAATATTTATTTAAGCATTTTGAAGCGTTGACATTTTAACTGTCGAATGATGCGAAATTAAGACAAGCCAATATTTATTTACATTTGCATTTAACAAAGTTGTAAATTAAGTGGGTGTCTGTAAAATAACCTGTTCTTATCTTAATAACCATCATCCAAACCTTGTTCATAAAAAACACAGGCACCTAAGGAACATAAAATTCCTCAACTAGGATAACTAATACCTTGTTGAAAATTCTTGTTAATTCCCTACTTAAATAATCGTTAATCATTGATGAATGATTTTTTATTAGATCTATTATGGAAGGGAAATATATGACACAAAAATTTAAATACACATTTACTTCACCATCAGGAAAGTTCCGCAGCAGTCTCAAAAAAGAAACCACTTTCCAATGAAGGCTATTGTTTACTCCTTGAAGGACAACTTCCTTAACCGATTAGCTTATTCCTTATGCCGAGAATGGTATGGTTTTACAATTTCTCAAATATTTTATCTATCAATAAATTTGAAATAGCTCTCGATCAAATTGAACCGTGGATTGAGAAAATTGTTCTCAAAAAACCGTCAAAACAACTGCAGTCAATGTTGAAATAGATTTTAAGGCAAATGTATTCTGATGTCGAAGACTGACGAGTTAAATGTTAAGGCACAGATGAGCGTTTTAAAAATATACGAGGGTCATCCGGAAAGTAGTACCCGTTCGTGAAATAAAGACACAAAAGTAAATATTAACAAACATAAAAATTTTTATTTGAAAGAGGAACTTTAAACTATTTCTCAACATAATCTCCAAGCAAATTAAGGCATTTGTCATAACGTGTGACAAGTTTCTGTATTCCTGCTGCATAGTCCTTCGCCGCCAGCTCATTGAGATACGCGAGGGACCCATCTTGCACAAATTTTTGCATAATGCAGATGGTGTTTAACAATTTCATGAACAATTGTTCGAGAAACATTGGGAAAATGCTCACAGATGTCATCAATTGTGACGCGCCGATCGTTCCTCACGAATTCGTCAACTGAGCTCACCAGTTGGTCTGTAATGACAGACGGTCTCCCCGAACGCTCATCGTCGTGTGTGTTCCCCCTCCCCATGTTGAAGTTGCGACACCACCGCCGAACAGACGACTCGTCCATTACATTGTCTCCATACACCTCCTTTAATTGGCGATGAATATCACATGGGCGAACGTTTCTTGCATTGAGGAATTTAATCACTGCCCTCACTTCACAACTGGCGGCGTTCTCAATTTTTTTAAACATTGTATACAATCACAGAAACAACACAGGCAATGCTAGCGTCACGCAACTTGGCTCAGAGAAGGCAGACAAGCCACTGAAGCTATCTGACCTCGTCCAGCGGCTACTCGCGTCGTCAGCACTTCATGCGGCACGAACGGGTACTACTTTCCGGATGACCCTCGTATCATCGAAAATGATTTTGGCAGACACATTAAAAGTATAAGTGCAAAATACTTCTACACTTATGGGTCCATCCAAATTACTCTAGATTTTATTCAACGTATTTATATTTAATGTTGTTTTTATGCGAAAACAAAAACAAAACATTGCAACTATTCTAATCAAATATTACCACTCCATCATGGAAAGGAACACACTATGCAAAATTTTACTTTTTACAAAAAATTACCTGAAGATGACATAAACTGTTGAAACCCGGGTCGTAAATAAATTTTTTTAAATAGTGAAATTTTGCATAGTTTGTCCCTTTCCATGATGGATCAATTTCACATAATTATCCCTGAAACCATTCGGTTTGTCATTACCACTCCATTTTCTTATAGATGAAATAGTAATTTACGACGCTTTGAAATTGAAATCACGACATCATTTCCCTCTACAAATGGGTATCTTTGAAAGTGGTACCCTCGTGTACTAAACGAGGTGTCCTTTGTCGACACGGTGTGGAGCATGAGTCGTTTGCGCTCTACATTACCGAGTGGGAGCTCATGGCGGGGGCGGCGCGCAGATAACTGGAGATATGAGGCGCCCTGAACTCTCTTACGTGTTGTACTTAGGATTTGCCGTGGTGCAGAATGGCGCGTTCGGTGTGCTCTCTCCATGGTTAACTAAGCCCTGTTTGACCCTTGTTGCATGTCGTAAGGGGAGACAAATAGTAGCGGCAGGCCAAGGCATCCCGGTCGCCGCCAGCTCGCCTTTGCTCTGAATACGACGTTTGCACGAGAGTGGCCAGTGGATTATGTGGCGGGGGACCCGGGTGCCATGATCCCGTGGCCGCCAACGCTTGTACCCTGCCCGGCTGGCCAAGGGACTAATCTACGAGCAACAGCGCAACGCTCTCTACGCTGCAGACGCTCTTCCTCTCGGGGAAGGAATTTAAATCCCCCGCGCCGCCTGAAAAATGGATCCCTGGCGTATTGTCCGAATGACGTCATTAATAAATTGACCAAATCCGAGGCGATTTCCACAAAATCAGGCCGTAGGCACTTGCGCATGCGCAGTTAGTGATGCATGTGGAATTTCATCGTTTGAGAATAATGCAAACTAAAAGGGTCTGAAGGATGTTGGTTAATTAAATAATAAACTACCAATCAACTAAGATGGCCTAGCTGCCAACAATGGTAACTACATGTTTCTGGTGATTTCTTACGAAGCTACCACGTAACTAATGTCAAAGAATCGCAGAATCTTTTAACCGTTACCACTCGTCTTATTGAGTGAACGTGTGCATGTTTTATTTTTGTACTCAGCCATCTACTGAAATCCCAAGAGACAGAGGGAGATTAACGAAAAAACATTTACGTAAAAAAGTAATGCGGATAATTTTTTACCAACGTCATGGTAACTTATTTAAACATGAATTGTAAAGTTAATATTTCACCTTCCAGCATTACTTTCATTATTTATTTTAGGTTTCCGTGCTAACGATTGAGGATTTTTTCAAACTTAGTTTTTCTTCATGATTACTGCTTATGTCACAATTAGTTAACCAGCAATTAAGTTTTCTCATTAGTTGTTCTTTTTTCTGTGGAGAAAGAGAAAATGATTATTCCTGCAAGAGCGGCTAATTAATTTATTCATATGATTATTAACCCTGTTTTGGAGACTAATTAAGAATAATCAAGGCAAGTTAATTGCCGTAGCCAAATTAATTATTTACATCAACAAACGAATATTGGCCTTATAAATTACAGCGTAATTTGAGCGATTCCTTCGAACTAAATTAAAACCAATTGGATATATTACATTTTTTTTACAATTTTTTGATTCCATACGCAACGTTTTCTCTAATCGTAAGGTTTTCCAGGAAAACGATGGAAATCCCTTCCGTGCATTTCCTTGAAATGGAAACTCATGGGAAACCTGATGCCCACACCTTTAAAATTAGAAATAATGTTTCTAATAAAGTAACTGCAGGAAACATAAAGGAGTTAAAGTAATTATATATTAGGGCATGTAATGATAGGAATATATGAATTAATATTGCCTTAAGATCCCATTAATAAATAAGCATATAGCAATAGTATCACATTTCTAGTCCTTTAATGGTATATTTTTAATATTCATTCGCATAATATGATTATACGTCGTAGTTCATGTTACTAAATATTATCCGAAGGAAAGTTTGGTTCGTCAATAAATTGAATTGCTTTCAATAAATATTTTTTAGTTTATTTTTGAAATGTGTCATTATTCAGCCTTCTTCCTTTCTATTTGCTTCCACCCTAGTTTATTATAAAACTATTTGTACTTCTTCGTACTCAACTCTGTGTTTTCAGGTAAAATATCCAATGTCATTCTCTCGGGTTTTTTCAACCATTTCAATTCGTAAGCAAAGGTAATCATCTGCTTTTGGCATTTACCTCTCCTGATTGCGGCCTGAGATATCTACTTTTGAACCATCAATCATATTCTCCATTTTCCTCACCATCTTCCTTGAATTATCAAAAAGTGCAGTGTTTTTTGGGAATATTTTGACAGAATTCAACGGATTTCGACTTTCCAAAAGCCTTCTACGCACATACTACTGTTTCGTTGATGAGTGCTAAACTATAGCCAAGTAATAATTAGATGTTTTCTAAACATGTTCTTTTATGGACATTTTATCTTTGCAACGTATTAACAAAGGGAATATGAATTTAATTTCCTATAAAATATCCAGATTTAAGTTTTTTTAAGGTTTTTTGATGTGCCTGTAAATCAATCATTTTCTTCTGAGTCAATAAAGTCCATAAAATCAGAGAGTTGATGCCTTAAGCTTCGCTGTTTTTTATATTTGTAGATTTTAGCCACAATCAGCAACGGTGCCGCTGTTAGTTTTTTAGGTATTTTTTATGTCATTCGTCCAAGAAAACGATTTTCTTCCCGTGTAACTTTTTTTTAGTTGTGTCACCAAGGCACGCAAGGAGCTACTTAGTGCTGGGTTACCATATACCTGGGACAATATTCGTCACCTTTTCTTTCTGGTTTATATATGTATATATTTTTTTTCGTGTGCAGCTATTTAGGCTGAAATTCCACTAGCGATGAAAGAAGAATGCTCCAGAAAGCGGGTTAGGAACTGCGCGAGGGAATATTTCAAAAGAAACGATTAATTATGTTTAGTTATACATGTAATTTGACTTTGTTTTAATGAATTTATTGAATTTATTCTATCAAGTTAACATACGAATAAGTTTTATTTGATCATTAAATGTTTAGCAGCAGCGGGCAAAAGAAAAATTCAAATGATTGAAATATGTTGCTACCGAAGAATAATGAATGCATATATGGTGGAATAACATTGCTGTAGATGAAGAATTTTGATGTGTTGGCGAATAAGGAAGAAAAGAGAAGGGAGAGGAAATCTAATTAGACAGAGATGTGAGATTAAAGAAGCACTGAAACTAAACGAGACATTCAGGGAACGAGTAACGATGGAAAGTTTTCGGACTCGCTCATATTAGAAAACATGGAATAGCTATCTAACAGATATGTTTAGGATGACAAAGAAAAGTTAGCGAGATGAAAAAGGAAGGATAGCGTTATGGAAAAGACGGAGGAGAGAAATGGCAATAGAAACGTAGAGTAGACAAGTTAAGAAAAGGCTCGTGAAACACTGAACTTTCCTTCGGTCAGGGTTTCTCGCTAACCATCCTAGGATCTCTCCCCCTTTCAGCCACCAATGTAGAGGTGAGAACTCGCGAATCCGCATTCCGATCGTTTGAATATCCCTGATTGAAGCAATACCCCTAGATCCTTATCGCTTTCCTTTCTCTTCTTCCCATTACACCCCGTCCAGCCACAACATTCTTGCATCAGAAGGCCTGAGGTAATTCTGGGTAATGGTTTAGAAAGCGTTTGGTGCTCAATCAAAAGTCCTCAATCCAGAAGAATCTATGTATTCACACTTCACAGACCGCCAGTCAACAGAGACAGTTTAATACTAGAATTATATCAGCAAATCAAAGGATTTATCCCAACACAATGTTACAATCACTGCGTTATAATCGGTGGAGATTTAAATGTCCCATCCAGTCAATACTGGAGCACATATAGTTTTAAAACGGGCGGTAAAGACAAAGATGAGCGCGAATCGCTGCAAAATCCTTTAAATTGACCTCATTGAATTAACTTTTCTCTTAACCAATTAAGGTGATAATGTTCTTGATTTTTAGCATATATTTGTCACAGAATATTCCCTATAAAGTCCTAAATTTTAAATGAAAAAAGGAAAAGTTGTGGCCTCAGGGCAGTAAGTGTTAAGGTTTCGCTCAATGGGGCCCGAAATTAGAAGCCTAAATGAAAAATTTATTTTTTTAAAGAATGGGACTACAATAGCCTAAAGAACGTGCTAAGGAATCAATTGGCTAGTTGTAAGGAAGATCGTAATCACCAAATTACTGAGAATACATGGATTCCCTTCCTTGGCATCACGCGCTCAGCAGTCAACAAGTTCATTCCCAGTATATTTATAAAAGAAAACACGGAACTTAGATGGTACTACGCGGATGTTAGGAGGGTCTTACGACGTTAAAGGCTATGTCATATCAAGATATAAAATATTTTGGATAATACCTGAAGTTATGAAAAATAATGAGATTACTTATGATGATAAGATATCTAGGGCGAATACCAAGAATAAATTTCGGAAAGCGTTAAGTAAATTCAAAAGGAAAAGGTTAGCGGAAAATTATAAGAGAATGCAAAAGCATTTTGGTCATTCGTGAGAGAAGTTCAGAGGAATAAGTCAACTGATAAGTAACTCAAATATTCTGAAGACGAAAGAGTAACCAGCAGTTTGGAAAAGGCTAACATATTAAATGACTTCTTTCAAAGCGTCTTCACCAATATCTCCCAGGATAACTCCGATAGCTTAACCAAATCGTTCCGGCTAGCCAAAGCCCAAAATGCAAATATCATATATTGGTACAGAACGTTCGCGGAAAAATATTAAGCCTAAAAATCCTCCGGACCCGTTGACATACTTATGATATTTAAGAAGTCACTGGTGCATCACTAGGTTTCCAGGGCTTGGAAAACGGCTAACTTGACACCAATATTTAGAAACGAAGAAGAGGAGGAAACTAGATACTACAGACCTATTTTCTTCACAGCTATTTCGTTGAAGGGATTGGATCATTTATTTCTTAGTTTTATTATGAGACACCTCAATAATCAGAATTTATAAATGAAAGTCATCACGGTTTCCGAAAAAGTTGATCCTGCAAGACACAACTTACTTTTATGTTCATGATATTATTATTTCGCGAGAGAGTAAAGTTTCAATGGACACACATTTTGTAGATAAGAAAGCTTTCGACAAATTACCTCGTTGTAAACTAATCGCAAAGCTAGAAGCATACGGTATAGGTAAAAATATACTGGGTTAGGGAAGTTTTGAATGGCCTGGTACAAAGTGTAGTCATAGATGGAGTTAGCTCAAATGAAGTAAAATTTACTTCACGTGTTCCTCAGGGGGGTGTTATCCGGCCTCTTTGATTCCTACTTTACGCTAATGATTTTGAATCCGTAGTCATTAGTAAGATATGTATTTTTGCCGATGTTGTAGTATTTTACGTGACATGCGTAACCCTGAGGATACAGCTGCTTTGTCAGATGACCTTAATGCTGCACAAAGCTGGTACGACCCTAGGAAATTAGAATTCAACTTAAAAAACTTCATAGTCCGAAATTTTTGGAATAAGTGTCATAGCCATTCGAACGTCTGCTGCATTGGGAACACCGAAATGGAATGTATTGACTCAATCAAATACCTAGGCGTTACCCTCACTCACGATCTCTAATGGGTGAAACGCATACTGGGAATATGTGGACAAACTAGGTTAAAATTAGTATAACTTATTAGAGTACTAGGTAGATGCAATGAAAAGTCAAAGATAAATGTTGTCTGAGAATGGGCCTGGATATTTGCCGAGGTAACGGTTGGGAATTTCAAAACACCTTCCACCGGAGATTCCGGAAAAAATACAATACGTCCGCGAGTATTGTCTCGTGGTTTATTCTGGGGTTAGGGGTGGGGGCCGTGGTTCGAAAGAGAAGTTAGCTTTGAGCTAAGGGGTTTAAACGAAAAGTTAATCAAGTGGCCTCCAGGGTCCTCTGTCTCCTCGTCTGGCTGAATGGAGGCTTTGGCTTAGGATTGGCGCTCAAGATTAACCCAGCGAGAAATTGGTGGAGGGAGGTTATAGATGGACGCGAGGTGTGGTATGTTGAGGTGTAGGGGTGAGGGATAGCCAGGCGAAGCGGGGAACGGCGACCTTTTCGGAAGTGAGACATATACAGAGAGGACAACTTTGTAAGTAATTTGGATGCTGGTGTTAAAGCGAGCGCGAAGACACCCTACGAGTCTCTTAAAAGGGACACTCACACGTTATTTCTTAATAATTTCGATGGAAATCAGCTCCGTCTTCCTCAGAAGAAAAAGTAGTACTGCCTGCTGGTATAGGTGAGGTGAGGCATGTGAGAGAAAGAGAAGGGGGTGGGGAAGGGGAGAACGGAAGGCAGAGGAGAGGTGAGAGAAAGGGTTTGGGGAGAGGAAAGGGATAGGAGAGGCTAGTGGGGAACGGAGATAGTGAAGGATTGAGAGGGAGGAAGTGGATTTAATGCACGATTGAAAAAGGAAACAATTCGCTCACCCACAAATACTACAACATACAAGACTCAGGTTTCAATTTACAAAGTCGTAATCAGGACCCTGTAAGTCGAAACACAGGCCACGTACAGCACAATACAAACGGAAGAACAAAGTGTTTTCCTTTCCGATATGAATCGCTTCCACAAACAAACAATTCAGATCATTCTAATTAGTGAACGACATTGAGACGCGGATGTTTATAAGGCATGCAAAGCCATATGAATGCCATTTCTAGAGTTTTTAGTTCTATAGGGTTATCGGATGGGGGAAGAGACTTCAGAACGGAAACATTGTAGCAAGGGGTGAAAGGTGTGTTATGATGGGAAGCATGTTTAGGGATAGGGAGATCCGCAGACGGGTAGGAGGGATTAAACGAGGCGCGGTGGTTGTTAATCCTAAGGTTCAGGGGTGTGGAACATTGGATAATGTAAAAGGCCAGGCAGCGTTAACAGGTCAGAAGATAGACCACATTCTTGGATGTGCAGGAGGAGTGGGGAAAGGGCGGAAGAGAGAGGGTTGGAGTGGTGAAAATAGGGCAAGTTTTTCATCTTCCTCGATGACATGGAGTGGGTGTGGCTCTGGGGGAAGGGGGGGATTTGAGAGCAGCTTGGTGGGTTTCAGGAGATCTGATAGGTTTGTGGGCCGTTTGAAGGTGACAGAGGGACATTTGGGAAGAAGGTTGGAGGAAGTATTGTGATTGTTGAGGATGGGGTATAGGTCTTTCAGGATTAAATTGAGAGACTGGATGCCAGGGAAGTAGGCAGAACACATTAAGAGAGGGTGGGAGTCTATGGTTAAGGGAGGTTTAGGGGTGTAGGAATGTTTGAGTATTTTTGTATTGAGGAGAGAATCTGGGTATCCTCGTTGAAGGAGGGAGTGAAGTTTGTTCAGATATTTGTTAAGGGATTCGGGATGGTTGCAAATACGGTGACCACGGACAGAGAGAGAGTAAGGGAGGGAGCGCTTGGTATGGAAGGGGTGACCACTTCTATAGTGGAGATATTGTTGTTTATTAGTAGGTTAATGTAGGCAGAGGATAGCAATTTGTTACTGCTAAGGGAAATATTGACATCGAGGAAGGTAATCTGCGAGGATGAAATGGTGGAGGTGAAAGACAGAGATGAGGAATCATTGAGTTGGGAGATGAAGGAATTGAGGGAATCTATATTATGTGACCAGAGTAGTAATATGTCATCAATGTATCGGAGCCACAGGACGGACTCCAGAGGATAATTGGGAAGGATATTCTCCTCCATAACACCGAGGTTGAGATATTCATATGATGGGCTGAATCTACTTCACATGGCACAGCCCTTAATTTGGATGTAAAAGTTATTTTTGAAAGAAAAGGAATTAGACAGATCAACGAGGAATTCGGTGTTGGGGATGTGAGGGGTAGGGCGTTTAGAGAGAAAGTGGCGTAGGAAAGAAAGGCCTTCTTGGTGAGGAATTGGTGTGTATAAGGATGTGACGTCAATTGGGGCCATAGTGATTTTGGTGTCAGGAGGGAGGGAAGTTGAGTGGACCAATCTAAGGAAGTGATAGGTATCTTTTACAAAGGAGGGTAGGGAGTACACTAAAGGTTGGAGGTAGTAGTCCTTGAAGGCGGAAATTCTTTCAGTTGGAGAGCTATGAGAGGAGACTATGGGGCGGCCTGGGTTGCTGGGTTTGTGGATCTTGGGAAGGATTTAGAAGTGAGGGGTGTGTGGTTGGAAAGGGGAAAGGAGGGAGATGTCCCTGGGGGATAGATTCTCCTTAGGGCCGTTATCTCGGAGAAAAGTGATTATTTCCTTTTGGAATGCGGGGTTAGGGTCGGCAGGAATATGTTGATAGGAAGAAGTGTCGGAGAGTAATCTGTTTAGATTCTTTTAGGTAGTTTGCTGTGTTTAGGACTACCACTGTCGAACCTTTGGGGAGTGGTCACTTGGTTGGAATTCCGATTGAGTTTTTAAAACTCAACAAGCAACGAGCAACTTATGCAGGGGAGAGATTAGGTTCGGGTTCAGATATTTAAGGAAATAAAGACTACATATTTTAGACAGGAGAAAATTGATAAATATTTCGACCGGGTGATTTGGAGGGAGCGGGTTTGCTTCTATATGTATAGTAATCAACCCGAATGTCGGTTTGGTAGGTGATGATAGAGTTCACCCAGTACTAAGCCCTATACGGCTTGTGAAATTCACACATCAGGGTAGAATGGCCAGTTCCTTTCCCTGTGCCGGTTATTGTGTTCCAGGAAGATCTGGTACCCGAAAAATCACATACCTTGGGTGGAACTGCAGGTGTCCTTGCCCGGGTATTGAACCCGGGCCCTCAGGATAGTAGCCCAACGCTCTACCCCCTGGACTAACACGGAAACCTGCCATGTTTTGAACAAATATTCATTCACATGGAAATAGGTATAAGGAAAAATGGATAGCAACTCAAATAAAGGAAGAACACAGGAGAGGTTGGGAAGGCGAAATCGAGCAGAATACAAGTGTAAAAATGTTTCCTCGATATGTGCGAAAAAAGGGGGCGACCGAGGCACAATTCCACTTCCCTCCCTGGGGGAGTGAATTGTGGGGGTGGACGAAACGCCCTAAATAACTGTCAGGAACGTTTCGAGGCCCGAACCCGGTCTTCCTCCGATTGAAAGCCATAATTCAATCTCACGGTTGTCCTCTCCCGTTCCCTTTAACCCCGCGCAAGCCCTCGCTGGCGTTTATTTTGTGCTCACGTGGGTTTTATCTCTGCCTTCACTCCATATATAAACCGCGAGAAGGGAGTCCGACTGACTCCCAGAAGCGGACCAACTTAATAAATCAGCCGACCAACGGGTCCCCCTGTCCTTACCTGCGACAGCCCCGAGCTGTGCCCTCGAAAATAAAATAAGAAATGGGGAAGTCTACGGGTGGGCGGCACACGAACGAACGCAAGGGCGAGTTTAGTGGGTGAGGGAAAGAGGAATACTGGGACGCTTGAGTAGGGAGCAGCTTTGACATTTAAATCTACACAGTTAAGCCTTGAAGTCAATGTTCCAGGAGTAGGCGAAAGGTTCATAACTCTCTTCTTCGCAATTACATTCAGTGCTCACATTATTCGGAACTGCTTTACGCAAACAACTGTGGGTTTGATGGATCTGGAATTGGTTCCCTGACAGGCACGAGGAAATATGCGATTTACGTTTGCTTCTTAGTTTTATCTATTCTTATTTTACATTGGATGCAACCTTGTAGTAATTCGGCTTCTCGTGTTCAATTTTCATGGTATTGCATCGCTCATGATGTTAAAGGATAAAATCATAGCATCTTAACGGCTGAAAATGATAAATCAGTTGTTACCAAAATATTTCATATGGCTTTCTGATAATTTAGCTTTTTTATTTATAAAAAAATAATTGCATTTTAGTGAAATTACAGCCAGCCAAATTGGAAAACATGCAGAAACGCTTCTTGCCTGAATATCGTTATTTGTTTTTTGTGTTAATTATAGTGTTTGCTAAGTAATTCCTTCCTATAGATGATAATTTTGAATTTCTTTTTAAATAGATAAATTAATTTTAGTTTGATTGAAAAACCATTTATCCATGATATTCCATTTTCTGTAACTGAAAAATAAGAGTTTTATGGGAAAACTGAAATTAAAAATATTGCTCCACTTCTGTGAGATTTAGTGCGGCTCTTCAGGTCATTGCTTTTCATCGTTTCAATAAATAATGCTGAAAATAAACCCAAAATATCTGACTTATAATTAGTTGGATGAAAAATAAATTTACTTTTTCCCATTCCGAAGATTTTTCCGGTGACCGAGGAAGATATTCCATGGAAGTTTTCATCGTAAAGTTGGTCTTGGAAAGCCACCAGCTCGCTAAAGTTCACGACTCAAGAAGCCAAGGTTCGAGACCAAACTCAGAAGTTTACTTCAATGGTTTATTATTTAAAGGCAGTTTTGTGTCTGCATTACAAAAGATAACAAGGTCCATCGTCAAATTAGTTTACTCGTTATGTTAATTAAGTATTTACCACAATATTTCAGTTAATCGCAAGGCTTAGTTAGTTTGGATTAACGTGATGGAAGCATTCTTTGAACGCCATTCAATTCCAGATCAGATGCAGATTAAGAGTAAGTTGGAAAATACCGTGTCTACATTCACTTAGAACAAAGAGGAAGGAAAAAGCTAGCTTCCTACCGATGAGTATTAATATGATTATCTCTTTTCACACGTGTTTACTTGGAAACTATAGACACTTGCCCTTTGAATCTCGGTAATATTTCTCACTTAATGCACATTATTTTGCTTAAAATATTTTCAATAATTCAGCCCAGTATAAAGAAAATGCAAATCCATGGAAAAAACTAACGCTAACTTACCTGACGTAATAACATTATAATAGATTTTTTCCCATGAAATAAACCTTTGAAATGTTGTCATAATTGGCATTTTAATAACTTTTTCCGAGATTCGCGTTCTGCATTAGTCAATAACACTATGCGATTGGTATTTTTCTACGATAAAACAAAATTACCCCCAGTTTTTGGAAAAATAACAAAATATTTCATATGAGGGTGAATCCTGTCTGTCTGTTTATTGCGTGAATAGTTATCTATTACTTAACGGATTTTGAACGTCAACATAACCTTGCCTACCGTACAATTATTTTGAAGTTGCCAATAAGTCTAAAATCACACTTTTATTAATTTAATCTTTCTTATTCATAAATATTATTATATTTACTATTGTTTCACTAAGTCTATAAGTAAGTAAACTTAATGCATCGCTCTTGTTGGTTGATACATATTAAAAATAGAGTTTAAGAACTTATAGGTGTCCATAAATTGTTTCTATTGTATGATAACATATCCAGTTGGTCTTTACTCGCATTTGAGCTTTATGGATGCCTTAATGATTTTTAAAAAGGATTATAGCTCATTAAACCAGATTAACATGATAAAGCTCTTAAAGTAGGTGATATGAGAAAGTACCTTCAATATTTGTTTCTTTTAAACAAATGGCGCTACTTTTTTAATAATAGACTGAGAGTGTGGATCAGTTTTTATTGAATATCTCTTAATTTTTTTCTGCTCGCAATATAAAACAAATAATGCGCTTTCATTACAATTAATCCTTTTTTTAATTACAAGATTATAATCAAAATAGCATTCGTAATTTATTTCTCTATATTGAACGAAGTGTGGAAACGCATGTTATGTTGATCATCAATGTGCACCCATTCAATACTCCCGATCGACAAGTATTTCAATGCTCTATAATACCGATAATGACCAGTACTTTTCACAGCCAATTCAACCATCGATCTTTCTCCTTGCTGTACCTTGACAAAATATTTGGATCATTTGCATTAAAAAATAGAGAAGAAGTTGAATATTTCTCCTTAATAACATCCCTTTTTCCCCAAAGTTATATTACTGCTTTGTTTCGAAGTATTACTTAATAAATTAATTGGTAAGCTCTTAGATTCAATACTCATGTCCATTTTAAAAATATACTTTTTTACGCTGTAGGAACGATCATGATTTTTTTGCATTATTTACATGAGAGTAAAAATATTGTTTTTACATAACGTAGGTGTTTGAGAGTTGTTATGAAAAACTTCATGCGGTAATTTTAGATTAAATATTTCTTTTACCTGTGGATTAATAAACTCTACGATATCTTAGTTTTTCAATAGATAATCACAGAAAGTAAGAGGTTTATATAATACTAACCCAAGCCACTTAAAATTAAAAAAGCGCAATATTTGAAAATTAAAGTTTAGATTTTGCACAAGAAGTGATTTCACAAAACTATTTTTTTGACAAATAATTTTTATTTTAGGTCGTGTTTGTAGTACATTAAGCGTAGTCTGAAATGATATTTCTGATTTAACAGGACTTAGACTTATAAGTAGCTCCCTGCTCATGAACGTGGGCAGTCTACTATTGCCGAGAAGACAGGAGAGAATTCAGAAGCTCGGTTTCGTATTTGTACGTTCTCAATAACTCCAGATTGCGGGAGATTACAACCAATGTGTACTTGGCAATTAAATTTGGATCATTGTCGTACATCCTTTGAAAAGTTAATGAATAGAACTTTCTTCGTAGACTTAAGCACGCGTATTTCATTGTGCATGGAAATGGTACACGGTTCTCATTTTGCCTAATTGATTTGGGGAGAGGACAGTAGGCATTGGCATCGGTTGGATTTAGTAATAATTTAAAAACTTCTCAGTTCCTTTTGACCACGAAATTTTATTGATTATTCTTCTTATATTTCTACCGAACAACATTTTTTTCATCTTTTCACGTACATATTAATATTTTTGGGGAATTTCCTCTAAGTAGTAGAGAATGGTAATTAATCTTTAAAATTTTGCAAATCACTTATGTATTTTGGACGATGAACACTGTAGGACCAGGAGTGGCAGAATCCATCTCAAAAATTAATTCGGACTACTGCTCACCATCAATTCTGAAATGCTTTTGAATAACTATGACAAAAAATCCATAATTACAATAGCAGCTTATCTCAAAGGTATGCACGTGAACAAAAAGATGCATGGAAGTTAAAAGGTTCTACGTGAAGACATTAAAACGAAAGTAAAAGTATTGTATAGTTAAAGAAGGATATTTCCTAGACACAACTCTTAAGTTTATAATGAAAGAGAAATGCGCTAATTTGGGAAAGGGAAAAGATAACTGAATAGGAGAATATAACTATGGAATTCTTTGCTATGCTTAAAATAGTAGCGCTGTCTACCCAATTGGCATAAAGACCTTTGAAGAATATACACCTTAGGGGAAAT
This sequence comes from Hetaerina americana, assembly GCF_022747635.1. Taxonomy (NCBI): domain Eukaryota; kingdom Metazoa; phylum Arthropoda; class Insecta; order Odonata; family Calopterygidae; genus Hetaerina; species Hetaerina americana. The sequence continues at coordinate 10,132,144 of NW_027287205.1, forward strand.
GTCAAGATGACACAAATATTTCACGCCAGTTAAAATTCGGTGATGCAAGTGATCAATAACTATATGGAAAATTACAAAAGTTACCTGGACGATTATTGTTGCAATGATAATCGTTTAGTGCTGATAAATTTCCATCTCAAATACAAGGAAATTTTTAATGAAAAAATTCAAGGAAATTCCATCGAGACTGAATTATCAAAGAGATTTAAAAAATATTTGTAAAATATCGTTCATATTGGCCATTATGAGAGAGATATCTTAAAAGTGGAAAAATAGAAACTGCAAGAAAGCTGACGGAATAAGAAAGTTACCTTGAAAAGGGCAGGGCTCATGGAAGGGATGGTAATGCAGTGGACTGTGAAGGGGAAACTTGCAAGTAACAACTCCATATGAACGCTAGTTTTATGTGTATTTATTAATGAAATTAGTCTGAGAAGAGGTTGAATATTTTAATGTAGATTTTATGAGGAGAGGTTTTGGAAAGATAGATACCTTGAGAAATGGATGGAAGGAATACTTATTACTTATTAAGAGCATAGATCTCGACAATGAAACAACCGGAAGTGAATAGCTTATCAGTGAGTACAAAAAATATATTTAGTCAAGGTTTTGATGACACATTTAAGCCATAGTCATTAATAATATTTTGAGAATAGATGAAGTTCTAATGAGAGTTCTATTAAAACATTTTGACGAGAAGAGTTAAATTTTATACATGTGCCGTATAGGGCCACGGTAGTCCAGGGATAGAGCGTTGGACTACTGGCCGGAGCAAGCCTCTCTAGGTACCTACAACTTAATCGAAGCTGTGTTTTTTTCTGACGCCAGGTCTACTTGGGAAGCCATAACCAGCACAAGAGGAGGAACTGGTCCCCCCGAATAAAGACGTTTATCTTTTTATCTATCTTATCTGCTAATTTTTGAATTTCTTGGGCCTAGTACTGGGTGAACTTTACCATCACGTACCAAACAAAACATAGGGTTAATTTAATTACTTTGTACATGATTTTTGTATGTGCCATATATGTGCTAAGTCATTGGCGATAATTACCTGACCAGTAAAGTCCAATTGGGCTTCCAAGAGAGAACAGTTGTATCTATGTCTACAATTGTGTGTGCAATGGTACAATGGTAGATGCATGTGAATCTATTAGAATCATGATATTGATGACAAATATCGTTCCAAATACATGAACTCGCGAATATTTTCAAACTAAACTTAATTTATTATTTTTTTACTTATAATTCATTGAACCCTAATGTATATTCAGTGTAACGATAGGTATCATACATATTCAGGACCACTTAACACATAATTAACCTACGCAATGTAATGAATTTGCGAAACCGGATAACTACTCGAGTGGATAGCTAAAGAATTCATTATTTTTCTGTACATCAAACAGTCATAATCAACTCTCTTCTCTTTCTTTCTCAACGCTCCCACTCTTTTCTTTGTGATTTCAAAAGAAGTGATATTTATTCTTTTCAGCAAGGTTTTTTTTAAAATTCATCCCCTGGGGTAGTTTCACTGATTTTCCACTGAAATACTCCAACCAGGAACTCCTATCATTATGAAAATCTATCTAAGCACTTCCCACAGAGGTCGTACATTTCACTTATTCATTTATTTTGGGAGAAATGTTACGAAAATAGAGTTATATGGCCTAAGTTTGAAGTAGTATGGATAACCTGCTGTTTAATGTTTTGGTAATTTCCCGTCCTTTTTAGCCCAAAGGTGGAGAGCAGGACGTAGCCGTGTACATAAAATTCGAAATTGGCTGAAGCTATCTGAGTTGAATATTTGCTCCCAGCCTCAAGTAAGCCATGTATTCAAGAAAGAGTTTGGAGCCCTTAAGGGGTCACACTGTATGAACGAGGAATAAAAATTATTATAATTCAATTTATTCTTCTTAAGTTCTATTTGGTATACTTTTTCATGAAAACACGAATACTTGAATACTTTCTACACGAATACTTGAGATTCACCCAAAATTATTCTCCCTCGAAAACAATTTTAATGGCAAAGATTTTTCATGCCCAGACGTTGACGTGCAAAGCATACATGTCTACATGCTTTATGCTCTACCAACCCACAATGTCTAATGGCCGTCGTTACCATATCTTAGCGCGTAAAAACCATCGCGATGACATTTTTTTTCCTCCACTGACGTGGCTTTGTATTCAAATACTAGAGGTTCCGCAAGTATTCAACGTTTTTGAATATATGTATGCATGTTTTTTTATTATTTTCGCAGCATAAAGGCTGACATGAAAGGTGAAGGGGGGCATAAGGAGTTGGATGCGGGAGCGTGGAGAGGGAGTTGAGGTCTGAAGGAGAGGGCGGAGCGTCGTGCAGGTGTGGGAGGGGTGCGTTTTCTTGGGAAGGGGTTGAATGCGAGTGGGAGGGTGGGGGCGGGAGACGCAGGGCGAGAGATGCCGGGGGAAGATGAGCGCGTCAGATTCTTATCGCGACTCGGATGCCGTTGAAAGAGAGACGGGAGCGGGAGGGATTGAGCGTGCCAAAGGATTTTGATGACTAGTAGGAGGCACGGGTTTATGTGGGGGAAAATATTCCCTGACACAAGTGATGAGCAGAAAAAACGAGAGGAGAGTCGGGGGAAGAGCTTCCCTTGTGGGCACCAGGGTTGAAGTTGAAGAGAAGAGAGTACCGACGCACGTGGTTGAGCCTTGCCACTCGCAGATGGGCTAACGCAGCGCGCCGCGTGTACAGCATCTAAAATAAGACTTATGGTACTCGTCACGGTAGCCATTGCCTGAGGGAAGTATTTGAAGTCTACGGGGGGGAGTAAAGTTCCCTTCCAGACAAGAAATTTACATTCTTATCCCATTTTTCTACCTTGATGGATCCGAAAATGATTGTGATTAGTGTATTGGTACTTATATTTTCTGATTTTGGTCTTACAATGCATAACAACGTATATAAAATTCTTACTACAGAAATTCTAGTTTGAACTTTTTATGACAGTAATTATTGCTCATTTTAACCGTGGAGTACAAAAAAAAAGGTTCTTTATCGATGAACTTCGCAATATGCCTTATGCCTTCTCATTTTATGCCATATATTTGGCAAAGAAAATCTGAAAAGATTTAAACTGTCACCATAATTCAACTTAGAATGGTTTAAAATGTTAAGGACAAAATTATTTACTGATATGGAATACCTGGAAGTTAAGAAAAAATATCCACCGAATTCATGTGAAAACTCTTAAATACGTAAAGTGTTCATATTTTTTCATCATAACTATATTGTTAAAAAGTTCTGTAACCTTATTCAATAGGAATATAAGAAGAAATCAACGAGGAGCATTAGGGTTTAACAAAACTAGTGGAAAAATGGCCAAGTCTTAGTTTTGAAATCCGAAATTGTGGTATTTGCGGATTCGTCATCGGCAGTGACTTAAGCGAAGTGACTAAAGAAGACTAAAGAAGCGACTAAATTAACAGCCGATAATTATGATATCATGCGAAATTATACTCCTTTTAAAGTGTATTTATTTTGATTTTATTTCATAGGCAATCAATATGATTGCCATACGTATTGTCCAGAATTTTGCTTACGACTGCGTCACAAATTTTTTAAATATAGTTAATATGAATTGCTTTTGAAATATTACAAATTTACTTATAAATTCCATGCGATTACTCGAATTGTTTACTTCTAAAGTTTTCTTGATTATATCACTCTGATATGTTATGATGACAAAAAGCATCTATTACAACTGATGAAAACGATGGCCTATTGTTCCATTTTACGGGTGGTGGCCTAACACCCCCCGCCACACGCCCCTACGGCGGCTTGCGGGGTATTATGTAGATGTAGATGCACTGATAAAAACTTAGAATAAAATATCCATAATTCGAGGATAGATTTGACTTCGTGATATTTCTGCTAGAAATACGAGAAAGCACACTGCCGAAAATCATAGCCAGGTATCAATGAAAATAGGTCAGTGTATTCATTATCTAATCGATTAAATGCTTCCATTCGTTGAATAATCTACCAGTCTTGTGGTTTCTGTTTTCGTTTATCATAAGAAACAAGTTAAAATTGTATACGTAAACATTAGAGGTTTGCTTCGTAAATGATTATGATTAATTCCATTTACTACTTGTTCCATTTTATAAGTTTCCCACATCAAGCTGCAATGTAAAGTGATAATACTAGTTGTTAAGGGCGTTTCAATGGTTTATTTAAGCCTTTATATTATGGCCATAGGACACCTTGACTTTTTCTTCCCGTACGGTAAATTTTATAATTGCGGGAAACACGAAGGGAATAAATTTTTTACCAGCCATGAATCGCCATAATGAAGTACGTCTACCTTACGAGACCTTCGTAGATATATTGCGAATAAAGTTGCACTTTCTTTGATTCCACCCTCATTTTCGTATACCATATCACATTCGATGATAACGCAAAAACATTGCCAGAAATTATATTCAGGGATGGTCGTAAGAAGATGCTTGCATTAAACGAAGTTTGACCAAAGTAAAAATTAGAACGGCACTTCAAAGTTGGATGGCGCATTCTCGTATGTCTTTGCTCCGTTTCTTGTCCTAGATTCGTCCGCCTCTCGTATAAATGCTCCATCAATGTTGGAAACGAGGAGTCCAGTCCGACGGCTATGCAAATTTCGGCCTGGGATAACCAATGAGTGCAGCAGCACAGAGTGTCTGCCGCCAATGCATCACGAGGTTACTCCAGCGTGATTTAGTCGTGAGATAATCTGCACTTTGCCCCAACCCCCATCCCCTAAGACTCCGCTTCAGTTATTAGCCGTCGTGTCATATTCGCTTCCATTTCTGTCTACAATAGTCATGTGCTGGCATTAATTAAGTAGAAGAGACAAAGCGGCATTATTCTTTAAGTGCAAAATTAAATAATTATAATAGCACAAAGTCGCGGTAGTCCAAGGGGTAGAGCGTTGGACTGCTGACCGGAGGGGCCAGGGTTCGATTGCCGGGCGAGGCACTCTGGGCACCTGTACCTCCACCCAAGCTTAAGAAGAATTTTTGGGTACTAGATCTTCTAAGGAAACCATAACCGACACAGGGAAAGGAACTGGCCCCCCTACCCTGATGTGTGAATATTCACACGCCGTATAGGGCTTAGTACTCTACCATCATCTACCAAACCGACCTTCGGGTTGATTACTGTGTTTATGGTTTTTGAATAGCACAAAAAATAAAGAGTAAAAAAAACCGATTTAAAGCGATTTTGAAGATAGGATGTGTTCATTGTAAGCTTTTTTTCCCCTAAAACATTAAAGTTCTTCATAATAATGTCGTAAAAGTGAAGTGCTCCGTTGAACATCTTTTAATTTTAGGGTTTTGTGAAATTGTATATATGGCGAAAAATTCTTACATAAAATTTAACAATATATTGAATTGCGTTAACGTTTTTATACAAGGTTTTTGTACAATATATTGGTAACGATTATTTCCTGACGTTTGCGTGAAATGATGAACTCAGACCGTTGGTTAAGTGTACGCATGGTCGCAGAACGTATTGGCACTGATAAGATGACAATGCACAACCATTATCAATGAAATTTGGCGAAAGATCTGACCTTGACTCGTCCTCCCCAAGGTCTTGACGGACGACCAAGAGCAGAGTTGATTGTATGCTTGCGAAGAACTTCTGAAACGTCATCGCGACGATTGCCCAACCCCCTTACAGTCCCGACTTGGCACCAGCAGACTACTTCCTATTCCCAAAGGAGAAATCCTCCCTCAAAGGATACCACCATGGGACCCTTGGTGTCGTCACAGAAGCTTACACGCGTACCCTTAAGGGATGTTTGGAATCTACCTATCAGGGAGCCTTCAAATCATTGAAAATCCGCTGGCAAAAGTGTTTCCACGCTTAAGGAATTAACTTTAAATAATTTTGAGTCCTTATAGCAATATCTTCAATAAATCTTTTTTCCGAAAATTCTCACGATACTTTCAATACAAACCATGGATAGCTTGGAAAGGTGCACTATTAGAAAATAATTAATCACATTTATTTCTAGTACATCTACATTTACATAAGACCAGCAAGCCGCCGCAAGGGCGTGTGGCGGGGGGTGTTAGCTCACCACATGTAACAGGGAACAATACCACTTGCAAAATCAACACATACAAGCAAACCTATACCCACAGTTTCATATACTTTAATGCAAAAATTCTTTGCACTCACACGCATGCAAATACGTATACTATCAACTAACATCTACATCTACATCTACATAATACCCCGCAAGCCGCCGCAAGGGCGTGTGGCGGGGGGTGTTAGGTCACCAACCGTAAAAGGAAAAATACCACATGCAAAAAAACAACACGGAAAATCACACCCACAGCAGCGCACACACTCATGCAAAAATCCCTTCATCCAATACTCATGCAAACACATATACCGCAAAACAACTAAAAAACTGCACCCCATGATGCAGCACGAAAGCCATCCTACAACACGGAAGCCAGGACACAACAAGCAAGAAACAAGCAATCACACCTTTTGATGTAGTAAAAAATGTATCCAATAACATGCAAGCTAGAATTTGGCAAGTAATAAGGCATAATTCTACTACCACATGGATAAACAACGGTCTTCTCCACCAAGGAAACCGGCAGGGGATGCGACCTAACGCTGCTGGTAGCGGTAGGGTCCCCCACAGAGAGAGACGAGGGATGGAAGGGGAATCTTAAAACCAGACAAAGAAGAGCAAGTAATACTGTTAAGAGTAGTAAATTATTTAATGGCTTTCTAATATGGTCATTCGGGAAGAAAGGGTCTTAACATCAAAACACACGAGTTTACTGAAAGTGCATACATTTGAGTAGAACCAATTTTTTCCCAGGCGCTGAGGGTGGCAAGTGGAATTTTTGATACCCTACGGTTGCAATCCCGTATTTTCTGCGGGAAGGAGTCCTTGAATCTGCTTGTTCTGACATATATTTCTCCAATTTAATATACATGATCCAAGCGACCGATTTATGTTGGAGTGCGAATAACTTACGGGACCTCGGTGCTGAAACATACGGATCTGAATTTATTTAGAATAACTACGTACATATAATACCCCGCAAGCCGCCGCAAGGGCGCGTGACGAGGGTTCATCTACATCTACATCAATACCCTGCAAGCCACCAAAAAGGTGTGTGGCAGGGGGTGCAGCACCAGGAGGAAAGGGTAAGGGATGAGGGGGTTAGGGTTTTTCAAATGGATGGGGAAAGGTAAGGGGAACCTGCAAAAAAAATATATATATAAATATAATCGTATAACCCTGCGCAGTCGCTACCTTGTAGGTTAATACTTATTATGTTGAGCCGGCTCCTGGGGGATTTCAAATAAAAGAATTCTGGTCTCTTATTGTTCTCGGAAAAAATGACCATTTAAATCTGTCTATCCTGCAGTCAATCTCTCTAATCTTACATTCGTGATCCCTCCGCCCGTAATACGTTGGGGTTCGTATTATGTTCTTGATGTCATCGGAAAAGGACCCATCTTTAAATGTTTTTAATAAGTTTAATCTATATTGTAAACGCCGCTGTGTAAGGGAATCCCAGCCTAAATTGTCTAGCAAAGTAGTTACGCTTCTGCGTTGGTCATAGCAATTTTTGACAAATCTAGCCCCCCTCCGCTGAACTCGATCCAATTCCGAAATTAAATTTAAGTATTGAGGATCCCATATACTGGCAGCATACTCCAGGTGGGGCCTGACTAGGGCAAGAAAACATCGTTCCTTCACTTTTTCGTCACATTTACCCAGCACTCTTTTTACAAATCCCAATTTTTTATTAGCGCGACCGCATATTTCCCATTTGTGCTTTCCCCAGGACATCTCGTGGGTGATTGTTACACCAATTAGGTTATTATTATTGGGTGGGTTATTAGGTCACACCCATAAAAGGGAACAAAACCATACTGAAAACCAACACATACCTGCAAACCCATACCCAGTGGCGCAAAAATCCATGCAAAAATCTCTTCATTTTACATGCATGCAAATACATATATTACCACTAGTATCAATAGTACGTTCCACTTAGCATTGAATCATCTTTTTCCTGATGATAATACAACGATAACTTCTGTTCTCATCGGCTAAATAAAACTTATCTAATTAACTTCGGTAGTTAGATCATCATGCATAAAATGTTGCTCCTCAGATTTTATCATTTATTTGGCGCTGATAAATCTGGCGCTGGGATAAAATAGAAGAGTGAAATGAATGATTACCTAGCAGGGCTAAGCGCGGGTCTTTATGACTTGTTTCTGCCCTTCTGATATCAATGCGACGCGTCAAGACACGAGGAAGCTCGTCAAACGGCACTGTCGATGGTTCGTGTCACATGCTTTTTTTATGTCATTGTTACCGCCGTTTTTCACTGCGTCACACTTTGTCAAATTGTTCCAAGAACGTTACGGATTTGCGATTCAAATGAATTCTCCTCGGCGAGCGAAATCCACGCCGGTTATTTCCCTCTTTTGGATCGCCTGAGGTTTCCTGCCGAAGTTTTGGTGCCGTGGAAATCAAACTTCTTCAAATGTAGGTGGTAGTATCGGAAGAGATCATTTGGATTAGACCTCAGGGGGACCATACAGCCATTGAGACAGGAGTCTTCCATCCCAGAACTTGAATGATAAAAGACATTCAGGAGAAAAGAAAAATCGGAAAGAATTCGAGTCTAACAAGGTTGGAAAACCGAACAATAGCTTGGCGCAGCCCAAGGATCTGGTACTAGGATTCAGAAGTAATTAATTATAAGGATAGGAGTAGCCGTACCAATGTTATGAAAAGCTCAGTAGAATCTTTTTATATAACTTCATAAAAAAAATGTGGAACGAAATGTATTCATGATTAAGAGAATGTAGAGCCGTATCGAAAATATCTAAGCAAAGATGCATGACTTAATTCCATAAGGGACTTGGATATTTTTTTACTAAGTGATCATTCTTAATTGGATGAATGGCGTTAAATCATATTGAAAAGACGTAAAGGGAACCTAACTGGCAAGTAATTTTATATTTTATTATCCCCGGAAAGATTCTCGGAGAATTCATAATTAGGACGAGAATTGAGGAGATGAAAATATCCCATTGAATACCTACCCAAATCGTTCAAAATAACAAATATGTAATGCGTACTTTTTTCACTATGATTTTTTATTTAATTCCATTGCCAAAACTATAACACAATATGCTATTTCCGCTCTTAAAGAAAGTGTATAAGAATATACATACTGCTACTACTTTTGTTACTTTGTGGAAGCGATTCATATCGGAAATGATGCTGGGCAAAATCTATGTGGTTTTTTCGTTTTTAGAATATCCTGGGAAACTGCAGACGATCGTGGGTTGAAACTAGTTTCTAATAATATGGATATGTGCATTTGAATCAACTTTTCACGACTGAATTCTTATGCATCAGTACAAGGTGGGCCTTCTACCTTCCTGTGAGAGAAATCTCGTTAAATGTTTTGCCAATTTTACGAATAATATTTTAAAACTATGGTTCTTAATATATAACCTTATGTTACAGCACGAATGGACCATAATCATATACCATCTTCAACAGCTAATTTCCAATCAATCTACCCTGCATACACCTTCCCGGCCTCCTATGGATTTCTATCTCGTCTCATCCCCCACCACACCAAGTACTACCTCGTTTGTTTTCCTTTCAGTCCATTTTACCTTCTTAATTATTCTCCACGAGCACATTTAAAAAGCCTCCAATTTACATCTATCTTCATGCTTCAGTTACGATGTTTCCGCGACGCACATAACTACGCTCCATATAAAAATTTTCACGAGCCTTTTCTTAATTCCCTTACTCAATGTCCCTGTCATCAACTCCCTCCTCCTTGTGAAAGCCTCTTTTCTCGATACAATTCTTCTCCTTACGTTCCTACCACTTTGACCGTTTTGATCAAAAACTAGTATTTACTCGGAGAGTAAAGTAAGAGTATTTATCGAAGTCTCGGAGTTAAAGTCTGTTAAAGAATGTTCCATCTGTTCTAAATTTTCCCTTCTATTTAAACATTCAGTTAAGCCTTCCTCTTTCTCATAAACCTTTGTTTTGTTTACATGTTCTCGTTTCATATCCATTGTACTGAACTTCCAATTCACTAAGCAATGCTTAGAAAAACTAAAGCTTCAAATCCGCCTACCTAATTGATTTTATGAATTTCCAAATGACTTTTATTTTTATCTTCAATTCTATTCATACCTGTATAGCCATTTCCTCCACATATAAGTTGAATGGCACCGGTGATAACGGACAAAATTGCTTACAGCTCTTTCCAACCCCCCCCCCCCCCCCAAAATGGAAATATTCATTCATCCCTCGTACGAGAACAGTCTGAGTAATATACAGGTTTTGGGTTTAGTCACCTTTTCCTCCAATTTAGTCCCAATTTCTAACTCTACCCAGCTCACTTTATCGGATTCTATCTCGAAATCTACAAAACAAACGGTACAACCTGATTTTCCATTGTTCATTTATGCCATTGGTTTCATTACTACCATAGCATGTCGTCTTCCATTCCATTTCAGGAAAACCAAACCAATCATCCGCACACATTTTCCCTCCTCTCCATCTATTTGTTGATTATCCTATATGCCTTTTTACTGCTTTTGAAATCAAACTGTTTCCTCCACAGTCATCACATACGGTAGCCTTTCCCTTTTTTGAAAACTTAGGAAACACTGATTCAATGAAATCTTCTAACCATATGACTCACCAATGGATGCTACGAAATATATATGAGAACTCGTATTTCCCCCGTTTTGTGAACTATTATTACTTGAGTCTTACTTGAAGAAGGCCTCGTAGAAGGCCAAAAACTAAAACAATTTACCGTGTGAGTGCCCCTTTAAATGTTACCATTTTATTTGTGTTCTATTTTGCCGTCCCAATATTATACTGCTCGTGTGAGTGTTTCCGTATAATCGATATATATATATATATATATATATATATATATATATATATATATATATATATATATATATATTCTAATTCCAAATCAACAACTTCCTAACATCCAAAGTTCCTATTTAAACTGGTTCCGTCTGTCTTTATGTTTATCTTCTGCGGTTCTGCTTTCGATTTCACTTTGCAAGAATTTGGTGTTATGACGACTGCGCAAGCTTTCTTTTGCTGCTGGACTCGGCATAGGGCCCTCTGACACATTTCCTGTAGTTTTCTGGATTTACAATCAAATCTATGTCTACCATATTTGCTTGTGACAACTGATTCAGGTGGTTCCCCTTGTCCCTACCAATAGTATTTATGAGACAACGTCTCCTTTCAAATTGCCACAACACTCAGTCAGACGCCTCTTGCACCTACCTTAATGAGGATCGGATGCTGTGCGTAGTACCTTTCATTTGGCTCCTACCGATCTGGCATTAGATGAATTGCTACCAGGAGCAATTACCATTGCTCCCGACGACACAGCTGCAGGGGTCATCAGAACAGTTAAGCCCTTTCGCCACTCTTGGTTGCAGTCTGTGAAGAGGGCGATCAGATTAAATGATAGCACTTCATTGCACAATTATCTACCGTATTTGGTTAATGGGCTGAAAATGCTTGACGCCGTTCATTTTTACGACTAAAATACCGTAAGGTTTTCGTTCTCTTCTCGATCTATTGAAAACAAACAGTATTTTAATGACAAATCTCTTCGTTCTTATAACAATAACATTTTAAGTCACAAAATGACCCTCCCATTAAACAGGTAATAAAACAATTACATAAAAAATATGTTATACTTTCGATAAACTGACGCATTTGAATATATTTTTATTAAAAAAAAATAATATAATCATCCATTTGTTTAATAGTATTTATTGATGCATGGATAAAGTATTCTCTGGTTTAAAAATACAATAAAAGCCGAACTACAATTTTAAATTACAAAATAAGTCAATCTTTGTATTTTAAAAGCACACCTTCTCATTATCATATACTATATTCCTTCAAATATCTCATGGTACGTTCTTTTTCATTAGAATTGCCAAATTCATGTTAAATCATTGACGCTTGCTCAAAAGACCATCGGAAAACGTTTGTAATCATTAAAGATGACATATATGGGACTTTGCATTTTAGCCAAATAAATCAAGCAAAAGCTCCGTTTTTAACAACAGTGTCGACTGGGAGCAATATTCAACGACGCGCATTGGAACGAATCTTCTTTCTGAGGCAAACATTTAAAAAAATAGTGGAGTGTGTTTATAAAACGAAACGATTCTCTTTTAGTTTCGTTTTGGATTTACATACGTTTGATCGACGATCTTGTTGCCCATTGCTGACTAATAGAACAACATTGGGTTTAACTGCGATTGAAGAAGTCACGGGGAGAGGGAGAGGCGTGACCAGAAGCATGGATGCTCTGATTAAGCTGTTTGAAGTGAGTTTGAACTGTAACGCAATCCCTCCTGCTAACGCAAGTTGTAAAAATTTAATCCTTTGCCTACATGGTAAATTGACAATTAGCTCTCTATTATTCTTTTCGAAGCTGACTTAAAGTTTCTGGATGATATCTAAATCACAAAAAAGGACATGCAGCCTTTCCTTGCTGAAATCAAAAGTCTGGACTTGACTCCGACTTAATATTAAAATAATCATTTTCACCTGATTTTTTCGGTAAGTCGAATGAAATGAAATTCAAGTCTCTCAAAGAGATGCTCCCAATGGATACGGAATAATTCCCGTCCTAAAAACACTGAGATTCTGCTTTCTGCGAAATAGCCTCGGCAGATGGATTAGAGAATCACTCAATGGTTGAAATTAAGAGTCCGTATTAGAATTTTCGTAAACCTGTGAGAGTGAAAAGGTATTATTATTCCCAAACCCCTGAGAAGTCAAGTCAAATAGTGTTTATTTTTCAAATAGTTGTAAAAATAGTAAGAGTAACAAAAATTTATAAAATAGCAATGTTGGAAAAATAACAATACAACTAACAAGAAAGCCATGTAATAGGCAACATGACTCTTCAAGGTATAGAGCGGCAGCTATGGAAGCGAACTGAGTAGTCAGCGCTGGCATAAAGAACTAAAAAACAACTTCCGGCAAACCACACTTGCACCTCAGAAGTTCGGAAATCACTAAGACGGCAAAGGGCGTGCCATGCCAGAATGAAAAACGCGGTTAAAGATTCCTCCCCTGATAAAATCAACGAAACCATACAGAATTACAAAGCATCTAGGTCCACTGCCAAGAAGGCATTCCGGCAGGCGCTAGCCGAATTCAAAAGGAAAAAATTAGGTGAACATTTAAACGATAACCCAAAGATGTTTTGGTCCTACGTCAGGGATGTGCAGGGAGAAAAGTCCACCGTAAACTCATTGAACAACGAAAAAGGGGATAAAGTAACAAGTAGTTTAGACAAAGCCAACATATTAAACTCATTCTTCCACAGTGTTTTCAACAAATGCTCCCCGAATACACCAGAGAACCTCCCGAAAGCATTTCTACAACCAATGCATGCAATCGACTTTTCCACCCGCGGAATAGAGTTACTCCTTAAAAATATCGACCCCAACAAATCTCCGGGACCTGATGAGATACCGGCTCGCGTGTATAAAGAACTATCGTCTGAAATTGCTCCTTATCTTAATATACGTAATATTTAAGAAATCATTAGCAGAAGAAAGCGTGCCAAGTGGCTGGAAGATAGCTTCTGTGACGCCCATTTTTAAAAATGGAGACCGGGAGGACCCCAGTAATTATAGGCCAATATCGCTCACCTCCATCTCCTGTAAGATTTTTGAGCACATCATTGTTAGTTCCATAATGAGGTACCTCGATAGCCAAGATTTATTGATAAATAACCAACACGGGTTCCGTAAAGGTAGATCCTGCGAAACTCAACTCGCACTATTTGTTCATGATATAATGCATTCCGGTGAAAGTAATATTCCAGTTGATGCAATATTTCTAGATTTTAAAAAAGCTTTTGATAAAGTCCCTCATTGCAAGTTACTCGCTAAGTTGGAAAGTTATGGAATACACGGGAGTGTTATATGCTGGATAAGACAATTTTTAAAAAATCGTGTTCAAACAGTCGTTCTGGACGGTGTATCATCCGATACTGTTAAGGTCACGTCGGGTGTACCACAGGGAAGTGTCATAGGCCCCCTCTTGTTTCTTATTTACATAAATGACCTCAGCACCGTGGTTAATAGCAGGCTCCGTCTTTTTGCTGACGATGCGGTGATTTATGGGGACATTCGAAGTCGCGATGACAGAGTCACGTTAGCTAACGACCTAAATGCAATCCAGACTTGGTGCGATACATGGCAATTGGAATTAAATTTGAAGAAATGCGTAGTAATACATTTTTGGGAAAAGAGTAACACCCCACCATTTAGTTACAAAGTGAAGCAAACAGAAATCGCGAGGGTAGATTCCTTTAAATGCTTGGGTGTAACAATTACTCACGATCTGTCCTGGGGAAAGCACAAACGGAAAATATGCGGTCGCGCTAATAAAAAAATTGGGATTTGTAAAAAGAGTGCTGGGTGAATGTGACGAAAAAGTGAAGGAACGATGTTTTATTGCCCTAGTCAGGCCCCACCTAGAGTATGCTGTCAGTATATGGGATCCGCAAGAGATAAATTTAATTTCGGAATTGGAACGAGTTCAGCGGAGGGGGGCTAGATTTGCCAAAAATTGCTATGACCAACGCAGTAGCGTAACTACTTTGCTAGAAAATTTAGGCTGGGATTCCCTTACACAGCGGCGTTTACAATATAGATTAAACTTATTAAAAACATTTAAAGATGGGTCCTTTTCCGATGACATCAAGAACATAATACGAACCCCAACGTATTACGGGCGGAGGGATCACGAATGTAAGATTAGAGAGATTGACTGCAGGACGGACAGATTTAAATGGTCATTTTTTCCGAGAACAATAAGAGACCAGAATTCTTTTAATCGAAATCCCCCAGGAGCCGACTCAACATAATAAGTATTAACCTACAAGGTAGCGACTGCGCAGGGTTATACGATTATATTTATATATATATTTTTTTGCAGGTTCCCCTTACCTTTCCCCATCCATTTGAAAAACCCCAACCTCCTCATCCCTTACCCTTTCCTCCTGGTGCTGCACCCCCTGCCACACACCTTTTTGGTGGCTTGCAGGGTATTGATGTAGATGTAGATGTAGATGTTTCCTGGACAGTCAATGAACATTTCGGCTGGAACTCTTTTCTTCGGGGTAGCTTTGGCCTGGCATTTGCCCGCGGCGGAGCCCAAAAAACCCTCTGCAGGCCGCCAGAAGTATAAAGTATAATAGAAGAACAAGTAATAAAGATATATTATAATAAAATATAATTAATTATAAACTTTGGCAATATTAATAACGTCTTAACGTCTTTTAGAGTTTATGCAATTATATTGCTATTATCACGCATTATATCACTGGCACACTGGATTATATTGTGTGTCTTTTTCTGGTTGAGGAAGAGAGTGGATGTTCTTTGCAGGGACGTAGAGTCTCCGGAACCTCCGGAAGGGGGCAACCAGTGTGGTGCGGTGAAATAGTTTTTCCTGGGTAGCACCGCTGAAGTTACTCATGGATGATTCGCGCCGGGGACAGGAGTTTGTGCTTCCGGCGTATCCATAGTATAGCGCTGGCGCTCTGCATGATGTCCTCTAGCAGGGAGTAGTTGTAGTTGGTGATTCTATTCGCAGCGCGTGCTCATAGCCGGCATTATCTGTGGAGAATATGTTCGGTGTTAGAGTGTGCGTGTATCTGTTTGAGCTGGGGAGTGAGGGTATCAAGAGATGCAGCCGTCTTAGAGTCCTCCTCTCTTAGGCGACCCATGTATCGATGATATTATTATTTCGGGGTAGGATCGCCAGCGCGGCGTAGTCCATAACCTGGCGCACAAAGACCTTGTATAGGAGAACGCCGCACTCAACGAAAACCCCCTTCCTCTCGCCCGAACTGCGCGTATTAGACCGCTTCGACGGCTGCATCTAGCCCACACATCCCTGACATGTAGCTTAAATATGAGATGGTTGCCGTATGTGACCCCCAGATATTTCATCGAATCAGACGTTGGAATCCGTTGCTAACAAAGCCCGATCGTGGGCTTCGGCCACCCCACCATCCTACGGTCCAGGTGGTTCTTAAATATCAGAAATGTGATCTAGTCTGGGTAAAATCCCTGAGAGACAATATCCTGTTTGAGTATCCTTTTAGCGAAAGAAATAAGAGGCCTCTATGAGTTTCTAAACACAGTTATCAGAAGCAAGAAATTATGGCATCCATTGTTAAGTACGGAGAAATAATGACACCTATAACGGGATGAACATATTACTTTATTTCTGCCTCTCAGATTGTTTTGAAATACCTCTACTGTGACTGGCACACGCATTCCGAAGTTGCATTAAAATAAGTTAATTGTTAAAAAATAAATTAAAGCTTCGTTCGCTCAATATTGAAACTTGATAGGATACCGCAAATATTTAAGCGAAGGCTTTTATACTCCGTGAGAAGAATGCTAAGGGTATTATACACTTTATAAATACCTCAGTCGGAATTCTTATTGTAAACATGACATAGGAATTTGAATGTTACCTTAAAAACGGGTGTGAAAGTGGTGATAGGCATTTCCTAGTAAAAATAACTTTCAGGTGCTCCCAAGCGATGGATATTTCGAGCAATGTCTCACATTAGAATAACGACCGAAATGGGCAATGCCTACGGCCTGGGTAGCGGACCCGCGGACTTCATGTTGTCGGCTGTCTCCTCTCCCTCGCGGCGAGGATGTGAAAATTGATCCGGGAATAATTCTCTTTAATAATAAAGCTCTTTGTCGGAAGTTAGTGCGTGAAGAATTTGGGCGTAATTGGAACCTTTTCTCCGAATTTTTTCTAAGTAAACCGTTAAAGCACATAGTTATCAATATTTCTTCCAGGAGAGATTCGTTCATAGACCTGTGGTAAGAAGCCTCTTTAATTCTATATTCATTTTTCTCTACTTAATTTCCATTCCATTACCTCTATAAGGAAATCAACTACAACTGCCATATATACATCATCCAATACCAGGTTATCCCTGAGTTAATCTCTGGCTCAATGTTACCAATCATATTATTTACCGCGGAATTTCAGATATACACCTAAAAAATTGAAAATCAGAGGATCGTGACTGAGGGCGAGTTGAATTAAATTAAGAACTTCTAACTATTAGAAATTACTTGAAAGAGATACTTGTATACTAGCATATACGTAGTCATACCTGTATAAACCTGACAAACTTATACGTGCATGTATTTTACACGCATCTTAAAATCTTCGATGAACTGCATAAAAATAATGTAAATTGTAGATTCAGGTTTGATATGGTGAAACTAATGGATAATAACAAAGACAAAAACTCTTGTAATTTACAAATCAATAAAGATCTAAAAATGACTCTAAAATAATGTAGTACATCGAAACTAGTCGAAAATAAAACTTTTTAAAGTAGAAAATCGTCTGTTATAATGGATGAACATAACTGACGATTGCTTCAGTAGCGCGAATCGTAACTCGACTGTTGAAGGCAAAAGGAAATTTGTTACATGCCATTCTCATTTCATTAAAAATTAATGTACACGCAAGTCCTGAATCTTCTTTAATCAGTGGGGTACAAGATTAAAAACGAGCTTCTCATCCCATGTTGCAGAAATATATATTTTATTTTCATGAAAGGGATATGTTTGGAGTCATTTCGGCTTAGAAGGCCTTTCAAAAATTATCAGAATTATCAAGATTGAAATGCGACCTTTATTCTTTTACTTTGCGATTGAGCCACGAACCCAAGACATTTGGATGATCAAGTTCGGGACGCAGGCGAGAGGGAACGCCTTGGATATTAAATTCCACCTTATCTCTTCTCATCGGTGAGACGAGAGTGAGGGGAACACTTGTGTCCGAAATAATATTTCCGGTTCGAAGAAAAACATCGAATGGCCCCGGGAAATAGATGTATTGTCTGAAAGCTCCCGAGGAGGCTTCGAGGCGAGTCGAGTTTGATTGAGGGATTCGATGGATGAGAAGGCAGCGGACGCAAGGAAGAAAGACGAAGAGGTTAATTAATTAATCGAATGAGTTGAAGTGGAGAGACTTGGAGAAAAGAAAATTTCTTTAAAATGCCGCAAATGAGGCGGCGACACAAGTCTTGGAGTCAAAGAAACGAGTTGCGAGTTGAGCCGCCCTCACGGGTGGCCGAGGGGGGGGGGGGGGGAGGAGGAAAGGGGTGGGGGAGAGCATTATGGGGAAGGGGTGATGGTTTTTAACTTTATTACTTTCCCCTCGTTCCTTGTCTCTGCTCTTTCCCACGATACCAATGTTTGAGAAGCTAAGGGAAAAGGACCTCGGGACTTTTTAATATCCTTTTTTTTCATATTTCGAGGGGTCTTAGGCATTTATTGCGTCCGGAATTTCTCTCTCATAATTTGATGAAAAATGTTTTATTTTTGGTCACCCGGGCCAAAATATACTAATTCCACTTCGAGGAGAGGAGTCGTGTGCTCTTTGGCAAAGCTAAAGGACGGGAGTCGTCATCATCAAAAAGCTTTGCAAACCATTTTCGAAAACCCTTATTCGCCGCGAGGAGTGTTTCAATACAGAAAGGAAATCCTCTTTAAGTTTCGCAAGTGCGAGGTGCCCGCACATCGTTGACAGAGATGACTATGTTTGCTTGGTCGCGATAAAGATCTAAGTCGCTTCTCTTCCGGCGGCGGAGCGAGATGACTCGTTGCGATAAAGTGCTCGCCCCGGCCAAGATTGGGGTCTTGTCTCCCTCCGTCATAAGACGCGTTGCTGCAAGTGGATTTCTCGACGGGATACTTTTGGACGCTCCTTTAGAATAACATTGCGCCCTTCGAGCGTTCTTAGCCAGCAGTGCTTTCAATCCCCTCCATCCTTGAGGAACATTTTAAAAGATTTGGGGCGCATCGCAAATATTTAATCTATCTTGTGTTGGCTCACCGAGGTCATTTTGGAAAAGATCACTAGAATGCTCGTAGGGCCTACCTCAGGCCGTCAAATTGGGATGTGTACCCGCCTAATGATTTAGACATGCCAGACAAATGGGATGCTATAGACATGCCACATTTGTTGCATTTTTGATCTCCTTATCTTCAAGTAAATTTATTAAGTATTTAAATAATTGCTGGGGATTTAACTTTGTGGAAATTAATATATTGTAACATATCAAAATATATCCTTAATTAACTTACGTATACCTTATTTTTTTATACGCTTCTGTGTTGTTGTCAAAGCGTCTTATGTACGTTTCTCATTTTAACCCCTTTAAATTGCGTGGTTCCTATTTGTTAAATGAGAGTGTATCAATGCCTCATATAACTCTTTTTTCAAATGCGATATGTCCAATTCCTTTCGCGAAAATTTAACAATTCGATGGCTTTGCTTGTACCTGATTCTGGTGTTACCTCAGTAAATCCGCCCTTTCCTTCCCAAATATCGCAATACCTCCCAATTTTTCTTTTTCCCCTATCTCCTACGATAAGCATACCCCTTCCTCTTCCTTTCAATATATTAATACGAGGTTCGCCTTGCATACGCGGTTTTGACGCTAGGCATTACCGCCAGCCATTAGCGCATGGACACGGTTACACCCCGATGACACTGACCCTAGTACTATGTACTAGGTGTAATTCATAACCTTTTCCTGGCCTCTGTCTACCTAGAGTACTTACTATCCCGCCTTTTTCCCCTGCACCGCATCGAATACGGGCGAACGGCGAAGCTGTTCTCTGGCACCCAGGGTTGGAGAAGCGTGACAGTCTGCGCGCTGCGACAGGGAGTGATATAGGCCATCCACCACAGAGAAATGGCACCAGGGTGTAGGGATCCCCTGATGAATCGACGGAGGATGGAAACCGGCACCACTACTGTCAAATGTAAATGTAAACTAGGTGATTGGTGAAATACCCGCTCCTACTGGTAGGAATATTATTAATAAGGGTAGGAATAGGATAGGATTGTTGGATTAAGTATAGCAGGTTGATGGAGTTATAAAGGGGCCTCTTGTTATATCGGATGCTGGGATGTTCGATTAGGAGAGTAGAGAAATGTATTCATTCGCCGTGGTAGAGGTTGGGTCATGTACACGGTGTACAGCATGCCAACCGTACATCGATACATATACACATTTAAACGCACACAGGGAATAGGCAATGGCTAAAATACTTAAAGGTAGTACGTATGTTTTTGCATTTCGTACAAATAGTTTCTAATTGCCACTTCTGAATCCTTACACTGATAGTGTGCGTATCCTAATTGATAAAATGGATTTTTGCGTTTTTTTCATTAAAAAAATGGAAATAAATTTTGATGACAAAAAGACTTTTTCCTTCCTGATATCTAGTTGATGAATAATCTGCTTTTAATTTTCCTACTTCTAAATTTTTCTTTTAGATAATTGCATATTCAACTAGGCAGGCTTGTTTCATAGATAAGGAGGGATCTCTATGTATTAATTGGGATAAGTGCCTTGATTTACGTATCCCTCTTATCACTCAGCGAATCTCCGATCCTCTGTGAGGCGAACAATCACCTGGGGCTCCCCAGAACTTAGAGAGTTCTTCAAAATGTGAGCATGCTCAGGTTTAACTCGCGGAAGTCTCCCTTCGTCAAGAAGTTAAACAAGAGTCTCACTGCTAAGGATGTACACATGTATTTTATCGAGTTGGATACTCCGCAGTTCAGAACAACTTTACTCATGCCCCTTTCAAATGGAGGTGTAAATACATAGATTCATGGAGGGCATTCACCATACCGTAGGTCGAAGGAAATATATGATTCTCAGGTTCCTTAACCTGTTAGAAAACTAAAAGATAATTTTGTAAGAAATTTATCATAAAACTCAATATTTTACCATGTTATCATTGAATTATATCTATAAATAAATTTATATTTATCCATAAATGCAGTGCGATAGATACAGATTGAGAATACATATAAAAAACAAAGGCAATTAGGTTTACCAGAAAGGGAAAAACTTAGTCGAACGTTAACATATGAGGGCATAAACTAGAGCAGTTAGAACAGTTTACGTATCACGGAAGTGTTTTGGACCAACACGGTCAAAGTAGTAGGGATGTAAGGAGAAGAATTGCGCTAGACAAAGGGGCTTTTGCAAAGAGGAGGGAGTTGATGGCAGGGACGTTGAGTAAGGATACAGGGTTCGTCCGGAAAATAAGTGTACTGATTTTTTCCCGCCGCTCCAGGCGCGTCCAGCACCGCTCTGACGGGCTGCGATTGGAGGGGGGTATGTTGGCAAGCGACGCTGAAAAAGTCAGTCGGCTCTGAGCTGTGGTGTAGTGAGGAGCTCTGTTAACGCGAACCTCCACGCTCGACCCACGTCACGGAATGCAATGCCGAAGTTTTTGGAGCAGCGTTATTCCATCAAATTTGCGGTAAAGCTTGGGAAATCGTCTACCGAAACTGTCGGTATGGTTAACCAGGCTTACGGGGAGTCAGCCATGTCCAGAAATATGATCTTTCGGTGGCACAAGATGTTCGTGGAGGGCAGAGAAGAGGTCGACGACGAACCACGGCCTGGACGCCCATCAACGACACTCACCGACGAAAATGTGCGAAAAATTCGCGATGTACTGAACTCTGATCGTCGTCTTAGTGTTCGAATGATAGCAGAGCACTGTAATGCTCGACAGGCTTCGAAAATGAGTCGCCCGCGTCCGGCCAGCGATCAAAAACATCTGGCGGCTGCATCACGACAATGCGCCGTCTTACACCGCGCTTGTCGCGTCGGACTTCTTGGCCAAGCACGGCGTGGAAACGCTGCCGCAACCGCCCTACAGCCCGGACTTGGCACCACCGGACTTCTTTCTGTTCCCGAAGATAAAGAGGAGTTTGAAAGGAACGCGATACGGGACTTTGGACGCCGTCAAAGAGGCCGTGACGACGTGTCTTCGAGAGATTCCCGATTATGCCTTCGCGGGAGCGTTCCAGTAATGGGAACGCCGCTGGAACAAGAGTATCGACTCACAAGGGTCCTATTTTGAGGAATATTAGCTTGAGATATGTAAAAGTGTAATACCATTTTTTTCCTGAGCTCAGTACACTTATTTTCCGGACGAAACCTGTATTAAGAAAATATTCGTAAAAACCTTTATGTGGAGCGTAGCTATGTACGGTGCGGAAACGTGGCCATTTAAGCAGGAGGATAGACGTAGACTGGAGGCCTTTGAAATGTGGGTTTGGAGAAGAATGGAGAAGGTCAAATGTGCAGAAAGGAAAAGAAATGAAGAAGTGATTGGTATGTGAGGGGAGGAGAGGGAATCATCGGGAGAAATCATAAGGAGGCAGGAGAGATGGATGCAGAGCGTTTTGATTGGTGAAGAGTTGTTGAAGACTGTGACAGAGGAATGTTAGGCAAACGAGGAAGGGGCAGGAATAGAATTGAGATGCTGGACGGGATAAATGGGGGAAGTACAGGTATATGGAGAGTTAAAAGGGAGACATTATTGTGTATTAGGAGGCTGGGTTGTGGTTTTATAGAAGGGAAAGAAGAATAATTTGGTTTTTGTGTCCATTCAAAACCGGCCTTAACTGGTAATTACCAATAATAATAATAATAATAAAAGTAATAATAATTGATCATGAAAAGGATGTTATTTTCACACCTTTGTTCGAAGAGATATCAGATTTCAAAAATTAATTTATATTAAAAGTGAAGCTTTAATATATATATATATATATATATATATATATATATATATATATATATATATATATATATATATATATATATATATATAATAAAATATTGAGAAATATTTAATATGTATTACTATTCTTTCGTAGTCGGAAATTTATTATCTTTACGTGAGCGCTTATTACAATAAAATGTGTGAGTATATTTATTTTACCATTGATGGTAATAATATTATTTAGTGAATTTTATTTTCTTCTTGAAAAGTAGTCATATAAAGGGAGATAAAAAATGGTAAATATTTGGCGTAAAATACAATAAATATAAAGTTATTATTAATACATGTGGTGAAGCATTCATTTAGATGCAAACTTAAAAGTGTTTTCACGAAATAAGGAAACCAATGGCTTATATTTTCAGCCACATGCAAACAAAAATTTCTTTCCAAAATATTAATTGGGTCAAATGAGAGTCGTCGACATCGTATAGAAACCCTAATATAATTCAAAGATCAATGGTACATAATCCTTTAGTGATTCAAGCATTGAAATGAAAGATAATATTGACTGATATTGAATATTTGCTCTCACCATGGACTACACCTTAACATGATGGAAGGGATACTGCATCCTGATGGACCATGAAGATGTGCTGGTGGAAGTAATTAAAATGTCTCCTGATAGGTCGAAAGGTTGGAGCCATACAAAAGATAGTCTGCCCAGCGTTTGCCCCTTTACCAATACAAGCGCTTGAAACCAGTCGAAAGGCCATTTGAGTTATGGTGTCACGTTAAAAGCACTGTAGAGGAAACGATCCACACCATGCTACTATGATGGACACAGATGAGTCCAGGTCTCCACAGAATTTGGCCCACTGGGTCATGTGTCGCTCTCGGCCGGGGGAGAGACAGGGCTTCCGTGGTCGTCATCCCACAAAATCTCCGACGGGCAAAACGACACCAGCAGCAGAGGGGACACATTTTAGGACTGATTTAGTTAGAATAGGGACTTGGGTATTTTAGGAGGACATTGAGTTTATATAAACTAGGGAATACGAGTACAAAGTGAGAGATGGAGAGAAGTAAAACAGATATATAAAGGCCGTGCAAAGGTATTTATGAGGAATGTCGGATTACTGGTGCGAGAGTCATAATGCTACACGAGAAGGAAGGATAATAGAGCCAGGAAGTAGAGGCAATGATATTAAAAATAGATAGAAATTAGCATAGTAAACACATACCAAGGTACATATTATCGGTTTAACTAGATAATATCATTAATAGAAGTAAAAACGGAACCAACGAAGTCATTGATGGTAGTGATGGGGAAATTCAAATTAAACGTGGGCCAAGGAAGTCGTAGTGAGGTGAGGACAATAGATTAGTAACAAGATACGACCAAGGGGAGAGGAGGATTGGTTTCTGCAGAAGATAGGGGTCAATCATCTACATCACTTGGTTTAGACAGCACAAAAGGCGTAAGTATGCTTGGAAAATGCCAGATGACTCAGCAAGGTGTAAGAGTACAATGTGGTTTGACAAAGATAAAGGATCAGTGTTATATATTCGCAGTGAGTAATGTCATATTTAAGGAGTTAAAAAAGGAATGACGGTTGAAGAAATGGAATTTGAAAAATACTGTATAGAAACGAGTATCGTTAGGCTGTAGAGAAAATAGTGAGTAAGAAAGGGAAATTGGGCACAATACAAGACAATTTGGAGCATACTGTGACGCATAACATTTAGAAACAAGATAACAAAACCTAGAAAAAATGAGTGTATTTGATTGGGTTGCTGGAGAAGGCAGTGAAAGAATGTTAACGTAGTTAGTAGTAAGTAGAGTTAGGGAGAAAAAGCATAAAGAGTTCGGTAATAAACTAAAGTACGAAACAAAAAGGGCTAAATAAGCGTGCTGGAAGGAGCAGTACGTACAGGGTTCGTCCGGAAAATAAGTGTACTGAGCTCAGGAAAAAAATGTATTACACTTTTACATATCTTAAGCTAATATTCCTCAAAATAGGACCCTTGTGAGTCGAAACACTTGTTCCAGCGGCGTTCCCATTCCTGGAACGCTCCCGCGAAGGCATCATCGGGAACCTCTCGAAGACTCGTCGTCGACCTCTTCTCTGCCTTCCACGAACATCTTGTGCCACCGAAAGATCATGTTTCTGGACATGGCTGACTCCCCGTAAGCCTGGTTAATCATACCGACAGTTTTGGTAGACGATTTCCCAAGCTTTACCGCAAATTTGATGGAATAACGCTGCTCCAAAAACTTCGGCATCGCGTTCCGTGACGTGGGTCGAGCGTGGAGGTTCGCGTTAACAGAGCTCCTCACTACACCACAGCTCAGAGCCGACTGACTTTTTCAGCGTCGCTTGCCAACATAACCCCCTCCAATCGCAGCCCGTCAGAGCGGTGCTGGGCGCGCCTGGAGCGGCGCGCCCAGCCCAGGAGTCAGTACACTTATTTTCCGGAGGAACCCTGTATGTATAGGAAGCTTACAAGGGAAGGTTGAAATTTACGCGTTGTACTGGAAGGTGAGTTCACGTTGAGAAGAAAGGAGGGAAAATTCATGCAACCAATCAAAGATAAGTCAGGATATTTATTAACTGAACCAGGAAACATTCAAGATAATTCGAAAAAATAAATAAAGGAACTATTTGATCAAGGAATTAAGCCAGCAAATATGGACAGAAAGAGTCCTGTTCTGTGTAAAAAAAGGCTGTTTTTGACAGTATATATGTAGGGGAAAGGATTTTGGAAGCAGCAAAAGAACTGAAGATTAAAATGAAAGTCGGTGGATAATTTTTAAATTCAGTTAGGTTTGCTGGTGATAGATAGTTGGTCAGCTAGCGATAGGGTCGTAAGCGACTATAGTACATTGGAAATTCAGTGCAATAAATCACAATTAATTTAAATAAAAAAAAGTTTAGCGATGTTCCAGAAAGAAAAATGCTAATTTAAACGTTAAAATAGGATGGCACAAACTAGAGCAGATGGAAGAGTTTATGTATCTCGAAATTATTTAAGAACAAAATGGCCAAAGTAGTAAGGACGAAAGGAGAATTGCGTAACTCAAAGAGGCTCTCACAAGGAGAAGAGAATTAATGATAGCTACGTCGAGTAAGGAAGTTAAGGAAAGACTCGTTAAAACTTTGATATGGAGCATATTTATGCACGGCGCCGAAACATGGTCATTGAATCAGGATCATAGAAAATGGAAAAGGAGAAATGGACATCAAGGAAAAGAAAGAAGAAGGACCTGAGTACGGTGGGGGAGAAGAGGGGATTATTAGGGGTAATCATAAGGTTGCATAAAAAATGCATGAAAAGAATTTTGATTGGCGACGGAACAGTAATAGTATGGAGAACATCAAGCAAACAAGGAAGGGGAAGTAATAGTACGCTGGACTGAATAAAAAGGAAGTTGAGGAGTGTGCAGAATTAAAAAGGGATTTAAAATAATACCGGATGTCCATTGTGTTTTTTAGGGAAGGCAAGGAAACATATCGATCCACGATTTTATAAGCTTGAAAAAGGTAACCTAGTTTGTCTCCTTAGGTACGTGAGGTGGACGAGAACTCGTCATAGGCAATCATAAAATTGGTAGTAACACACGAACGCATATAATTTTTTCCTGATTTGGAACGTATGTATGGAGAAAATAGCGAAATATCCATGGTAATAATTGAATATCGGGTTGAAAGCAAGTGATTAGTTTGTATGATCAGCTAAATTTGAAAAAGGTCAAGCTTTATTTAACCAGTTAGCCAATACGTTAATACCAATGCTAAGTGGGTAAAAAATCAATGCGAGCGTAGTTATGTACGGTAGAGTTATGCACGGTAAAAAATGAGTGCATTGAAATTTGCTTAAATGTATTTTTATACCATTTTATGGTATAAGAATAAATGTAAGCAAAGAGAGGTAAAGAGGTGTTTTAGCAAGAGGAAAGTTTGAATAATAGGGCAAAATTTAGAGCAGGTTGGACGCTTGGCCTATTTCGGAATTTTTTCGTACATAAACGGTCAAAGCAGTAGAAAAATTAGGAGAAGAATCATTTTCGCGAGTGAATCTTTCACAAGGAAGCAAGAATCAATGACTGGTAAGTTAAGTAAGGATTTTAAGAAAATACACGTTAAAACTTTGACACAGAACATATTTACGGCGCGGAAACCAGGTCGTTGATGTAACGTGAATGACATGGATTTTTAGGTTTTTGAGATGTGAGTACAGAGAAATATGGAACAGCTAAAATTTACGGAAATTGAATCAAACAATGAAGTACTAGCCATGGTGTGGGAAGAGAATTGTTTGGAAAGTGTCAATGCTCACAGGGTATGTTAATGTAGAGGGTTTAAATCGCTGCAGGAATATTGATAGCTCTGATAAAAGAGAGAATTAGATTGGATGGAAAGAGAGATTAGAGGCCAGATAGAGATGAGAAGAAAAGGATAGGTATGCTGGAGAATTTGTAGGGAGATAGAAATTATTTTGATTTAAAAAGAGTTTCCTTTATTTTGATAAAATAGCGGTTTTTTTAAAGTCTCCCTCGAGTGGTTTTGTTTCCCACACCCACCTCGATTATTTTCACTCATCTGGGCAGAAATATACAACAAAATTACAAAAGGAATTAAAATGGCATTAGTATATTAGTAAAGTTTTAGACGTCCATCTTGAAGCTTATTTAAGTAAATTTATTCAAATATTTAATTTAATTTTAAATAGCACATTCACCCAATTCGTAAATTACAAATTTTTCTTTTAATGTTTTGTTAAAAAAAAACCTGGAGCATAGTTCCCTTGGTGTTTCAAAGACACTTTGAACTCTACCTCGAAATTGGGTGAATAGAAAGGAAAGTAAGTATGATCTAGTAGATTTTTAGGTCGTGGAATTGGGAGTAACTTCTTTTATTTTTGACGAGGAATATGTTTTGTTTCAACTGCGACAGCACAACAAAAAACCTGCATTGAAGAAATACTTATATCGGTGATCCAGCAACATTTTCAATTTAATGTATTCAAACTCATTGAACTTTTAAATTGTTTTCGGACTTCGGTTTCCAATTTAACGGGATCTAAACAGTTCATCAGATGCATAGCAAAGTTTAATCTCTTCAAAATTAAAGTTCCCTGGAGAAATGTTCTGAAATAATAAATTCTCATAGCCATTTTATTCAGTCTATTTTTTTGTGTTCCAAAATTGTTATGCTTTTGGCAAAACCGCAATATACGATGTTAATAATCGTTTCGGTTGAGCAAAAACACCAAGAAGTTATTTTAACGATTAATATGTTACAAACAAAAAATAATTCCAAAACAAAAGAAATCAATCAACTGCGCCAACTTGCCATTTAAGTTCGTTTCTCTAAGTACCTAGGGCCTTTTAGATGATATGTGAATCTTTAATAACAACTGAA
Organism: Hetaerina americana; assembly: GCF_022747635.1. Taxonomy (NCBI): domain Eukaryota; kingdom Metazoa; phylum Arthropoda; class Insecta; order Odonata; family Calopterygidae; genus Hetaerina; species Hetaerina americana. Next base: position 10,160,293 of record NW_027287205.1, read on the forward strand.
GGTAAAGAAAATTCTTCAGTATTACTATTCAGTTATATCATGGAAAAAACTTGAGAAATCATGCTTTCAAGGCAGCATGTAAGATTTTCGTTGGTCAATACATATATTTCACTCACATCCTAGGTTATATTTGAGAAATTTTTTTATTTTATGTGAAGGTTACGCCTTTTCAAGGACCGGGTACGCGTGTAACTATATTCACACAGGCGTGAAATGAAGTTTCGGTTGAACACCGATTTGAGCTTAAATCCACATCTACGTAATTTAGAGTTCAACAACGAATAGACCAGCGATCAAAATTTGCGGTGGGCTGGAAATTTCCGACTTGCCCTTCGCTGCGGGGATCCGTCAGGAGTCAATGTTTTCCCCACTTTCTAAATCCTGACTTCATGTAAATAACGTAAAGCTTACCTCTTCATGTAAAAAATCTGAGAGAGAGGAAAGTTTCCTGGCTCGAAAGACAGACTAAACAGGCCGGGGTATTGGAGAATGCTTCTCGTTCATGCAGTTTGAAAATGTTTCCTTTTCCTCTCTTTATTCGGTGAAGGAAGTAGGGAGCATTCCTTGCACCAAGGACATGGCTTCCTCTTAATCTGGGCCGTGGACCACAGCATCGGCGTACTCCAAGCGTGTGCGGCCGTGAGAGATGACGTTTTATTTATATTTAAGCATATGCGCTCCCAGAACAGGAATGAAACTTAGAGCGTGGTCCTCGGATTCTCTCCGGTAAAAGGACCTGACCCATATTCCAACGGTCTAGAAGAGTCTTGCTAGACCAAAAGCGCAAGCCTTGCACTCCTTTAAAAAAATGTGCACGATCTTCTGAAGGATCATTGCGGTGAGGTCAGCATGTGCCTCATTAAAATTGCAAAGGATGGGTAAAAACATTTTTTTCACATCGGTGGCCGGAAAACGTTTGAGTCAACAACTGACCGTGTGATCGAATTACTCGAAATATAGTCATTCCGTGTCATTTCTCCTGACCTTTAAATCGAAATCTAAATGTTCCCATCTCATTGAAGAAAACATACATTTCTGTGATGGAAAAATATCAACCTAAATCATTTCCGTCTTTAATTGATGCCTACGACTTCGATCCTTATTCCTTTATTTCTAATAGTACATTTCTTCAACCTTAAGGAGAAAAAAGGAATAAATGGAAATTAGGGTGAAATTATAATAATTCAAACTGTGCATTAGATAACCGATCCAAAATCGTTCCCTCATATTGGAAGTCATGGGTGACTCAGGCACTGTACTTTTGTGTTTAGTATGAAAATGTGCATGCATTTTGAAGACACAGCAGATGCCTTTGTTTGCATTACACTGCGTGAAGTAACCCACAAAGCATTTTCCCCTCTTTATATTTTAATATGAAGTAGTATTCGACCTTGTAGTTGGAGCCAATACGTTTATACTGGTCATCACCGAATGTTAATCAGTTATTATATTTCGATTATGAGAAAAACAAATTTGCACTTTTCTACAGATTTATATCTAACGTACATCGAGTTTCAGTTGATCGAACCATCTTCAGGTGCAATACAAGATTTAGATTGTTATACATTTTATACTTGCATCTATTACCTAATCATTCCACTCATGTAAATTTAATCCAGATGTTCGGCACTACAAAATTAAGGACAAAAGACTTAATATTTTAGAGCATATTGAAATCGTAAAATGAATAATTATGAGTATTAAATGAATGTTCTTTGAAATTACAATATTTTTATAAACCATCTTCTATCCTCATAATCCCTTTCCACATTGAACGGTGAAACTCCCTCTCTCCTATTGACTCCACCCTCGCGTATTTCCCATTAAACCACCACCCCATACCGTCCACTCTCAGTACGTGTCGAGCAAATTCCCTGATAATGCTCTTCTTAGGATCACTTATACCTCATCCCTCAACCTTCTTCTATCCCTTCCATGTCCCCTTCCCGCTTAACCCTTTATTTTTCCCACTTCCCTACCGCCAGGATACCGCTAGCTACCTGACTCCATCTTCTAAAATAATGACCACAAATGCTGATCTTCCCCCCCTCTTTTTACCTTTCCATTTCAATAGTTTCCCTGTTTCTTTGGGTTTTCCTTCTTTGTCCCCGACTACATTACTCTTCACCCCTGTCTTTCCCCCGTTCCTCAAAAGGATATTCATATGATGTATCATAATCTGAATCTTGTCTTTTACCTGAAGATGGTTCGTTGAACTGAAACATGTTGTACGTTACAAATAAATCTGCGGAAAAGTACAAATTTGGTTTTCTCATAATGACGAACTTCCACTACATCTCGCCTGAATTTGTTGGATATTTCGATTTCTTTTCGACTACAATAAATACCTTAGAACCATGTTAGTTATGTTGAAATTAAGATTTTTTCATAATAGTGGTCGTTGAATTTCAAACTTTAAATCGCAGTCTGATTTTGAAAACAATATGTTAAATTTCTTTATGAGTAATTATTATGGACCTCTCTTTTCCATAAATAGCAAATTGGAGGGGAAAAATAATCTGCAAGTCACACATACTTATGAAGATTGAGAACTAAATGGTGTTAAAAACAGATGCTTGAGGTTGACCTCTTGGGATTATTATCCAGTTTAAAATACTCCCAACGTTAACCTGCACCACCAACCGACAGGAAGACATATGGTTGAAGGACAAGTTTAAGGAGATTGTGACAAAATCAAAAACTTCAGGAATCATCGCTTATTCATTTAATGATGTAGCCATTCATTAAAATGCCTTTTTAAAGTAAAATATCATCATTTTTTATCCTTTTAATTAATGTCTCTTCTCCCTTACCAAACGTAAAGGAGTGTTGTCTGCGTACTTAATAAATGAGAGAGAATGATTTGTATCCAGGAGGTTATTGCTAGTAAAATATTTGGTAATATGTTGTACTCCAGTTCTTTTAATTTGCTAGAACCATGATATCGTATTAAGGAAGGAAAGTGGTTCAGATTCGGAGCCAGCTCTCGTATTAGTGACTTCAGTTATTTAAAAATGTTTTATATGTCTTTGAAAAATAAAATGTGTCTTTTCGAAGGAGCTGCATCGAAGTACGGAGTTTTTAATTTTCGGTGATGAACTATTTCAGGGTTTTGCATGCATTGGATTTCATTCAAAGAATGTTTTTCATCTAAGTGTTCAGATGGCGAGTCAGGGTATAAATTAAATGAAAAAAAAGGGTAAATTGAAAGTCAAAGCGTGATTTTAGTCAATTTATTGAAAGGAAAAGGAAGTAATGAATGAAGGATTAATTGGAAGTAATTTATTGATAGTTTTATTGGAAAGAAAAAGAAAGAGGCATTTGATACATTTTGTTGTATTGTTGGCGAAATTTGTTGATTGACATTATCAATAATATTTATCTTTGTAAATATGGACATTAAGTATGAAAAGATGTTTATCTTGAAACTTATTTATCATAATGCTGTTTTTTTCTATATCATTAATACATTAGAGCTACTGTTGCCCTAATTTTTTAAAATTCTTTTCATTCTCCTATATATATCCTTCTCGATCTTCTTATCCCATAATAATTCATACCTCTGGAGTTAACCATAGTATAAACTATATATTTTTGAGTCTTGAAACTGTTTCCATATTTTCAAGCAAAGTAAATGGTAGTTCTACGTACAATGTTTCAATGAAACCGTTCTTCACCGCTAAAATTATTTAGGCATAATGTTTGGGCAACCAGCCTTTACTCATCATTTTTGTGCTGAATGTACCGTAGTCTAAAACTTTCAGGATTATTCTGCGCCTAAACGAAAGTAATAGCGAGAATGTAAAATTATGAGTTAAGATAAGAGCTAGTTTTACATGAAATTTTGTTGCAGATTTCAAATAACGTTTCCTCGATAGCTTAAGAGACTCGTCCCGGCAAGCTGAAAGGTCCGCGGTACAAATCCCGGTCAAGGAAATATTTTTGCACTTGTCTTTTTCGTTCGTGCGCTCGTCTTTTTTATGTGTTCCTATCCCTTTTCCTTTTTTCTATTTCCATGTGAATGAGTATATGTTCGCCGTTTGGCAAGATTTCGTACCTGAATTTATTAATACATTCGTAATATAACACTTAGCACTAGTGGACACAGACAAAAACACAGAAACACACAAAAACGAGACTCACTAAATTTCGAATTTTCGGTGGTCGCAGCCACCTTCATCAATAAAGAGAGGGATTTAACTCTCTGGAGCTCTATCCCTCTCTTCCTTGATGAAGGTGGCTGCGACCACCGAAAATTCGAAAATTAGTGATTCTCTTCTTTGTGTGGGTCTGTGTTTTTGTCTGTGTCCGCTAGTGCTAAGTGTTATACATTTTTATTCACGTCCGTGAGACTTTCAAAAAGTGTTATATATATATATATAATTATATATATATATATATATATATATATATATATATATATATATATATATATATATATATATATATATATATATATATATATATCCCATTCCTTCCCTTTCAGCTCTCTCATCTCTAGGGGAAACCAAAAAAATGTCGCTCGGTTCCAAGTCGGGACTTTAAGGGTGCTCCGGGCCAGGAAGTTGGTAACGATGATGGACTCGTGGCTAGGGGCATTGTTATGGTGGAGCTTGACCTTGTCTTTGAGGTCTGCACTCACGCGTGCGATTCGGGGTTTTAACCTCTTCACAGCACTTCGGAGTGAAAAGGCTGAGTTGTCAGTTTCCTTCCGAGGTTAAATTTCAAAATGGGCAATTCCTCAGACGTCAAGGAAGAAAATGAGCATGGTTTCGATGCGAGACTTGCACATTCGCGCTGTTTCGGGGCTGGGGGATGGTTTGGATTGCCACTCGCTGCTCTGCCTTTTCGATTATGGGTCGTACTCGAACATCCAGGATTTTGTCTCCGGATACGACAGCGTTAAGAAAGTACGATTAATTTTGAATGAAATCCAACAATATTTGACGGCGCAAAACATGAAGTCCTTTTTGGCTATAGACTTGAACACGCGTATTTCTCTGAATTTACTACATTGGTTCATCTTTAGTATGCTCCGTACTTAAATACTATATGAATCCTCACCGCTTGTTCTAGAGCGGAGTTTGGTATTATCCCGAATATCCGAAGTTGTTTTTGACTTCACTAGACAGTAAGTCGTTCCCCACATATTCCTACATAAGATTAGTTAGATGGGTATGTATTCCGTACAATGTCGGCTTAAAATACTAGTCGTATAATATTTTCGCTGTGCTAACGTGGATCAACCACACATGCCTCGTTGGGAGATGGCGTGCGAATTTCACCACCGATACTGCCAACCTGCTCATCTTGAGATCTCATTAAAACCAGCATAGCTAAGAGATACCGCTGGTATACACCCACGTTGTTGTTGGCTTGAATGTAAGCTTGCATCGATGGGAATGATTGCTTTATTTACAGCTGCAATAGGAATGAAACATGAGGTCTTTGCGGAGTTTCTTTCCGAATCCAAATAATGAACTATTTGATCCATAAACGCATTGGGGATTTTTAAGAGTACTTATTTTGTTTCACCTGATGTGTTGAGGCGATCAACATATTTTCGATGGTTTTACTCTTTAGAAATATGATTACTAATGTCGTGAATCATCAGTTTCTTAAAATGCTTAAAAACAGGAGCTTGTTCGCCAATTTATTGTCAAAAATGGTGAAAATATAAGCAGCAGGGTCACAACAAAATTTTAAATAGAAAAGATAACCACTTTCAGTACTTACGTTTCGAAATATAATGCACGAATTAGCGATACAAGGCGGAACATGATTAAAGTGGTATTTAATGCATTCATTTGTCTTCATTTTATGATAAACCTCTCTTAAGGCGTAAGGGTGTTGAAGTGAGAAAAGGTAATTATTGACAAAAGAATATCATCACATCAAGGGATTCCCGCAAATGTTTTGGCGAAATATATTTAAGTTAACTCAAAAGTTAGAGGGAAACTATGTCTATTACGGCGAATGATTCTGATATTTTAAACGTAATCGAAGTAAAACAATATCACTCTAAGATTACACTCATCGAAAACCTTTCATCACATGATGATTCTCATAAAATAATATTCAATCAAGAAAAAAATTTGGTTGTGGCGTCGCTTGGTTGAAAACAGTCTTTACACGTAGAATTCTTTACAATTAATCACACATGGTGAACATCTACTAACAAACGTTGAATTTCCCCTCACACTGGCTGGTTCTTATTCTGATATATTTTTTTTGAAGTTTCAGTAATGAAACCAAGTTCTCTGGCTATCGACTTGTGAATGATATCTTTACCGTCCTAATTGCATTTATTTGGAAATTGAAGGAGAAAAATATATTCAGTTTGAAACACTAGGCGTTTTAGGCAGTTTTATTTGTCCATTAGGCATTTTGAAAAGTTAAGGAAATTGAATCTCTTTCATTCTGTTATTATTCGTCGATACTCACAGCACCATGGAGAAATGAACTAAGCGCCGCCGTCATCTTCACAATTTCGAAATGGGCACCTCGGGTTTTCACGCCCTTACGATAGGATGGCAGTCAAGTTTGGCCTTACTTAATAGACCAAGCGACTCCAGGTTACATTGATGGAACAATGGCCCGCAATGCGATCGGCAGTTGTGCACAGCGAAAGCTAGGAGCGTCCATTGTTGGCGCGGTGGGGAAAGAGCCCTCATGAAGGGGAAGGGGACGGGGTGGGAGAAGGACGAAAAGGGGGCTTAGGTAATGGGCGCGCCAGCGAGTTAGGCAATGCATAAAGTCCATAAGGGAAGGGGTTCCTTTGGATTACGGGGAAATATATTGAGGGAAGGGAGGTCTTTTATGAAACGCTTACGGGGACAAAAGGGTTGGAATGGTTTTCCTAGCAATGGAAGGGAGGATTAAGGGTACGGGAATTGAAGGGAGAGGATTCGGAAGACTACTATGCGGGGGGTAGGGGGGGGGCTGGTTGAGAGGGAAGCGTTATGGGGGTGTGGCGGGCAAGGGAGAGTCGAAGTGTGGAGGGGGGATGAGGGGTGGCCGAACCCAGTGGAGAGTCTTTAAGAGCGGTTTTGGAGTGGAGATCTGGCGGGGGCAGATAGGGAGATTGGTAATCTACGGTGAGGGCGTACTTGGTGTCTCGATATGGAGAGGCGATGGGTTCGGGGAAGGCCAGGGGTTAACCTTCATGTAGTGGCGGTCTGAGAGCCATTGGAAATGCGCTTTCCAGACCAAAATCCTCAGAATTACCTTTAATAAACGCAATTACTGGTGCTCGGTAAATACTTTACTCTAATGAAGACCGACCAAATGTAACGTATACTTAAATTGGACAAATGGGCAAATGGAGCATTCTATTACACTCATGACGTGACTTCGGCTTCGTGACGCGGCGGGAGAAAGGTACGACGCCGGTATTAAACAGCTGGTTACAAGGATGCAAAAAGTGATTGATTGTCAAGGCGATTCTGTGGGAAAATAACTAAATGCTTAGCCTTTCCTAAGATGTACCCAGGGTGAGGATAAATTTGATTTTTTATGCAAATAAATGGGAGACCTTATCTAAAATATATATAAGCATCAATGTATACATACATATACAATACAATTATAATGCACAAAGTAAAATACAGTGAAGAAATAAAACAATTCAATAGGGAAAGTAAAAGCATAGAATGGTGATTGCTACATAACTTATATAAATGAATCTTTTTCAGTAATAATTACATGAGAATATACTTAACCGCTGATAAAAATTTAATGACTTTTTTGAAAGAATTAGAGCTTTGAATGAATTTTTGTCGAAAAATAATATATTTTTCATCCTTAAAATCTTAACCGGGATCATATATTATTTCTGATCATCAGAACTTCTTCCTGGTGGAATGAGTAACCTCTAATGATTTAAATTAAAATAAAATATAACATTTCCTAGCATTACCTCAAATTTTTCTACATTTTTAGATTTTTACTTTTTCGCTTAAGTCGGTTATTCCAAACTTCGAAACAAAGAGAACATTGAAAAAGCACTTTTGATTATTGGAAGCACATATTGATATTTCTTGGAACTCATGGGAGGGGATGAGTTTTCCAAGAAGCAGGTGTTTGCCTTAATATAGATCCGAGGGCCGTGAGTCAGAAACTGAAAGTACTCTCCTCGGATGGTGTAATACACCCATAGCCCTATCACATCATTTTCATGAGACGAAAGCAAGGTGTAGTTGATCTTCTATTTGACTTTTGCTAGTATCCCATCTTAGCTTATGTCTAATAATCCTATTTGACTCTGAAATATTTTCATTACGTGTTGGGCAACAGTTTTTCGTGGACACGATACAATTGGTGTGAGAAGATTGGCACTTGAGAAGATAATAGGTTTGGAAATGAAGCAATCGTCACTGTTTCCTTTGTGAGATGAGCCTGATATACTAAGATTATTTCTTTGCTAAGCTGATAGTCCTCTACGAATCCGTACTCTGTGGATAGAAAGGCTCACTGATGAAAAACATAAAGTGCATCTCAACCTGCAGGGGAAATAAGGAGCACTTTCATACACGCACTCATACGAGAGCCGTACTCTTGGGTCCGGTAGTCTACTCTGTGTTTCTGGAAGTTAATCGCTGTTGTGTCAAATGTGGTTTCTGGAGCCATAAAATGTCCCCCTCCGGCCAAGTTTACGCAACATAATGATTCAACGAAAATGGCAGTGAAATCTTATGACTATACTCGGGACTAGGGAGTGACATATTTAAAATAAAAACGAAAGTTTAAATTATAAGCGTACTTTTCAAGAGTTATAAATATTTATAAATTGATTTCTTAGTAAATAATACAAAGGGAAAACTCAATACTTTGATGGTAATGAGAAAAGCTTTTCCACCGTATATCTCATTAAAATTTACGGAAATGTAGAATTAATAATTTCAGAAATGATTGGAAACAAATGACAATGAGGCTTAAATTGAAATGAATAAACTAAAAACATTCAAAGGAATTTTAAGGAATAAGAAAAAATAAAACATCCGAAATATTCAGGATTATATCCAATCATTCATTTTATATAGTACTACACTCATTGGTGAAAGAGAAATTCACTATTCAAAAGTGAAATACTCTGCATTTCGTTTAGAGATTCAAAATACGAACTACAATTGCTTATTTGACTATTTAATCTACATCAGCTTATATGATTTTGAACTATTAACAATTTTAGAGTAAAATTGTTACAATTTATTTTTTTCCATTATGCAACAAATACAGAAGATTACAAAAATCATGGATATTGACATTTTTATTTTTAATCGTCCCTTTTATCATTTTTGCTAACAATTTAACTATTTTTAGAGGATATGGCCAGAAGGGCTATAAAATTTACCACACTAGTTTCATAGGAGAAATATTTAAAATTGAAAAAAAAGCCTTTCATTCTAGCTAAGTGTAACTAGTTTGGATAGAACATCTAGTCATTTTGGTTGGAATAACATGCTGGCACTATTTCTGAGTTTATTAATTGATAAATGCCCCTACGTGTTTCAAATTCGGCACATACTCTGACCAAATACCGTCCTTGCAAAATTGATAACAATCAAAGATTTTCACATCTATTAAAAGCCTTCGTATCTCCTTCGGGAACTAGGGCTTCCTAGTATGATGGCCTCTTTTCTACCTACCAGTTAGTTACATTGCAGAGGTTAATAGTTAATTTTTAATTTTCTGCCACATTTCATATTCTATTTCCTACCACTTTGCCAACTTAATTTTCTAGTTCTGTTTGCGACGCTCGTCGGAAGACAGCACTCAATTATTTTTTTTTAAGAACCCATAACATTTTTTTCCCTCGTCTCATTTTTAAGCTCTCAAGTTCACAGGGGGATCATGAATAGAGATGATAAGGTTGCAAATATCTTGTGTCTTAGCTGATAGAACCTACCGAGTAATAACCTTGCACATTCAAAAGAAACCTTGCATTCATATACTAAGTGGCGCCGAAAAACTACTACCCCGAAGTGAGTAAATGAACTGACGGCGGGCTCGCAAGCATAACATCCACGAAACCCTTTGACCAGACAATAATTCTATGATCTATGATTTAAACATTACTGTTTTTAATTAAATTGCCCAATTTTTGGAGGATTAAATTTGTATGTAACAATTTTTGGTGGAGGATGTTTTTCCTCTGAAAAATCCTCTCAAAATGTAAGAGAATTATTGGGTAATTTTCAAATTTTACGAATTTGTTTAGTTTTGAAATTGAGATGAAATATTTTTCAAATTGTCGCACTCTAATAAATATTTTTAAAGATGATGTTTTCTGAATTAAAGTAATAACTTGAAATGTTTTCGCAGATTATTAGTTGTGTCTCGGTGAGTTTGACTTTGGAATTGACTGGGGATTGTGTTATTCAGAGTAGCAAGAAAATTAGAAGAGAATGGTGATAGAAATAAGTAAGCATTCCAAATGAAGAAGGACATGAAAAAGGAAAAGCCATCGTGATGTGAGAGGTTTACTGAGTTGGGAAAACCGAAAGACCACAAATACACAATTTTAGAGTTGTGAGAACACCTAAGTTTGGCTGCCGTCAACTGAGAGATCTCCCCTAGTTACCAATGTATATTCAAACATTTCAAACGCTAAGAAATCGGTGACGACTAATCGTTACCGATTAATATTGAATATATAATATTGGATTAAAAATGAATTTCCTTAAGACGCTATCAAATCATAAAATTTCATTAAATCTTTTATGCACGCTTAAATGAGACGCTTTAATCAGCCAATCAAGCATTCATGTTCCGGAAAGAAATTTCACATTGTAAACTAGTATTTTTTGCTCCCAAGGATAGCCAACGGTCAGCAAGATGTGACTTATTTGGATCCCTTGGGAATGTGGGCGGGGTAATAAATTACCGAGAAATATCTGAATAAAATATTGTTTCTTAGTCCATTTGACTCTAATGTTGTGATGGTATTGGTGGTGCTCAGGAAACAAGTACAAAGGACAGGACATTTAATAATATTATTTAATGAAATACTTCATATAGTATGTTTCGCAATCAGTAAAACGGATGGTGTTCAACCTAATTAAAATATTCCCTTTTGTCTCTTCCTTTTAACTCGTCACGAAAAGAAAATAATCTCCAAATCATTTTCGTGCCTTGAATTGACACATTCCAAAGCGAATGTGACAGAAACAAATTATGACTTTTGTAAAGCAACCGATGCATTTTGGAATTATTCTAAATACTTGTTTAAATGAACTGTTGATTGGTTTTAGTCATGAATGTTCGTTTCATAGCAATACATTTTAATGCCCACGAACTCGTGAGATATTTTTCGTGTCATAATTGAAATTCATATCCGTGTAGAGCGTGCACAAATTTTGGTTATTGGTATTTTTAAAAATATATAATACTAATATGCTTCGTTCTCTCTGTGTTTTCATTATTATCCATACTTCTTTAATTTTTAATTACGTTTATTATGCTCATATCTTCTCGTGCATTCCCGCAAAAATAATAATGATGATGCAGACAAACACTAAGTTTTCATCCCTCAGGTGAATATGATCCTTCAATTCGTACAAAGACTGGGGTGCTTACCCGTCAGTGGCCGTCCCATTTGCCGGCAGACTTCGATTCACGGCGCGCGTGACGCCGTTTCGCTAACGACCCAAAGGAAAGGCTCGCGGCGACTTTTCGTCAACCAACATCACTTCGCTCGATTTCTGAAAATCCAGAGTAGCTGCATACCAGGCAAACAAAGTCACGGATTCTTTTAGACATGCTTAGCTGAATTCCTTTGTTCCTGGAAAGGCAGAGAGGCTTATGTTTTACAAGAGGTCGCCACTCTACTAATGATATTAATATTCTTTCAAAAGAAACTTTGTAAGCAGCATTTGTAATGACAAAGAAATCGTTTTCCAGAATGTTGGATTCATATATATTATATATATATGAATCCAACTGAAATATATACATATATATATATATATATATATATATATATATATATATATATATATATATATATATATATTTAAATATATATATATAAATTATTATATATATATATAAAAATAAATATATTTATATATAAATATATATATATATATATATTAAATAAATAAATATATATATATATATATATATATATATATATATATTTAAATATATATATATATATATATATATATATATAATATATATATTATATGCATATTTATATCTTTATATATATATGTACAATTATAGATTAATACATGCATTAATTCGCACTCTTTGGCTAGTTTCTAAATTTACGAACACTGTCATGTTTACTGTGCTGCAACGCATCCACTTATTGAACTGACACTTGCAATTGTCCTCAAATAAATTACTTACTTAAGGTACCAATTAAAACGCCCTCTTGAAAAATTACTTAGAAATATAAAAGTACGTATACCATGACAATATGATACAATACATTTTTAAAAAGAGTGAAATTTGATTTATTCCTAATAAAGATCTCTTAGATACGTAGTAGCTGCCATAAAAAATTCCCAATTCCGTTTAAATATAGTGATATTATGTATTTTTGATTTATTAATATGTTTGAAAATGGTTGGTAAAATTATTATGCAGATTGATTAAGTAATGAAAAATGGTCATTAATATCATTTTTTTTAATTAAAACATAATTAATACTTTTTTATGGTGCAGGTATTTAATGAGTGTGAAAGCATTGAACTCTCTACTCTCTATAGCCACCCACATTAGCGTGCCGTCATTGAAGTACCCTTTTGTTAAATCTAAATATTACTAAGCTCTCCTGAATATTCAATTGCTAAGGCACACTGCTTTACACATATACGTAGTCCGTAAAATAAATGCGCGAACTGTGTAATCTGGTGGCAATGATGGGTATTACGAGTATAACCTCGCCAACTAGCGGCGCTAGTTGCCTGAGACCCGATGTGCCGCTTGTGCTTGGCGGATCGTCGAGCTGTGCGTATGGTGCCAGTTTTCTTAGTTTATGCTGTCCTTCTTTTTACTGTTTGTCGAAAATGGAAATTGACGAAATCACTGAGCAACGAATTAACATTAAGTATTTTAGTGAAGCGCCGTAAAAGTTATCAAGAAATTAATGAAATTTTTACAGCTGTTTACGGTGATAATGCTCTGAAGAAAACATCCCTTTTTTAAGTGGATTAAGCGTTTTAAAGATGGCCGAAGAGATGCATTGGATGATGCAAGGCCGGGACGACCTTCAACCACCTGTTTTGACGACAGCATTGATCGTGTGCGGTCTCTTGCCTTAACCGATTGTCGAAAAACCGTCCGAATGATAGCTGATGAACTGAATTAAAGAAAATCGACAGTGCACACACTATTTTAACCGAACATGATGGATGGATCCTTCACCATGACAATTCACCTGCACATTTAGCATTGATTGTTCGCCAGTTTCTGGCAAAAAATTCAATCACCTAGATACTTGATCATCCTCCTTAATCACCAGATCTCGTACCCTGCGACTTTTTCCTATTCCAAAAATGCGAAAGTGTGATTTGGGGACATTACTGGGAAGATGTGGACACAATAAAGCAAGAACGATTAGAAAACCAAAAAGCCTAACTGCCGAGGACTTCCAAGGGTGCTTTAAACAGTGTATAAGAAGATAAAATATAATGGTGCACTCGTAAGTGCATAGCAAATAATGGAGAGTACTTTGAAAGGGATAAAATCGATATAGATTAAATTTTGCAAAATAAAGTTTTTTAGCCTCAGTTCGCGTATTTATTGGACAGACCTAACATGTTAGTTTGTGATTTGATCATAACTTATATTTTCAAGTGCTACAACTATATATATATTTTTTAGAAATTTTAGAAATATTTACTATGGCTTATCTTGGTAAAATGTGTGCATTAGAAAAATGTGACAGCGTTAACCAGCGGTGGGTACTCATCGTACTGGCTTCATTTATGACTAATTAAAAAGGGATGAGCATCCGTTAACAATGAATATTAGTAACCCTCTCCTTCCATAGTTAATAGGTGAAGGGCAAAAAATTAAATTTTTCACTGTGGTTGTGTTACTCTTACAAACAATCTATAGAAGCATCAAAAGTATTAAACTTGGTTAAAAAATTTAATTGCCGATAAGTCAGCTAAAGTAATTCATGTGAGAGCTGGATTTCGTTACTCTAGACACATTTGAAGGTGATGCCTGATTATATCTATTTCACTTTTGAATATATTCGTTAAATAGGGCTGAATAAGACTTAGCATGCTAGTTTCTTAAAGGAGAAAGTGGCGCTTCCAAGGTGAGAGAAGACATTTTGAGTGCACCGATCTAATCCGTGGGGGCTGCTAACCGAGATATTACTCAATTGGCTCCGAGATGCCGCAATTATGATTATTAATTCTGCTGGTTAAATGACGTTTTACTGACAATTATAGTTAACTTCTTTGATAACTATCATGACGTCCCTTTTTATTCGGGTATTTAAAAAATAATATAATTTATAAAAAAAATTGACTCAGAAGAACGGATAATATGATCCAAATCATTTGCCGGCGGTCTTTACTTTGTGAAAAAAAGATCGTATCAGAAAAAAGCCCGAAACGATTACCAGGCTAAATCCTTTTCCAGGGAGTCCCTTATGCCTAATAATCTCCTATAAACCGCATTGCCCTGTTTTCAACCCTTAGGGCCTAGAACTATTCGTTTATGAATGGAAACCATTATAAAATAAATAATGTCGCAAAATGCATTCAAAAGTTTTCCTTGAATAATCTTAATGGGAGAAAATACTTGAAATAAACCAAAAGGTGTTTTAAACTACTTTGTGCATTTGTTTGAAGAACTTTGCTCATTTTTTCACACAACTGACCCACAAACAAACTTAAGACAGAATGAATTATGCCTATCTATCTAATTTAATTTGTTGCCACGCATTAGAAATTTACCGCTCAATTAAGTTTATTTTTTTAAATAAATCATTAGTACAGCCGTGGAAAAACTTACGCTGCACCCTGTTTATTATCATTTACTGTTTTTAGCCCTTTTTGACGACATGAAGTTAGAAAACATTCAGGCTCGAGTATCATGCTCCTAAAAATAAAATTTCGAGCAATGAATATATGATGTAAACACTTTATACCGACGTGGGTAGGAAATTTTGATACAAAGCATGTTAATTGGGAATGAAATGCTGATTACATTGATAGAGGGGATAATGCTAAGCATATAAGGTAAGAGGAGGAAAGAAAAGCCAGGTTACATGAAATGAAGGCTGGTTTAAATTAATCTGGAATTAATGGGTAGCGTGCTGTAGTTTAGGGTTTCAGATTGTCTTTTGTTGAATGATGCCGAGGAAAATAGCGATGCTTGTGTGTTTTCGAAATCTGCCTAAAACGGTAGGCAGCCTATAGTAGTTGTTAGCGGAGAGATTAACTCAATGATGTAGTAAGGGAATGATACTTATCAAAACTAAAGGTTAATAATGACTGCATCTTTAAGGTAAAACTAGATAAAGATGGGTCAAGATACGTTATGAAAAGGTAAGCATGCGGTTTTTTGCCGACGTTCCAACCGGGATTCCGGTCAAATCAAATGACATTACTCTTTAAAATTGTTGCTTTTTAATGGAAATTAGGGGATGACTAAGTTAAAGTAAATATTACGGCATCTCCCGCAGCTCCTATGAATCAATCATTTCAGCATTAGGTAAAACTCAATGAAAAGTATCGTGACTTTTGCCAGAGTAGTAGCAAAGAGATCAAAACTGGGAGCGATAGGAGAGCTCACTATGTAAATCTAGTGAAATGTTTGTGCATTTCAATTAATTTATGTTACCGATGAACGTGCTCGAGCAAAAAATGATCAATAAATATTCCGGAAGAGTAATTAAAGAGAATTTCCAAAGGCGAACAGTAACGAGAAGTTGGGAGAGCTAATTCTACATCAGCATCTACATATATACCCTTACGCAATGCGCAAATATCCGCCGGGTCGTGTGGCGGGGAGTGTTAGGTAACCCCCTGTAAACCAACAAATTCATAGAAACCTACACCCAATGAAGCGCATGTATTCAAGGGAAAATCTTCTCAACCCACACGCATTCGAATACAAATAATAATAATTGGTGACATTCTGATAAGAAAGGATTTACTGCAGTTCGCAGTGAAAAGATCCATGGGTAGGGATAAGTAAATCAAAGTTATAATAAGTTCCTAGAAGGTGGCAGTCAGGCAGAAAAATATTGAAAATTTTAAATTGTACATGTTTTCCGGCCGATGGACCCAACTGACCACACTGTAAAAGAAATACAGAGCTTTGGGTACAATTAAAAATCAGAACTTTCGTGGTTAAGAACGGTTTTTCCAATTTATCTATTTAGTTATTTACCCTTTTAAATGGAGTTCAGTGATACAAACCGAACACCGCTGCATATTTTAGTCTAAATTGACAAAATACAACCAGAGACTACCATGGACATTCGACACACATTTTAACTCTCTTTATTACGTCTAGCATTCTTATAATTTTCCTCATGCCATTTTGCCCGCATAAATTTTAAACTCTTTAAAGATCTCTCTACATGTAAATAATATCCAAACGAATTAAGTATATTTCATCTTATCATTGTTTTAAATCTTCATAATGCGTGAAATATTTGAAAATTTTTGTTAAACTTTCAGTTGGTGACAATCAGGTAAGAGGATCACTTATAGTGCAAACAATCTAAAATTGAAACCAAAATAATTACACAAGTTAATCATTCATATATTTTATGTGCGATAGTTTTTCTGCATCATTTTCAGAAATAATGGCAGTTTGCCTGGCAGTTTTTATTCATGGGGGAGCAATAATTCTCCTCCTGTATGAATGTAGTAGTCGTAGATTTAGGAGAGGCGACCGAAACCTGATGTTTTTTGTTAAACTTTCCACCATTTATGTTAAATGTCATTAGGAATGGATGGGAAAGGATGGGGGGTGGAGAGAAACCCGGTGTCGTAATTAGCCTACCCTTAAAGAAAGTTGCCAAGGTGTCCACAATTTAACGTCCCATCCGACGGACGGTAAATTCATTCCAACTGCTCTCCACAAATCACCCCAAGAAGAGATTGGGATGCCAGTGAAAAATATCCGCTGCCGCTGGGATTCGAACTCTAATCCTCTGGGTGTAAATCCAGCACTTAAGCTACCGTACCATCACAAAATATTTCATGAATATATTGAATATACTACGTAAGGCTATTAATCAAATGAAAGCAGCTAAATATCTAATTTAATAGAAATATTTAAGAAATATAAGAAGGCATAATAATTTAAGAGACATCATATTTGCGGTATTTTATATATCATTGCTTGATTTATTCTTCGGCTATAATAATTGCATTGTCTCTCCAATGTGGCCGCGTGTAAGTTTAGATGTCCCTTGAAAATAATTGACACGTTTTCCGATGCGTCCAATGTTTGTATACTTTTATGGATAAAATGTTGCTTATTTCATATAAACCTCTTCATATTTTCTTAAAAGTTAATGTCTTTCAGAAGGTTCATCTCTTAATCATGTATCTCATAAATGATATTAGAATAATTTCTTTCGATTTGGGACGCATGATATTCTAATAATAATATCGTTTACTTTTCACATCATCTTAACGTTTCCATTTTGTTAACGTCAAAGCAAACTGGTGGGTCAATTCCAGAATTAATTAAACATTCAAAAGAATGAGAAATAACTCTTTAAAATCCACGCTCCTAGGAATTTGTTTTCGCAAGCAGTCGCGAGTCCTGATTCTAGTTTTGAGTGGACTAGTTATCGCCCACAATGCCACACCGGGAAACACTGGTCTTGAATTATTGACAGGGAAGAAGACACGGATTTACTGGGCGCATTTTAATGCTTCAACAGCCGAACAATTATGACCATGGTGTCTGGAAGTTTAGCGAAAATATTTTATGCATGAGTGGCCACGACCTGCGTGCATGCATGAATATGAAGGTAGGGGGGGAGAAGATATGTATTCATGGAACTTCAGTATTGTGTCTTGGTCCAATTCCATTTCTCTTTTGGTTTTCACACTAAAAATTCAAATGCCCTTCGAAAGTGCTGTGGTTTAAAATGAAAATTCAAAATGGATAAATTTTGTGTGTTGGCAAGGAGCTACGTTAGCCATACGCTTCGGCTTTTTTGGCGTGAAAAGGCACCAACGAATTTGTATGCGCGCGCATGCTTCCATTTTACACAAAAATACTAAATTTTCTTCAGTTTTACGCTCATCCGCCTTGTCACCACGAGCAAGTGTTTGTAATGTTGAGGGAAGCCGCTGTGCATACATTGCGTGCCTTTGCATCTTGTTTAATTGTGGGACTTGAGTAGGTAAGTTTTCCATTTTTGGGTCTGTATTCAATTCATAATATTTATTATTTATGTCACCAACAAAAATTAAATAGTAGGATTCGGAGTCATTTTCGGTTGTGTAAAGCGTAAATATTACTTTTAATTTGATAAAATGCGGGGATCTAATTTTCATGATGCTCAAGGATCAAAGGGGATTTGTAGAAAACGTTTACAACAATGTATGTAACAATTTTTTCTTGACGTGTACGTAAAGTGCTTAATTCAGACAGTCGGTTAAGTGTTGGCGTGACCGTAGATCGCATTGCCATTGATAAGATGACCATATACACCCTTATTACTGAATATTTGGCAATACGAAAGATCTGCGTTAAACTAGTCCAAAGATCTTGACGGACGACCAAGAGAGGAGTCGCGTGTCTACTTGCGAAGACCTTCTATAAGGGAATCGCGACGATTCCCCAACCCCCGTGCAGTTCTGACTTTGCACCAGCAGGACATTTCTCATTTCCAAAGGTGAAATCCTCCTTCAAAGTACACCACCTCGGAACCCTAGTTGCCGCCAAAGAAACTTGCACGCGTCATCTTCAGCAACTTCCGGAATCCGCCTGCCAGGGAGCATTCGCGTCTAGGAAGAGACGCAGCCATAAGTGTTTTGATGCGTAAGGGAACAATTAGAAAACTTTTTGTGCATCGTAACAATATCTGAAATGTAACAATTTTTCTGAAACTTTTTTCTCGATACTTTTTAAATAATATGCATAATTAAAAGAGCATCGAATTACTGTGGACAATAATCACGAAAATCAGAACACGGTCCCTTGTATTATTTTTTCGATCACGTACGGTAAATTGAAATCTGATCGACGGTTAACAGCTTGCATTTTTTTTACTGTGGGTAACATTGTAAGCAAGTGAATTCCTGAGCACTTGCGCTGTGTCAATCGTCAATGGGTGAAGACGCGTGAATGTTAATCGATAGTGTATGTACACCGCGAGAATGTTCAGTTTAAAATGGCGAATACGAAGTGGCTGTGTGACGCGACAGCAGTGTCTGCGGAAGTCAGTTTGGGTGGATAAACCTCGGAACCGGATGATTCGGGAGGGGATGTGGGGCGCCAGTGACAGAAGCGGCGAATTCGGCGGAGGCGTTATTTCGAAAGGGAGAAATGCAAGGTCGCTGCTGATGTTATTCCACTGCCCGAGAGAGCGGCGGGCCGGGGATGAGTTACGACGAGGGAGGGAACCTCGCAGATGCGCGCGAGCGGCGGACGGGGACCACGGGGGTGTGCTCTCAAGGGGCGGGGTCGGTGCGCCCCCAACCCGGGCGGGGGCCGTGCGCTCTGCGCTCCTCACATCCTTTTCCACGGAACATCATAAGTTTCGAAATGAAATGCGAGGAGTGGGCGATAAAAATGTCCCCATATCCCTTCTTTGTTTTTTTTTCCTCAAATGTTTTTCTAACTGAACTTTTTGGGGTTAGATTTATCACTCTCTT
The DNA here is from genome assembly GCF_022747635.1 of Hetaerina americana. NCBI lineage: Eukaryota > Metazoa > Arthropoda > Insecta > Odonata > Calopterygidae > Hetaerina > Hetaerina americana. The sequence continues at coordinate 10,180,119 of NW_027287205.1, forward strand.
TATCCCTCTCTCTCTCTCTTCTTTCTGCCTGCCCGATATCGGGCGTCTGCTTCAGGGCGTTCATGTTTTAGTGCCTCGTGGATGGTGTATCTGTGGTCTCCATTGCGGGTTTTCCTCGTGAGTTCTGGTTTTCTTCCTTTCCGTGAGAAAAATATACAAAGGGATGTAAATTACCGTGTTTAGTGCTATAATTTTAGTGCTAAAATTTTCCCAGAAAATCTCGTAATTCTTGAGAAATTTAAGTCTTTTTCATCCAACTATTCTACGTGATGTACTTTGATATCATTTAAACCAGCCTTTACGTGAAAAATCTGTTTGAAAAATATTTTAATTATATTTTTAATAAGCTTTGCGTCTCTTTGGCATTAATTTTCTCTGCAATTGAACCAGTGGCATCTCGAACAGCAGGTAAATATTAGCTGCTGTTCCCAGGTTTGCGGATTTGATTCCCTTCCCAGTTGAATTTCCCGTTCCGCGTATGACTTAATGCTGGTGATTTACCTGGTCACTTATATTTTTTTGAACTTGGTTAAGTGTAAATGAGTCCTATTTTCGCCATAAATACTAGTGACATATATTTCATACAGAGTAGAGGTAAACTTTTCCAGGGAGAGAGGAAGATTCAATTTGGGAAGTAAGACAAAAATTATTTTTTCCAATTTCATTTTCACTTGCACCCACATATTTTGTTTATATTGATATTCAATAAAAATGATAAAATGGAATTTAAAGCATGCATTTTTGTCCTCAAATGTAGTTCTTTAAAATGCAATCAGCCCGTTTTATGTTGTGGGCCAATCGAATATTTATTGCTGTTGATCTACGTATATTCTGACGTACTGTATATTCAGATGACTTGGCCATATTAAGTTTGCTTTGGCAGAATAGCCGGTACTTCCGGTAGTAACCGGTTGATCTATGAAGAGATTTGAGACATTCTCGTATTTGCATTGACGTAAATTGAATAGTTTCCTAAGTTAAGAATATAGCACCCACTAGCGCCTAAATGCGGGTGGTTTCTAGGGAGAATAAAAGATTCTTAATGATTTTGATTTCTCCCTCCGGTTTTCGAGTCTTCGCTGCGTAAATTGACATCGTTGACAGTTGTTTCACCAATATCCCAACCAGCGTCATCAGGTCGAAGGTGTTGTCAACAATTTAATTTTACGCGATGTGATTACCCGAGAAATGGAGGTCATTTTGACTGATAAACGCCGCGGAAATCTAAGAAACTTCGCTATGTGATATTTTTAATGTGAATGATATAATTTGTTAAAACAATTATAAAATAAATTGAACACTTTTACATGATACAATTTCTGGCGTCAATTTCTAATTTTTATTAACATAAATAGGTTCGCACACTGATGCACTGCATTTGTAAAATTAACTCTCCATCGTTTCAATAACTTGGCACAGAAATTTAATATCATTTAATTTACTTGACGTATTTTTAAAAATAAAAAAAATCCGAGACCTCCCCGAATCAGAAAAAATGTGTGGGCTTCAACGATTTTAAAAGAGTTTCAGTCTTAATCCAGCAAGGGATTCAAAGAATTGATAATACATGCGATGACCTTGTTTCATGATGTGGTTTGTCTATACTTAAAATTTATTAAATTATTTGAAATTTGATTTTTTTTTAATAAACTGTTGTTTGAAAATCGTAATTTTCAAGTTTAAGTATTTACATATCACAGGAAATATTGTATGGGCTTAGTTTAACTTATGTTATTTAATACCAAACTTAATTGGCGTGATTTATCAAAGCTATGCATAGGTTATTTGATGCTAAATGTCAAATGATACTTAAGGGTAAAAGTATAGAAATACCGGGAGTTTATGTACCGTTCAATTCCAAGTTTAATAATAAGGTGAATGGATGTGCGAATCATGTCACAATAAATATGAAAAATCATTTATTTAACGTGCTTTCATCACCGAAATGTGGGTTAGAATTCATGTTGTCCCTATTCCATCGTCAAATGGCTCCTTAAGGTAGAGGGAAGTGTGTGGCTATTGGTTTCTCCAATTGGTTCGCGTTATTTTCGCACGCATTGAGCTCTTAATTCCACTCACGGCACTATCTTAGGTTCGATGACGCATGTATAAGCAATGAAAAAAAGGTGTGAAATATTTTTCCAGATGTCTTCAAAGTTCTCAATCAGCCTTTTCCAAGAGCACGGGAGCGGAGACAATTTCCGATATAATTTGCCAAGAAGATAAGGGTGTCTTACAGGATTTGTAGATTTTATTCTTTAGACAGTCTAGTTATTCTTTAAATATACATTCTTACGAGTGTTTCGGGGTACCATGTAGATGAAGATGTGGATGTACCTTTCTTCAATTCATTTCCTATCCAGGTCAAATCTGTGCAATGGCAACAATTGTATAACCGTCATTGAATGCGAACATTCGTCTAATATATCAGTTTTCTTATCCTAATACATAAAGGTAAGTTCCATATATTACTTCACCAAGCCTCTTCTTCAATGAAGTGCCAACTACAGGAATTTTTACTCCATTTCAGAGGAGATCAAAAGTCGTTTAAAATACCCGCACGTGTTGACTCTCTTCACGAGCTGGGAGTTTGTTCGAAACTTGGAATAGCATGTTTCGTAAAGTGATAGGTATTTGGTTTTATCGCTCCAACTAGATTCGAAATGCAGGTCTCATCTTCTCGATCCCGGTCACGCCAGCTGATATGCATTTGTTTGCGAGGGTATCGTGGGAGGTTGTCCCTCGAACAATATCTCGGCCGGGAAAGGGGCGCGGGAGGGTCTAAAGGGGGGGGGGAGGGATCAAGGGCCAGGAGGCGATTATCCCTTTACATTAACACGCGACCTCTCGGACGGCCGAACCAACTTTTGGAAATCATTTTCAATCCCGCAGCGTGCTATGGGGGCGCTGGAGAATGAATGGCTCACGAGAACGGAGAGAAATATCCCGGTCGTTAATGTGAAAAGAGTTAAAGCGATCCCTCCTTCTCTGTATCCCTCGCACACACTCTTTTGTCCACGGCTATTTTCTCGGAATGCAATCTTATACGCTCCTTTGTTCTTTTCCCGAGCTCCAGAAGAGTACCCGGGAAACTGCTTTTTTCATCGTGTTTCGTAACTGCTGGGAAGAATCTACTTCCATATTCCTCGTCCGAACTGTCGGGAATTATAGGCATCGACTTCATTAGACTGTACTGATGGCTGTGTCAAAAGTGATGGTTATAATGGTAATACCAGGGCGCACATAATACTAGGTAAACTTTGGATATTGTTTGGGGGATATATTTTGGATGTGGTATCGTTTCTCGGTAATTTATCATGGAATATTTCCAGGATCTATGTCCCTCAACGCTGTGCTATATCTATACGATATTAATCTTGTTATCATTCTCAATTTCATCCTTTGAAATATTTTTATATTCGCAGGGAGGACGAAGAGATATTTTTAATATTATTACTGAATGAGAGGGCTTTCTAGAAAAAAATTTTATTTTTTGCATTTCTGAATATTTTGACAAAAACCTTCAAAAGGGTTTCATAATGCGAGGTTGCATAGGTTTCCAATTTTAATTTTCTTATTTCGAAAGAAAATTTAACATGTGTTTTGGTCAATATTCAGCAAAATTCCTTAAATTCTATTTTATTATAATGAAATTTTTCGTGACTTATTGTCATATAAATCTCAAGCTCAATATTTCTTGTATTTAATTGACAAAATATCTAAATATCTTTTCCTCACCTTCTAGGAAAAAAATTAAGTTTTCAATAGCTTTGGTGAAATAAAAATAAATTTTCTAATGGGAAACGTACAAAATGTCGTATTTATTCGTAGCTTAGAAAATTTCCTAGAAATTTATGAATGCCAAAGTTCTCAGTGAACATAAGTATTTAGATCTGTCAAAGCCTTTTTTTATTGATTCTAAGAATTGCCTATGAATATTTGCATGAAGTTCCATAACAATGCAGCAATTTCAGTGCTCAAAAATCATTCGCTTTGCTCGGAATCCCTCGATGTCCGGACGATTGCTTTAGCTAGTTAAACTACCAAGACGCCTTCTTGCTCTGGAAAACTGCGGGGGCATTTATTTAATTCCGCTAAAAGATATTAATTTTGAAACTCTGAAATTGTTGCATTGTAATGCACTTTTAGCAGAATACTCTGTTAAAAGTTACTCTGGAGGCATCCTCCACAGTTCTTGGAATTTATGAAGATTCTTGCCAGCCTGGTTATCAAGTTCTACAGTAGCTTTTGAGTCAATAATTTTTCATTAGAATAATTTTGAAACTATGCCCACACTCATTTTGATCAGATATTCTAAAAAGTCTAAATTTTTTGACTCACATAATAAACAATGCGTCAGCAGTCAAAACAGAAGTGTTATACATACTCTACTACTAACAACTACGAATCCATAGAAATTATCCTTAACCGCTTTCAACAGAGTCTGATTTAATTCCAAAAATACATTTGAGTCTTAGCACATATCCCATGCACCTAAGCTGTGGGGTGAGTAATATTCACAATTTCTGTGAATCCATGGAATAAAATGAATTTTGTTCGATCTCTAACGTGCATTCGTGCGTATGCTTATTTATGATGATTATTATGTATGAATAAATGTAATTCCTTCTTGCACAGCATAAACTCTTCTCCTCCTGCAATATTCCCTGTTCACCTCAGTGCATATCATATACTATATGCACCCCATCTGCGCCGTCTAACATGCATATTTATTTATTTCACCCTGCGAAATTGCACAACATGCTTTCTCAACCACTCCTCAATGCTTCGCCTACTCTTCCATTTCTTCTCCTGCCTACATAAATGCCACATTAATGTTTCCCATTCATCTGTCGGATAACCATATCGCTAACCTTACGTCACATTTCTTCATTTATCTTTAGAGAACTTATGTTCTTCTTTTCATTCACTTCATGCATCCGAACGGCTTCTAATGTGCATTCATTCCCTTCCTTATGTGTTCAATTTCAATAACTCCCAAGTCACCTAGAAATCCATAAGCTCGCCCATCTTCCATTTGATTTTTTGGCCTCTCGGTACACTTTCATTCATGCTATGTTCATTGCAGTTATCATGCGAATGGATCCTTTGCAAGGGGAACACAATTATTTGATGACGCGTCATTTTCGAATTCTTAACTATAGTTATTCCTCATACGTGTACCATTACAATGGTACTCTAAAAGATTATAGACATTTTTAAGGAAATATTTTTTTCCTTTAAATTTCATATGAATTCATATTCCCAGCTACACGTAGTCTTTCTTATTACAACATTCTTCTAGATAGACTAAATGTTTTCAAGTCATTCAGCAAATTTGACAAATTATGAAAAGATTAACATATCTCACGAGTTCTCAATGCCATTATGGGGAATTTTTTAAAATCATGTCATATTCAAATATTTAAAAAAACGCCACCTTTGCCTGATCACAATGATCAGTGTGAATGATGGTGATTCATTGGTTATAATCGATATTGGTGATCACTTGTGAGAAGAATACTCCGTAGTGTCATTAGACTCATTTTGTTTAACCGTAGTTAGTGTATTCGTAATCATCGAGTCCCTCATTTTACTTAATGATAGTGTCATAAAATTTTTGTTAGGAATATTTATTTATTGCAAGAAATTATATCAAGTATTACGCATACAAAAGGTGATAAACATATGAACCAGAAAATAAGATGTGAGACAGAATATTTGAAAAAATTCTGCCTGATAGTCAATATCATTAACTACTGCTTCCAGTAAATATGATGCCATTCTGGTCATAATTTTTGTAAGATGGGTTAAAAAGTTCTATTGAAAACAATTTTAACAGTATGTCCGTTTTTGGCAATATCTACGGCCCAATTCTGCGCAAAAGTACTTGACTTGAAGCACTACGGTACTGACGTCTTCTCGCTATCAAGCCCTTGCATTTCACCGTTGATGGTCACCGGCTGACCTAAAAAACGTTATTGGAGCCTTTTAAGTTTCTTATTATTGGCTATGAGAATTTATCTGACTTCCAAATAGCACTTATAAGTGCTATTTGGAAATTTTTTAAAGTGCCAATACACACATAAGATATTCCCACTTACGCCTCCGATTTAGTTTTATTTCATTGAAACCTGTTAGGGAAAGACGCATGTACCAAAAGTAAAATCTTGATAAAATCTATATCCTTGAAATTTACTTATAACAGGTGAACAGTAACAAAGGTCTTAATTAATCTTATTTTGGCCCCTCTTCTTCATCCCTAGCAAGTAAAAACAATGGATATTTTCTTAAATGTAAAACAAAGAAATATATCTCTCATCTGCACTTAAATAATACAAAATGGTCGACTGAGACGAAGGACCAGTCATATGAAGCTCTAGTAAACGCCTGTAAAATATTTGAAAGGAGCAGATAACGTTGTAATAAATAATTGTGCTAAAAAAATGAACCCTTTCTTTGATTGGTCCAGTAGTCATTCTTTATGATATTGTCACTGTGCGTCCGACCAGAATGTGGCGTCTGTCTTCTCAAGGTTCAAGTAAAATTGCACCATTGAAGTCTTTGAAATAAATTTATTCTTTGAGCCACTAGGGACTCTTGTTCCACGACTTCCATTAACTACGTTTTACTTTCTGCTTCACTTTGTTTCTGTTTCTTTTTCTCTCTTCTGTTCAAATTCAGAATCAAAGTTATCTGGAAAAATTCGGTGTATGTTCTGTCTAAAGAGTGATAGAATTTCCAATTTCTCTTTCCCCCTTTATAATTTTCAGCACAATATTTCACTAGTGCTAGCTTCTCCGGTGCTCAGCAAACTACATCATAATATTACTGCCTTTTTACTGAATGATTATCAATTTCTTCAATTTTTCCTTATTTTCCTTGTTTATCTATATAACTAATTCTAACCAAAATAGCTGTGCATCACCGATGAAAAAAATGATCCTCACGCTCAATCACAAATACTTAATTTTGCAGTACTCACGTCTTTTCTATCTAAGGCCTAAAGTACTCGAGACACATTTACGAAAATTTCCCCCTTATTTTTCAAGATTTGTTATTGCGATGATTTAATTGATTGAGTTTTTGGATTTTTTTTCAAGTAACATAATTGGTTTTTTTGTACTGTTATTCTAAATGCTACTGTTGTCAAAACCCTTCCCAAATGACCGCATGAGAATGCTATTAAAGAATGTAGTGCTCTTTACAGTATTGCTTGCTCTGCTTTCTTTAATTTTAAGTTTACCTATCCATCCCTCGTCTCTCTCTGTGGGGGGACCTTCCCGCTGCCTTGCAGCCTTGTGTCACATTCCCTACCTGCGTTTTTGGGGGCGGAGACCATTGAATATTACATGTCCATGTAATAGTGAAATTGCACCTTCTTACTTTTCATATTCTAGTTGGCACGTTTATGGACACATTTTTTCTACATTGTATAGAGTGAATGCGTTTGTTAGTTGATGGTAATTGTATTTGCATGCGTGTAAGCTAAAAAGGTTTTTGTGTTTATGAATACACCACTATGGGTGTGGATAAGAATAAATACGTTGAATATTAATGTGATTTTATTCTCTTTTACGGGTAGTGACCTAACACCCCCGGCCACTCACCCTTGCGGTTGCTAGAGGGGTATTATGTAGATGTAAATTACAGTTTGAACCGCGTTAGTAAACGCTCAAAGAAGGATATCAGAAAATGCCATGTAGGATATTAATGTTTCATACGAAGACGGCAATATTAATGAGTAATTATATGAATTTACTTAAATACGTTTTTTTTGTGTCAATGAAATTTTGAAAGTTATAAATTATGTTTCGGAAATTTCCATTAATTATAATTAGTTTTTTAAAATTTAACAACATATAATACCATAACCCTGTAAAAAAGAAACTAATACCTCTTTTTGAACAATATGGATGCGTAATTGTGTGTCTCAGTTATTTTTCTGATTGAACCTGGATCTGATATTATCAAAGGAAAGAAAACACCTCGTTTTCCCTTCCTTTAAATAAAACACAAACAAAGTTATGCACACACTTTCTTTCCCCATGATGAAACACCGGTACGGACGATTATAACGTTAAAACTTAACTTTAAGCGACGGAAATACGTTGAAATATCGTAAACGACATTTAAAACATAATGCACATTCAAAATTGGACTTATTAGCGGAAGGCACGGTCACGGAGCTTTGTAAATTTGGCAAAGGAAGTCGGTGAAATTCGTTTAATTTTACCACAGCACCAGTGAAGAACTTCCGAACTAATGGCATGGACGGCTGTAAAGAAGGCTTTGGAAGGCCGTTAGCTGCACTATCTAGGTCACATCCTTTGGTCAGCTAATTTTTCACTACTGTTTTCTCTTTCGAGTCATTATGATTGCATTGCAGTGCTTTAACTTTTAGTTGAGTCTAAAATATTAAACTCATTACGGAATTCCTAAATAGGTGGCCAAAGCTTGGTCTTCATTTACTAGATGAATAGAGAATATAATATAGTAGAGAATATATATATATATAATATAGTAGAGAATATATATAATAGAGAATAAAGGCAGCAAGATATGTACTCGGAAGGTACAAAAGAACAGATAGTGTCGCAGAAATGTTAGATATACTGAAATGGGAGAGTTTGAAAAATAGAAGAAAAAGGAGTAGGTTAGGCGCGATGTATAGAATTGTTAAAAAGGACGAAGCGTGGGAAGATTTATGGCAAGGGAGAGAAAAGCCTAACTTTAAGGGAAAAAACGACCATAGCCACAAAATAAAAATAAGGACTCAAAAAACCAATAAGAAAATATACTCTTTTTTAAATAGAACTGTTATTGATTGGAACCAGCTGCCTGGAGGTTTGTTTGAGCCCTTTCCATCCAATTTTAGAAGTTTTAAGTTGAAATGTAAAGTAGCCACTGGGTAATAAACTTCATTGTAGTTTTGAAAATATTGTTTGTATGTGATGTGGACGGCAATTTGTATGTGATGTGGAAGTGTCATTATGTAAAAATATTTTGTCTCTTATCTGTTTTTATGTGTTCGTATGTAATTTTCGTTGTTAGTAGTTATCTTTGACCTAACCTGACCGTTGCCACCAGGAAATTTGCCTAATTGCAACGTTATTGTGTAAATAAATAAAAATAAGAAGATTGTTGGTAAGAAACTTCGTCTTGACCCATGTCTGCGTGTGCAGTTTAATGTACATATCAGTGCCCTAAATCTAAATTATTTGTTCTAATATATATCATAGATTTGTTCTTGACACTACTGATTACTCATACGATGCATCAACCTCTTTATTAGCAATTATTTACCTGTATTCAATTACTCTGCATTGAAATACACTCCTTGCACTTTCAGGAAAAGTTTTAGAAATGAACGGCCGATATCATTTGCTTATTGCATTTCCTCGAGATATTTATCCGTTATTCGTAATAGGGTGACTTCCTCAAATGAAAAAAATAAAAAGCACATAATAATTCCTCTCCATGTCCTGCTAATTTCAACGTGAAAGCATAAAATAACGAAAAAACCAACTGATTGTATTTGATTACATTTTAAGTGATCACTTATGTTTGAACTTAGATTTTGCAAATAAATTTCGTAATAATTGTAATTCAAAAGCGCATGCAATACTGTTGTGTGTGTAGAATCTCTTCAGCGGAAGGTTTATGTATAACGTGTAACCTTGTTTGTATTTATGTTTTGATGCCTACAATATTGTATTTCGGGTGGTGTAAGTAGGGGAGCGCACAAATCAGATTGGAAAATTATGCTGCCGCAGTTCCTAGATGAAACTTCTTTCGTATCAAATGACCGAAGGGTCAATCAATCAATCGTGAAGATCTACGCTTCAAAGGAGTGTTGAAGAACTATCTTATTGAGAAAGTAATACTCGTACGCTTCACTTCCAATAAAACAGTCGCTAAATTTACGTTTGGATATCTTGTAGGATTCAAATGCCCAAATATATTGGAATTTGACGGGCCCTGAAGTTAATTCATAGCGTGTCGTTCGGTCCTGTCAACTCTGCGATCGATATAGTTGCATTTTGTGAATTTAAGACCAGCGTTTTTTATCATTCCACCGATTTAATTACGGGTAGGTTTTCATCACGCGCAAATGAGATGTAAAATCCAGAAAATAAATGGCATTATACCTCATAATACCTGTAATTTGAAGCTGGACAGACGAAACGCCGAACAAAAGAGAGAATAGGATAAGGGGAATATGTCGATAGTTTAGAGATCCGATCTGAACGAGATAAATGGATTTTCCTCCTTCCATCATCGCTTCGAAGAGAAAGAAAAATCGACTGGAGGGGTCAGAATAAGTGGAGAAGGGTTAAAAAGGAGAGCAATGCACCGTGAAACCACCGGCGGACCATCTTATCCAGTGCCCTCCACTCTCAAATACCTGTCACCTCTCGGTCACCAGCGATGTCGGAGATATACCTGAACTATTCTTCCTTCAACCATCCTCCGTCCATTGGAAGGAGAAGAAGTAAACAGAGAATGAGCGTTAGTGCTGTGTGTGCATGTGTACATTATATATATATATATATATATATATATATATATATATATATATATATATATATATATATATATTATATATATACATATATGTACAAACAAACACACACACACACACGCATACACACATATATATATATATATATATATATATATATATAATTTTTGTATATGTGTGTGTATATATATATATATATATATATATATATATATACATATATATATATATACACACACATATACAAAAATTATATATATATATATAATATGTGTGTGTATATATATATATATATATATATATATATATACACACACATATACAAAAATTTTTGGTTTGAGATTTGAGAGATCCCGCCTTTGGAAATAAATTTCGACTATTTTTTTCTTTCAAATATAAAATAAACCACAACAATACAAATATAAAAAGAACTATATACACAGTAATCCACCCGGAGGTCAGTTTGGTACGTGATGGTGTAGTTCACCCAGTACTAAACCCGACTGAGTGCCTTGCCCGAGAATTGAACCCGGGACCCTCCAGACAATAGTCCAACGCTCTACCCCCTGGACTACCACAACCCTCTACAAAAACATATTCACTGTGAAATTTCTTTTCTAATAATTATGCCAAATAAATACCAAAGAAGTATTTTGTGGCTAAAGTTGCCCGATAATTCTTTTTTACACTAGAAAGTTAGTAAAAAATAAAGTAACCCTAATTAATATGCTAAAAAAGCCATATTTTTTTAAATTTCCGGTGGTCTCATCTATTTTCATCATTGTGAAGCACGGACCTTTTATTTTTACTCATCTAATGACTATATTACAAAATAACGAATATGCATAGATATATTATCATTGGTGTTCTACCAGTTTAAGAATTCCACGCGCCGTCTGGCATAGTACTGGATGACGTGTAACATCACCTATCAAATGGTATGCCAAATCGGACAAAAGTGATTCTTGAACAAAGCGCATCGAAGCAAATGGTCGCCTGTTCCTTCGAAATAACTGGACACATGGCAAACGTACCGCTAGAGCAACGTAGAGCCGTTAATTCTGATTGGTACACAAGCATTTGTTTGCCAGAAGTGCTTGGTGAAATACGGGAAAAGAGGCGGTAGACAATTCAAGCTCTCACAGATCGCCCGAAACAACCACCTATTTGACTAGTCAAAACGTCGAATTGATGGGTCATCCTCCGTACCGCCCTGATTTAGCATCAAATGACTTCTTTTTTATCCCCGATTTTTAAGCAAAAACTGCTTGGCCAAAGGTTTTCGGCGCCTGAAGAAGCCGTTGATGCATTCAAAAACCATGTTTTGCAAGTACCTCAATCGGAGTGGAAAAAGCGGAGCGCATGCAAAAGTGTACTGATTATCACGGAGAAAACTTCAAAAAACAATAAGGCCATTTTCAACAAAAAATACTCTTTTCATGATTAGGCAGAAAAAATAGAAACCCTCGTGTATATAAATAAATAAATAATTATACAGGTATATATGTTATATATATATATATTTATTTATATATATATAAACCATAAACACAGTAATCAACCCGAAGGTCGGTTTAGTAGGTGATGGTAGAGTTCACCCAGTGCTGAGCCCGACGGCGTGTGAAATTCACACATCACGGTAGGGGGGCCAGTTCCTTTCCCTGTGCCGGTTATGGTTTCCCAGGAAGACCTGACACCCGAAAAATCACATAGCTCGTGTGGAGCTGCAGGTGCCTAGAGTGCCTTACCCGGGAATCGAACCCGGCAACCCTACAGTCAGTAGTCCAACGCTCTACCCCCTGAATTACCACGACTCACGTGTATATATATATATATATATATATATATATATATATATATATATATATATATATATATATATATACATACCTGGTACCCGAAAAACAAATAATAAATATATAAAAGTATATATATATATATATATACATATATATATATATGTATACGTATATTAATGAATGATATAGTAGCACTCACGAGAGCGATGTAACATTTGGACGACACAATATCACACGAAAACATAAATAGAGAACACGTAAAAGGGCACAAATTTCAGAAAGATTAAGTTTTCGGCCTTCTTTAGAACAGACATGAAGAAGGCTGAAGATAAAAAAGGGCCGAAACCATTAACTTTCTGAAATGTGAGCGTTGTTTTACATGATCTCTAATAATATTTTTGTGTTGCATTGCGCCGTCCAAATGATAGTTTATATATATATGTCATTTTATTATATATATATATATATATATATATATATATATATAAACATATACACATACATACATCATATACATATACACGATGAGGGGAGTGGAAGTTTATCTCTACATATTTCAAACACATGCAAAACATACGCAATCATGAAGATATACAAAAATAGTTGAAGGGAGAGAGGGCAAAAAATATCAGTGAAGGAGTTAAGGGAAAATAAAAGTAGGGTTTTGCGATTATAAGGGTCTCAGTAAGTGTGGTTATAAATGCTCACGGAGGGACCGGCAACGCCGCAGACGGCGGGCGAGAGAAGCACCGGTTTCGCGGCTCTTGGCGTTGCGATCATGCGTGCGCGCCATGGGTTGGGTGGGGAGGTGACCGCCCCTCCCCTCTTTCCCCCCTCCATGGCCTTCCCTCCCCTCTCCCGGGTGAATGCCGGCCGCTCCGACGAGACCGCCCCTCCATCGAACTCCGCAGTCGCTTGTCGGAGGGAGGCGGTATAACTTGGCTGTCGTTCCATATTCGAAAGGTGTCTTCGGTTGTGTTTTATGTTTCCCGAGTCTTCTCTCCGATATCGCCCAAAAGTCCTTCTTTGGCCTGCACGCTGCTGTCTTCGCGGGATATCAGTGAGCCGTAAAGGGGTGGAGGGCAAGGATTAACTCGGGTGACACCTCCGTCGCCCGGCCCCATTTGTCTTGTGGATATGTGAGAAAAACAGTGCTCTCCCCGGCCCTTCTCAACCCCCCCGTACCACCTACCGTCTCGGAGGATTCCTCGCTGGGTACGTCCACAACCGACAGTCTTTCTGTCTTTTTGTGTCCTTCGTAGCTGCTACAATCGTGGACATCTTGTCACTGTGGTGTGCTCATCTTTAAATAGGATATGTGTGTGCGTCCATTGACCGTTAACAAGTGTGTAAAGCGATGTGTTTCACTGTAAAACAGCAAATGATCACTAAAATTGGACCGCAGAGTCGCTCTTGATTTTTCCCGCCTTTGTCATTCCACGGTGGTGGAACTTCATATTCACCGTTGAGGTCGGCGAAAATTGTCTCAAGTATTTCAATACATTCCTTGACTTTGGAATTGATTCATTTGAGTCGGTAAGGTGAACCAATTTTCGTGCACTCGGCTATTCAAAAGAATAAAGAACAAAAAATTGGTCACATTTGCTTGTGGCATGAGATGAGGTGTTTTGTGAGAAGGCCGATTCCCTTATGTTCTTGTGGCCACCTTAGGTCTCCTTTTTGATTCTAATCGACTCATTGGTTTGTAGCTGCACCTTAACTTTAGAAAAAGTTCTCCTCTAAGTCCCCAGATAGTCTATAGTATATTGGTGCAAGTGATCCCATTTCGTTCAGAGAGCAAAGGATTTTGAAAAGAAGACAATTTATTTCTTCCCTGGTGTTATGTCAGACCTTACCGGCTAATATAAGAAATCCGAGCGGCGGCACGAATGTCATGACAATTTTGTGAAACCGTCTCAGCTTTCTCCTCGTGTTACGTCTCTCGTGATGGATATGAGGAAGTGATGTAGAAAGAGATGATATGGTAGAATAAAAATAATTACACCTTTTCACAGAATAGTGGTAATAGTGACAGGAAATATTAAATATCATACCCATGTTGTTAAGTGTTCCGTGTTCGTCTGTATCGATTCCTATTGTATCGTCAGCATTAGAAGAGACGTACTAAACGTACTTTAGTGTGTAATATATTAGTGAATTTCCCGCTATTTCTACACCACTTCTGAAATTACGTACAGCGGTGGTCGGAGGCATTATCTCTGAAAGTGATGCCCTTCTAAAGGCATTGATTGAGAAACACACCAAAGGCATATGTTAAAATTGGACTGTTGACCACATTTATGCATTGTTCTATTCATTGGTTAAAGGTTTTCTCAAGTTTCATCCATGAATATATAAATTCATTTTTATGGAGATGTAGGAACTCATCTCTCGTCTATTGCATAACCTTCCTGTGGATATTCGAAGTGCTTGTAATCAATGAGAATGTTATCTAGTTTTCTTGTTTCTTAAAAGAATATTCGAAATTCGAAAGGGGAGTCAATGTCTTGTACTGTCTTAGTCTTACGTGTGAACGACCGCAAACCATCGGCTTTACGTAATCCTAAACACAGTAGTTTGAATTGTAAAAATTAAACAATAAGCTCCTCCTAAAATAGCATATCATACAAATGTTAGTTTTTCCTTGATCCACTGGAGTTACTTCGAGTAAACGTAACTGGGAAAACGTCCAAAAGAAGAGTCTCTGAATTGTGGATAATCTTTGCTGTTCCTTCCCAGGATTCCTCCGAGACTTCGCTCCGGAGGGATATTGAGTGTCATTTCACCGGGATTCGGGCCTTCGGAAGGAAGGAAGTTACTGCAAGTCTTGTTTTTTTGAGTGGCGTGGTCCTTTGCCGAGTCCCGCATTCCCTCTCCCGGAATGCAAAGGAAGGGGGCATAAAAGCGTAGTTGTGTGTGTCAGTTCGTCGACTTTCCCCGAGGAAGAGTAGCGGTCCTTCCTCGCCGCTCAATCTGCGGCACGGCACCCTTGTCCCCGTGGTTCGCGTTCCCCCGCGTCGCCGGAGTCACGAGCCCGCTCCTGCGCCCACCGCCCCACGCAATCACCGCCAAGATGACGACCTGCCCGCGGAAATTCACCGCGGCCTCCTCCGCCCTGCTCTTCCTGCTCGCCGCGTCCGTCAATTGGATTTCTTCAGTATCAGGTAAGCCGCCTTTCTTTTCTCCGTCGACACCAATGTCATGGTATTTACCGTCCTCCGTAAAGTGTTCAGTATATTCATTATGACCGAGTGGTGCGTACGCTTGCCTGAAACCATACCCGTCTCATGAGGACCTTGTCGTCAATTCGAAATGTCTCCGGCAGCAACCAAACCCTGTTGACCGATTACTTCTGTTTTTTGACAGTAAAAGTACTGAGATTTTTTCATTCTTCAATTCTTAATTATGGTTAATCAGAGCTGCCATCAAATTTATTAAATGCGAATGAAATAGGAAGAGAAACAATATAACCTTTTCCCATTTATGTTCGTAAAGACCTAAAGTAATAGTATGCAATTATTCGCTAGATTTGATGCCTGCTGTCAAGGCATCAGGTAACTTAACCTGCTGGGATATTTTTCCAAAAAGCACCAGGAAAACACAAGCCGAGTGATTTTCAGTGTTTTAAAAATGTTCTCAATCGTCTCATATGTGACATATGGACCATCTGTGATGGCATCTGGATCCGCT
The DNA here is from genome assembly GCF_022747635.1 of Hetaerina americana. Classification (NCBI taxonomy): domain Eukaryota; kingdom Metazoa; phylum Arthropoda; class Insecta; order Odonata; family Calopterygidae; genus Hetaerina; species Hetaerina americana. The sequence continues at coordinate 10,196,133 of NW_027287205.1, forward strand.
ATCCTAGATGAGTGATTTTCACTCCCCGCTGGGCTAAGAGCCAAGGATACTACGTCCCAACTTATCTAACGAACATTTCCATTGAAGACAGATTTTATCTTCATGATTTAAACGTAATATTCACATCTGTGAGAAGTGTCGAAGTGTTGGTAAGAATTCGGACGAAAGGGACAATTTTATTAAACATATAGTGTTAATCGTCGATGCCAAATGCATTTCGCTAGGAAAAGTGCGGTGAGAAGTTTAAGTTAAAAATTATCGCAAAAGATTTTGTTTCTAAAAGAACAAAAATGGCGAAGGAACGGTTGACTTTGCTTTCTTCCAGTAAAGACTAGAGTTCTGAATCTCATTACTGAAGTAACTTAATGGACGGCGTTTATTAACGATTAGCAAATGGCGATATTTTTAAGTTATTGAGGATTTCCCTTAATATTTTCAACTAATTAGAATACCCCATTTTAGATTATTACTTTCCTTTGTGCCTATACGACCAATGGCAAACATGTACATCTCGGAAGCCTTCTTAGTTTGAATGAGTTTGCTATCTTCCTTAATAATGATATCTGAAATCATTTTATATTTCACAAGTAAAATAGGAACTTAAAAGTTTCAAAGGTATTAATTAAAATGGATAAATTAAAGGGATTTGAGTGGACGCGTGTGAAATGACCTTTTTATGCGTCAAAGTCAAATTTGAACCCTCCTCCGATACCACCCAACACGCTGATCACGAGTCAAATAAGAATATATATATATATATATATATATATATATATATATATATATTGTATTCCCATTTAAAAGTTAAACTAACCATATATCTTGAAATCCTTCACGAAAAGGGCGATAAAACAATGGTAATAGTAATGATAAAATTACAATATTCCAATCCTGATTTATGCTTTCACTAAATTTAATCTGCTACACTTGGAATAAAAATTAATTATAATGATATATTGGCAAAAGCTTTGCAACATATGCCTTTGATAATAACTGGTTATTCAAACTTCCTCAATACTTACAGAATTAAAATATTTCACGTAAGCAAATAATGTAATTCATATTCTTGTGTACGTCTGTTCACGCCTTAGTGCAGTATATTTGAAAACATGGACGTCTCGTATATGTTTTCAAATCTTTATGAAAGAGATAAGAGAACTACTTTTGAGTGACACTCAGCAAGTTATCAATTTGAAAGTTAATTACCATCTCATATTCAACGTTTGTCGACACTAGTATCTTATTAGCTCCAATCTCGCTTATCGTTTACTCAATATTGGACAGAAGTCAGTCATTCCTTCGATACACTGTGCCCTGCATATTGTCGTTCTGTAAAATTCCATGTCAAACCCACTTCTAGTGTCACTATTGCCTAAAAAATCTTTGCTCTAGTGCGTTGGAACATTCGACGTCTTTGCCGCTTGGAGATATTCTGCGGGTGTGCATAGGACGTCCAGAGTCTATGGCAATAGATGAAGAATTGATATGGTGATCTCGAAATATTGGAATATTTCTGGTCGTTCTGTTCTACCATTCTACCCTGGATAAAATAGAGCAATACAACATATTTCTTACTTTACATGAAAGTATTATTTTGAAGGTGGTAAATTATTAGAGTGGAATCCGAGTCCAGATTATGCAATACTACGTAATGTACATCATGAAGTTTCCCACGCACATACGTACGCGTCGGTAAGGATTGCTTTGGTTTTTTAGACTACCGGTATCCATCGCGACATAGTCAGGTTCTGCTTGTGATCGTGGCTTGTTACATTTTTCTTTCGAAATTCCATTTGGGTATCGTATGGGCGTCACTTTGATCTCAGTACTGTGTCCGTTGTCACGTTTTGACTTATTTGACCCCCGACCTTTTGCGTCCTTCTGTTAAGACGAGGTTTTGCACATACGCGGGCTTACTCTCCACCTTAGCACGGCACGGTAAGATCCCCGTTTTTCATATAATTCAGCTATTCCTGGGGAAAAAATTAACTATATACCCTGAGCTTCTACTCTGTCTTGCAGTCAACAGTTCGTGGTTGCAGAGTTATTTTACAATGTGTGTGTGTGTGTGTGTGTAGAAAATTGGCCGAGCTTAAATATTTAAACCTTATTTATGTAAAAGTAAGCGTCATTTACAGCCTCAGATTCACTTAAAATACATTTTTGATGATTGTGAAGTTCGGTCGGTTCGATCGAATAGGGCAATGCACCCACGGTCACGATATAATGGAGTTAAACACGGTTTGAGTCCAACTTTGTATCAATCCTTTTTTATTGCTGTTTTTGTCGAGAAATATTTCTCTTCTTCTCCATTGACATTGAAATTCCGTCCTTTTCACAAAGTTAAATATTATTCATACGAAATATTTGGTAGCCTAGTTAAATAAAATTGATTACATGAATTTTAATTTTTCATTGTCATGTATTTAATCATTTTTATTGGCCTACGGTTGGAGTCATCGTCATCTTCCCACAAGGCATTTTATTCTCCAAATTGTTGGAAGAATCACTAGTGCTACGGAGGTGATTTTTAGATAGCTTGATTTAGCAATTTTTCAAATGAATATCTGCAATGATAAGTTCTACAGAAACTCGTAAGAAGTAATAAAGTACCTATGCTGCATGATAGCGTTTTATATGGCAAAATGTTGTGAAAATTATTTTCAAGGGTTGCAGTTCACACCAGAGTAATAGTGATGTCCAATTAATGACCAATTCTCAAATGTTGTTGGAAATATCCCCATACACTAATGTCTTGAATCTAAACAAATAGTCAATGGTCAACACTCTCAAAGAGTTCAACATTTCCAAGGCATCATGATCCCTGCAAGAATGCAGTCTGCTTGGATATTCAGTTTGTGGGTCTTTTATCTTAAAGGATTTGTTGTATCGCACATAGCATACTTTTTCTTTCAAGAACAGATATTGATGAAATAAAATATAATCGTCATAATTTGGCGAAGTTCGAATGGAAATTATGGCAGTGTTTTTTATACTAGAGAATATCCTTCAAATTCATGTACTCGTTAAAATCTCCATACTAGTACCATAACCTCCGTAAGTTCCGTGTGTGACACGGTATTTAAAATATGTTGCATTTTCGACTTCTTGTTTCTCCTCCCTTTGTAGATCTCAAAGTGCCACGACAGTTTAGTAAATGTGATAGTATTCACTTTTTAAATCGTGCTTCTTTATCGATTCAGTTGAATATTTCACTAAATTGTACCGTGATGGTTGTCACTGTACGTACGTTTGGAATTGTAAAGTGCTCGTTGTATAATGGAAAGAAAATGAGTTAAAGAATTTATTTTATTTCGGATACGTCACTTGACTGTTACTGCTAGACTTCTTCTCGTTCCAAATTCTGAGACATTGATTTCTTTAAGCAAAATATGAAGATGATTCGCATTCCAGTTTTGATCGCAGACGGTGTGGCTTGTCTCATTCCCTCCGATACCGGATCCGGTGGACACATCGGAAATTTTTGTGACGTGGTAATGAACACGTTGGTATAAAAATTTTTTTCTGCATCGTAGATACATAATCCTCTAAATAAGCAAATAGGTCTGGAGGGGAGAAAAGACCGGGACTTTAATTCGTGCGAATAGTGTTGCAAGAACAGAGTCTGTAAGAGAAACTACACAGTTGTTGGATTTTGTTTTTCTTTCTCTAAATTGTCTCTCTCCGAAAGTATATAGAAGAGAAAAAAAGGATCGGATCATATTGAGAACTCTACGGTAAAGAAGAAATAGATGCATTGGGCACACACTGAGGCACAATGGATCGATTAGGCTTATGATGGAAGGAAAAATAGAAGGGAAGATTCCACGAGGAAGACCAAGACACATGTACATAGGACAAATTAAGAAGGACGTAAAACAGAGAGGGTATCAAGGATTGAGGGTATTGACATAGAAATAGAGTAGAATGGAGGGCTGCAGTTAACCAATCCTAAGATTGAAATACCGATGATGATGATTTAAACAGTGATTACTTAGGGCATTGTAAGCTCCTTCGCTTACTCCTCTCTCTCTAATTACCTGCCGATAAGTTCGGATTAAGATATCTCAAAGGAATGTGGAATTCTAGGAACGGGGATCATCTTCTCTCACGGACTCTGAGAAGGGAAATTTTCCTCCATAGTACGATGAACGGAACACGCACTTACTCTAAATTCTGAATAAACACATGTTCACGGGCGACTAAGCCCCCCAAGAGTATTATTGCAGACGAGTTCCCGGAAATAATACACTGATACTGTTTAAACCCTCGCGTCAAGTTTCCTCAGGTGTCCGAGAAAAGCGTTGCGTAAGCATTGCGGTAGACGTAACGATGACATTTGGTGTCCTCCCTCCAATTGGGTAGGGGGAGCTTAGATGGAGTTTTTCTCCCAGCCTTGTGTACTCTGGGTAAGGGGACCATCATATCTTTCTGGATGTCTCTAGTGCTGCTGGTCTGCTATCCTAGCTAATTTTTATTGCGAACTTCTATCTTCAAATAATTCTCAGGCCTCCGTTAAGACGCCAAAAACGAATGCAATCACTCTCCCCTTGGCGGATTTAGTCAATACGGCCTCGAACTGCCGTGTTTGGGAGGCTTGTCGCTTCTCCGCAGCAGCGAGTCAAAATAAACAACTCAATGGGAAACCATGCCAAATGCAAAATTCGTTGAGTGATAATGTTTTTACTGGCGATAATCTTCAATGCTACCGATATTCATCGGGAAATTTTTGCTGTGAAATAACCAATTAAAAAGTGATAGTGTTGTACGTCAGTGGTGTTGTTAGTTTAAGAGTGAACGACCGAAGTTCATGATGTCCAAGAACTAACTGGCCATCCGTCGGTTCATCTGTCACAAGTCTAGGCCTCGGACGCTGCGGTTCTTGTCGTGTACACTGGTGCGGGCATTTTCAAACTGAATACACCGCTGTCTCCCTAAGCCTTCACTCATTATTCCGTCTTCGTACACTTCACAAAGTTGCCCGTCAATTTCAGTTGCCTTTTGGTTTTTTGCCAGTAAAAACCCAATATCACAGAACTCGCGAAATTTTCTCTAAGAGCGCCCATTTGACCAGTTCGCAGGGAGCAAAGTAGAAGAACCACAGGCTACACTTTACCACTGCAGAATGCGTAGTGAGTGTAGAGACGTTTGGGCACCAAGGGGATTGCTCTACCTCTACCCACCGCCACGCTAGGCCGTAACGTTAGTTACTTTCTAAACTACCAAAGTATAAAATATAATAATGTCACCTTCCTAGCAGAACCCCATCCTTGTCTCCCTATTCCCTTGCTCTAATTCCGTCTCCCCTTATTATAGTTCCCTATGTGTACTCGACTACCCGTACACACGTTTGGGTATACCTAAAGATGACATTTCAATGTTGAAGCGCGTTGTGTATTGCAAAATACGGATAATCGAAAAGTACCTACCTGAGCTGAATTGCTAATTATTATAATATGAACCCAATTGCAATTAGGCAATTGTCCTGGTGACAACGGTCAATTCTGGTCAATGGTCATTCTTACAAAACACATACACACACACACAGGAAGAACAGATATGAGACAAAATGCTCCTATATACAATTACTCTTCAAGATAACCAACCGCTCCTTTAACATCGAACAAGGACTAGGTTCACACTATACCTACAATGCTCAGACCATCGCCTCATTCCGTCTATAATCGCGCCCTCTTAAATTTCATGCATCGTTCAAAATCACGTAACGTCAACACATCATTCACCTTAGCAATACAGTTTCTAATGCCATCCACATTACATACAAACAACATTTTAATAAGTACAATAGTATAACAATCACTGATCAATGAAGTTGCCGCACAGTGGCTGCTTTACACTTATACTTAAAACTCCTAAAGTTGGATGGAAGGGGCTCAAACAAACCTTAAGGCAGCTGCGTTCTTATTTTCACTTTAAAACTGTGGTCGTTTTTTCCCTTAAAGTTTGATTTTTCTATCTCTTTTCATAAATCTTCCCACGCTCCGTCATTTCTTTTCGTCATTTCGATCTCTATTCACAATGAACTTCTTCGAATTAGAATTTTCCATGGTGTCCGAGATAGCAGCATAACATGTTCCATTCACAACGGCCTCAAAAGGAGGGATTCTATTGCTTCTCTACTTTTTCTTTCCCCTCTTCGGTGACAAGTGATTATCGTCGGCTCTCTTTGATGTTGCTACATTCTGATGTGTGAATTTATCGAATGTGTTCTCTTCGAGTTCAGCGTGAGCATTTAACCGAATTGTGTGTGAGCAACTCCGACTTGGGGCACAACTCCTGCCGCTGACCTTCGCCGATGGAATCAGGAGGTGTGGGAGTGTTCGCTGTTTGAATCTGTAGGCCCGCCATGAGTCATTCATCTTTGTTCTGCCGCCCAGGAAAAATTTATTGGTAAATCAATCCTGTTGAGTGGTTTTAGGCCTAGGAGTAGCCCTCATACAGCATTTATTTTTCATATTAATACATTCGCCCACTCTGCCATTAGACTGAATTTTGTCTCGATGTTACAGCTTTTAAGTATAAGTTTTGATTAGTCCGCAATGCTATCAGAGTGCGTCATTTATGTTGATTTTTGATACTTTTTTATTATTTTCTTACCTACGAATTGCCGATGAAAAAAGATTCAATCTTCGCGACCGACCAATTAAATGTTCGATGACCGTCCTGGAGAACCAAGGCTTTGTCATGTTACACGAGTGGTGTGAATAACGGAGTCGTCCACATTCAAGTAAATCTCTTTGTGAGAATAGAGTAGCCTTCGGCAGAGTTATTTTAAGTTGAATGTCGGATTAAAAGACAGAATAAGTGGTTGACATCGTGATTTAAAGTGGGATTGAAATCTAATTTGTGACCCAAAATACTGAACTCACGGTTTGCAGCAGAATTTTGACCGAGACCCTATGCGTGAGTCCCTTCATGAGATGGCCGAGCCGATAGGTCTTTCGTGATGTTCAATCATAAAGATGACCATCTCGGTCATTTGATTCAATGAGTTTACGTGCAGCTTATTGTAATCTTAAAAGATTCGTAATTCGTGTGGGGAAGGTCGGGATTGGAATTAATTTTTTTTGGAAAACGATGGAGGCCATGGGAAAGATTTCCACGTAATTAATTGTGGCGCTGAATTATGAGATGCATTGGCCGCGAAGAATGGAAAATATTAAACGGAAGGAAAGGAAATAAAGTATGAAATACTATGCATTGGGCGAGAGGAGAGGGTATTCCCGGGAGAAATACTAGGCAGGCGAGAATAATGGATGTAGCACATGTTGGAGTGGCGGTGGGATATCAATGGCGGCGATAGAGGGAAGAATTTTGAACACGCAGGAAGGAGTAGAATAAACATTGTGTGCAGAAAAACGCAGAGGAGAATAAGACGTTACACCTGGGTCGTACTCGAAACCCCATGTCTAGTCACAAGTAACCACTTATTCTAAAAACATCGGCTATCTTTCACCTTGGACTGAGAGGTCCAAGGTAAGATTATCACAAAAGCAGTCTTCTAACAGCATTTGGGGACCATCTTGGTACAACTATCTCATTGCTGAATCTTCTGTAAGAATACAATAAACTGTGGTTTTCTTAATATTGCACTCTCCTACTAACATCCCGGAACTCGAGGGTCAATCGGAATTGAGCTTGAGTCTCACCTTTTCCTCATTTTGTTGTGTTGAAGAATGTCCAGGGCTTTCATCATCGTCAAACGTCTCTCCACCCTCCCGGGACATCTCGTGCCAGCGGAAAACCATTCCTCGGGACATGGCTGTATCTCCCGAAACCGATTTTCCCAGCTTAACACAAAATTTTATGGCGTATAGTTTCTCCATGGAACGTGGAATCGTGAATTCGTAACTCAACCCTCGAACAGGGGTCCAGTTTTGAAGTGATCGGCACACTGTAACGGCCCACAGGCAACTGACGGCGGTCGCGTTGTTTTTCCGAGACCTGCCACTACCTATCCCGCCACAAATCGCCCCGCCCCGCTCGAGGCGTCAATGTCGCCGGAAAAAAAAAACATTTCACTATTTTTTGGACAAATCACGTGCCTGATAATTTTTACACTGGAGGCCCAGGTTCGTAACCAAGTGAGGCATATATCTATTCACTATCAAGCTCTCTAGATATCCAGCGAACGGAAATAAATCTGTGCAGAGAAATAGTGAAATTTTTGCAAGACAACTACGCCAGGTAGGATGCCATGGATGGATCCCTTTTGCTAATTCGCTCGGCTGTTCATTTCGACCCTGATGGTGGATATCTCTCCTCACTTCTTCTCGCAGACATTATCACGCCGGGATAATTACTCTTCGAAACAAATTCAGTGTTCAGATTCTAAGCCAATACATCTCGAGTTATGTGCAGTCGCCAGATTTTGTGAAATATTACGAAGACGTAATGGGTGTTTCTATTTCGCCACGTAGCAGGTGTCATTCGGTGATATAGTTTACTGTGAGTTCTACAGTTCTACGGAAACCAACCTCAACCCAGATTTATGACTATGGGAACTTCCTTAGATAGTTACAGTTGGTATTAGGAGTGGGAGGTAATGAAAATGGATTGTTGTAAATGTTTTCATTTGGTGTTGTCTACTAGTAAATATTAATCCCTTAGCATATGACCAAAAGACGAAATAATATTTTTCAAATATACTTTAGTGTCCACAATTAATAAAAAAATAAGGCGAAAATAGCGATATTTCAATTCCATGCTAAACATTTTAAGCATACTGATTTTGTGGTTTGTGAAAACATTGTGGAAGTTCTCGCGCTTCGTTAAATCAATAGGCTGACTAGACAAAGGTGTATTACCTCAAGAGTAATTTTTAACCGATGTTATCACTGAGTAAATCTATTGGGCTCTTATTTGAAAGTGTTTCCTTCCGACCGGAGTACAAATTTTATGCTCGAAGTACATTGAATTTTTTTTTACGAATTAAGGAGAGACGTTATTAAAGGGCTGAGAACATTTTCCTTATGAAGGAATTCCTAGAGAAGGAATGCTTAGCATTATGTGATTAAATTATTCAATATAGTTTTAATCATAAAAAACTTAAGAGTAAATGAAATTACTCTGCATCAGTATTTCTTCAAATAAATTGCACACTTTCAGAGACTGAGTATTTTACTTCACCCCTAGTTCTTCGAGTAATTTTGTTTTCCTCACCAAAAGAGGCTGTAAAGCATATTCTATCATTTTTTAAAGAATGATTAAAGTTTGAATAGATTTGAAAGCTGAAAAAAACTATTCAGCGGTTAATGACAGGTATGTTTTTAATTATAAAAGTATTTTTCATATTATCCTGTCTGACTTTCAGCCGTTCTTCTCAGACACGATGGAAAATGTATGACTTATCCAATAAAATCATATGGGATATTGAATTTGGAAAAAAAAGTTCAATGTTGTGGCTATTACATGTACTAATAAGGCGTTGAAAGCAGAAATTTGCAATCAACAAACTATGAATATCTTTTATAGCATATAATATATCTTCCAGCAATAGTTGAATAGAGTAATCACCGGAATATTGTTTTTACTGAGTTAGTTGGTACAAATTACGGGATGCATTATTTATTATTTGCAATTTGTTGACCTTAAATTTTATATTCATTTGACCTTTGATGACCTTGTATCGACATACCTCTTCCATAAGAGTAGAATTCACGGTGGGAATAAATGTCCACAGGATATAATTCCGAATGTGTATTTTTTCTCCATTTGTAGATTCCTAATCCCCTACGGTAATCATACCTCATTTTCTGGATCGTGTGAATTATTTAGTGTGAGGGGATATATTTTAATTACATGATATTGTTTTAGTCAAACTTGTCGCATAAAAATAGGCGTTATCTGATTCAAAATATCGTATCATGGAAATCAGATGATAACTAGAGAGAATAACATTTTTTAAATATTTAGAATTCAATGGATTATAACTTGCGAAAAAATATAAAGCCATTACAAGAATCTGGTAATTTAATGGTATGGAGTCTGCGGAATTTGAAATATCATTCAGTTAACCAAGTAATTTATACCATTTTGGATGACTAAGTTATGATGTTAGGTACGAATGAATATTATTGACCTTTAAAACCTTCCCATGAGATTCGTAAAATTTCTTTCAAAAGATCCTATTTATGACCGTATCCGGATCTTATTGAAGAATAAACACTGCCGTATTTGTCGACCTGTGTTAAGTACGTTCTTTGGTTTACAAACAAAGCATATTATCCTGAAATTATGTTTCCGGGAACTGACTTCGGCATTAGTGGTCGCTTCTCTGAATCATATTTGAGTTGAATTTGAATAAAGCAAATTGAAATTGGTAGATGAAAATTTTGATGGGTACATTCGTGTTTGAGTGATTCGGTGTCTTTGATAATGTGATTCCTCTTAGTGAAATGGCGTCGATCGAACGGATGCAGTTTCGCATCATTCAAGTGAAGATACCGGGATCGTTGATGGATGAAGTAAGGGCGCGTATTATTCACGATGAATATTTCTTTTATGCAGTTTCACTAAATTTTCTGCGGACTATCTTATAATATTTCATATTGCAATGAGATAATATCAGATGATTAATATTTAACTTTAGTTTTCTGTCGTTGGTACCTATCTCTTTCCTTACTCCTTTCGCATCTGTGAGAGGAGGGCTTCAATTAACAGATCCATTCATGCTTCGTTACCCCGGTAAATGAAATATCTTTAGCGTGTGTCATAATTTCGTTTTCAATGGCAAATAATGTGCGTTGGGCAACACCACCCGGCAAATATTTAAAGGCCTATGAGCTCGCAGGCGATCATGCTTAATTTTCGCCTCAACAAGAGGTTTATTACAATGCATCTCCATTTAATGGTTTTACCTTCCTTTGATGTTGAGCAGTTTGTCAGATCCAGGCTTAGGAGGTATTTCCGAGTTAATTGTTTCCTTTTTCCCTTTCAAAGACATACGCTATGTCTGTTTTAATCAAAATGTTACATGCATGAGTGCAGTCACAGTTTTTGTGACTGAATTCAAATGCGTTTACATACTTGGCCTGTTTGTCAATTTAACCGTCGAAAATGAAAGTTATATGTAAGGAATTCATTTTGAGGGTTGAATATTTTAAATTTTAATGAAAATTATATGTATATATATATATATATATATATATATATCTATATATATATATATATATATATATCTATATATATATATATATATATATCTATATATATATATATACATATATATATATACATATATATATATATATATATATATATATATATATATATATATATATATATATATATATATATATATATTGATTGGTGAAAAAGACTCGTAGGAAAATATTTCACGTGTTTGGAGAATGTTCTTACTGAAGTTATTATTAACGTTAAATTATGTCCTTAAGCATAAAAATGATTGACCTTCATGGACCCTTGCCAATAGCCGAAAACACATTTATTTTATTTCTTCCATCACTTCCATACTATTGATTTAAATATTGAAATTATTACCCTGGGTTATTTTAATGGCCCTTTGCCTTTTTCTAGTTTAGCGTTTCACGGCTAAAGAGTTGTGCTGTGCATTTTAGGTGAAGAAAACTTGTTATAAGCTATGTATTTCCCAAAGTTTTTTTTTGGAAAATGTCGTACCTAGTGGAGATTCCTAAATTCGTCCTTACCAGTCGTAAAGGTCTCCCTTTTTGCAAGATGGGTAATTCATTTGCTGGCTAACACCAAAATCTCTGGTCAAAATGTTTTCAAAATCTCCCTTTCCATAGAATAGAATTTTTTGAGTGTAGATTGCCGTGCTGTCGAAATACTTTAATCAGCCAATTAATATTGCTACTATGCATTATTTGTCCCTACATTTAGCAGTACTCTTTATATTATTCATTCAATCGCTGAATATTGGTGGCCATTGAAATCTTATACACCTAAGCTCGAAATCCAATGCATTTGGACTCAGTATTCATGGTATTTGGTCGCGGCCAGTATTCTTTATCGTTTAATTTAATCTCTAATCTAATAGCAGATTGTAAATCGGATCGAATTCGCGGTCGAAATAAAAAAAAATGAATCTTCGTCGTTATGCCTATATGCCGCACAGCGAATTTGAAATCAGGTCATGGAAACCAAGCGAAATCCAGTAATTGTACTTTTATTCAGACGGAGGGGTCCGCGGACTCGTGTGGTGTTTTCACCCGAACGAGATAGTATTTCAGACACCTATGTGGTTTTATTTTTATTTTTTTGGGCTTTGATATTTCATGCCAAATCCTATGGCTTTTAAAAAAATAATACTTTTCCTCGCCGGCGTTGTCGCGGCCGGGCAATATAGCGACCATTTTTATTCGTTGGCCCACCATTTTTATCCCGGAGTCCGTTCTCGCATGCAGCAGGAGACGGCGACTCTGCTGGGATGGGGCGGGGGGGGGGGGGGTGGCAGCGGTGCGGGGACCCCTCCGGCACCGGGTGACTCACATGCCGCCGTAGCTCGCCCTTTCGGCCACCCCGGGTGTCCCTAACGGCTGCCCGCCAACCCAAATGACACCCAATAACATATGACCTCTTCCTCCCTCCCTCGTAAAAAAAAGTGTGCATATATATATGTATACATACACACACACACAAGTGCCCGTGCGAATAAAAGCCACTCTTATTTTTTTAAGCACATCGCGGCGAAGTATGACTGTGGAGGGCGATGCTCATATTTTTGTGTGGAACGCGGAATAAAAAAATATCCGGCGGCAAGGAAATTTGTCTGCGCGGCAGTAGTCATTAGATTACCTGTTTTAACATCGCAGGTGGTCCTTTCCCAATTTCATTCTGACCATGTTGCCGTGTTGTTTTATGTTTTCGTTGCGATTAACTTCGTGCGTGTGAGGTAGTCAGGACAAGTTTTCCTGTCCCCAGAACTACATATCATAAACTTTTATTGTATCGTGACCACGTTTCATATTCCCTTGTGTTATTAAAAAGAAGAATATCGCAGTAATTCTAGTGCTGTTATTTCTGAATCAACAGTGAAATCTACATTGTGGGGAGGCAATGCACTCTTAAAACTGTTGGAGAAAGATCGATTTTAATGCTCGCGCCTCTGATTTGAAGCAATTGGTCTGTGTCCCGAACAGGAGAGCAAAAAGAGTCATGCTCATGTTTTGGGGAAAAGAATATTTGTGGCTCCACAGCACCTATTCCACTGCACTTTATCGGCGGTATCATTTTTTTTATTCACTGTTCCCTTTTTATTTTCATTATTAATGGCTGACATTTATGAGATACTCGCATGACATTGCAAAAGCTTGGTTTTTTTCGAATTGTACGTACTTTGTATCAATGCCATTTTTTTCAACAATCTCTGATCCAATCTCATTTTTTTGTAAATTACACTAACTACGCTCAGAAGAGAGAATTAAACAAAAAGATATTTCGGGAGTGACATGATTCTATTTTCTAGATTTAAGTGGCGGCATGGTTGGAATTGCAAAACTGCCTGTCAGTTACCAGCCTGTGAAGGATGCTTTCCATCTGCCACACCGATTGTAATGTCTTTTTATAGTACTGGAATTGAATGGGGCTATGGTATCCACTGACTCTAACGGCTAAAGGCTAAAAAGGGAAAGGGTGAAACGGCGATGCGTTGAAGGCGAACAGCCTAGTTGGTGGTTGGAGAAAACATGCAAAAAAAGAAATGGTTAAAAGAAGATGTAATGGTGTCTAGCATGTGCGGAGAAACGACTCCGGAAGACGCTCGCTCGACGCGAGACAAACATTGAACCATTAGAATGCGAAGCCAGCTCTAAGGCCACGTCAGCGAGCGCACGTTTCTTCCGCGAGGGTTTTGCCAAAAGGAAATGGATGGCTTGCAGCTCTTTAGAAAGCCAAGCATAGCATGCAGTGGGGGAGGCACTCCAATGGCACCTTCCGCGGGAGTGTGGCCGTAATCAGCGGTTTTCGGCGCCATTGTGTAGAAGTGCCGAAAGGGAGGAGAGGCTTGGGGCCCTCCTTGCTCGCCAGCTCGAGTGGCTCACGCGTTCAATGCAATGGCGGTTGGCAGATGTTGAATCGGCCATCCGATTCGCTCAATTTGTTTGTTCGACTGTGTTTCTCTCTTGGGTGTTACAGTGAGCAGTGTACAGTGAGCATTTAGTGATTTGCCTTCGCCTATTTGCGAGGGTAATGCGTATTGAAAAATATTTTGCACAATTATTATGATTTTCTATTATTTAGTAGCAATGTAGTACGTTTATATTCTGAAAATGCCCGTGGTATGCTTAATAGACTTGAATAAACCAAAAAAATATAGTGTTTTTCACGTTCATTATAATATATAATAATTCACGTTTTCAATATATAATAATACACTTTAAACATTATGCATAAATTCAATTTTAAACTCCGTAATCATGATTTGTGAAGAAAAAATAAGTTTTATATTTATATGTCTTCCGATTGATTGATCAATTGTTATATTAAGGAGAATCATTATTATACAAAAACAAAAATCAATCAACGTAGTCTTGGCTCTCCTTCAAGATTAAGAAAGCTCGGACACTGGATAAACACGTACAGGTATATTTTGTATGTGTTTTATGTGTATTTTTTTGCCGTGTTTCACTAATATTCTTTGTAGCCTCTTGCTGATCCTTCCCTCTGAATCTAAATCTAAAGGAAATATCGCAATGCACTGGAGTTATTTCATATTCTTCCCACCCCTTTCACAAAGTAACTGAGGACGTCCAATCTTTCCCGCATTGGATATCCAGCAGGATTAATTGAAGCCATACCAGTTATTTTCGTCTATTAATCACTTCAAGTCGAAATGATTTCCTCCCATGCAGCTCAAGGAAAACTCGGAATGAATGTCCGTCGTGACGTGGTAGGTTTAGCAGCTTCGGTGGACAATAGCAAGCTTAATGACGAGAATGTTTCACGGGGTGCCTTAACGTCTTGTCTAGTACCCCACCACCCCTGAGAGAATTGCGGTAAACCTGCGTGGTGGCCATCCCTTTGACAATTATAAATTAGCGATTAATTGGATCGCCTAGCTCGATTAAGCGTTTTGTGCCGGTCTGCGAGCGTTGGCGATGAGAGAGGGCGGCAGAGTAATCCGTTCCCGGTCCCTTGCTCCGCTCTGCCTATCAAAGCTTTACGAAGTGGAAACAACTCATGCCTCAGAGTCCGGCGCCTAACCACCCAGAGGGTGGGTGGGTGCAGTCGATGGATGGGGGAGGGGGTTGGTTTCGGAAGGGGCCCTTTGCCGCTCCATTGGAAGTGTGGGAGATGCAGCGGCATTGACCCAAATCAACCTTCATTAAAGGAACCAATTGCGTGTGAAAGCTTTAAGGAATCGAATCCGGAGACTTGAATGGTCGCCCCCACAGTCTTTGTGTTTTTTTTTGTCGGTAAATAAATGACCAGTCAATGTCTTCAAGTCAATTCAGTTGAGCACAGCAGCTTAGCCGATTTGATTTCAGTGTGGCGAGATCTGTTCGTTGAGTCAGATGGTTTTTTTGTATTAGCCTGATTACTGAAATTGGATCTTTGGAAATAATAATTTCGTGTGCATAGCTTAACAACAGACCCCCGAATAAGAAAGACATCTGAAATTTTTAAGACGGTTCATCCCGTCGTAACAAATTTTTTCATTGGTATTATTTTCAAATCGATAAAGATAGAAAGAATTAACTCAATTTCTATCTACAACGGAGTAATTATAGAGCATTTATTTGTATGGTAGATACGTATTATTTTACAACAAAAAATTTCCATAAAAAGGATATCTATTTAACTCAGACGAGATACATATATCCAAGTTAGAATGGGTGTATTTGATTGGGCATCCCATGGGGAAAGCTTAGTTGCATGTAAGAATATTAAGTTCTGATTCCAATTTTTGCTCGCGGTATAGATTTTGAAAATGTTTTTCATAACCTAGGGTAAAATTGTAAAATATATTTGCAGCAATACAATTAGTTGTATTGAAAAATTAAAAAAGAAATATTTTCTTGAAAATGTTGGAGGGTGTTTTTTTACGGTCTAAACATTCTATCCAAAGAGATAATTTGCATGCTTAAAAGGCATATAGCATCAGTTGCCACTCGGAGGAATGTTAAATAAGCAAAACTCCCACTTTTTAAATATAAATTTCGATTTTGTTGAAGAAGTGTTTAATATTTCAGCCGTATAATCTGACAGCTTAAGGTCTCGCTTGTCATTTATGTGGCCATAGCAAGAATACAGGGCATCTGCTGTTTGCATAGTTTGAATTATATCTGACAATTTAGAAGCATACGACATAATTGATAAATGTATTATTCGTCGAAGTCTTAGCTTTGAATACATTATTTTTTTGCCCTCCCAATGATGATAACGTTTTCTTAGTTACATCAAGAACGCCGCTAGATTTATATATTAACGATAATTACGCGATAAATATATGGCGTGTTCTTCCATTCAGTAGCCAATAGTAATAGACTTAATGGCTTCAAATAAAGATGAGTATGAAGCTCTTTTTTTGGTTGCGCAAGTGTCCATATCAGTACATTTTTCGTCAGCGGAGGCATAATATTATTCCAGTAGTACATATCATTTATTTAAACGATTTATTTTCGATTACTTTATCTCAACATCTGCTTACACTGTATCACCGTTGGATCAGAAATAACTCTCATACGTTCCTTTTAGTAATTCCTTTCAAAAGCTCAAAAAACTTAGAGATCTGTCTGAAATTTTTGAATGATATTCAGTTGCTTTATTTTATAATTAAGTCATTGCATGTTTTTGTCGAAATTAGTTTTTAAAATCATTTTTAACTTGAAATAAATATGTAATAAAATATATAAATATATTTGAGCGGCATATTAGAGCATACAAATATAAATATAAAACAAGTATACAGACTCTCATATTTCAGAGAGTTTAGTCCGACGTGAAGAAGTCCTCCGAGGAGGCAGGAAGCTTATCCTTTCTTTAATGTGTGTCCTTTTACGTGTTCTCTGTTTATAATTTTGTGATGTTTTGTGCCGTCCCAATGTTACTCTCGTGAGTGTTTCTAAATTATATATATATATATATATATATATATATATATGTACATATATATATATGTATATGTGTGTGTATATATATATATATATATATATATATATATATATATATATATATATATATATATATATATATATATATATACAGGGTTCGTCCGGAAAATAAGTGTACTGAGCTCAGGAAAAATAACAATAAAGAGTAATTTTCAAAATTTATTATAAAACCTTCATAATTATATATATATATATATATATATATGTAAATTATATATATATAATTATGAAGGTTATATATATATATATATATATATAATTATGAAGGTTTTATAATAAATTTTGAAAATTACTCTTTATAGTTCCTTGCCTGAAAGTAGCATGCTGAAACCTTAGTATAAGTGTTCTGTATGATGTATTTAACTAAAAAAATAATTCACGCCAGCCAGATGATCCCGCCTTCCTTCCCATTGTAGAAATTGAGCATATGCCCCTAAAAATATTTAAAATACACGATACATTCTCCAAAATATGATGCAATTACGGATGGAACATTTGAAACTAAATTAATGTTGTCTAGTATTGTTTGGAGCTATTACTTTGAATGCAATTATCAATTTATTTGAGGAATCTAGAATTTTTTTGGAAGTTCTACATCAGAGACCAGATTAATTTGTTGGAATTTCATGAGTTTAAATGTGATAAAATGGGAAAGGGGAGAAGTTAAACTTTGCTGTTAAAACGTAATGGGAAATCCGTCGCTCAAAAATATTTACTGATTGTGTCTATTGAACGGTGTACATAGCAATATATGTACACTTTGCGTTGATACTGCGTGAGTCTTCACAGAGTTCAAAGTGAATTGCTAATTTATCGATGTGTGATCCTTTTGCTGTTAACTCACTTACCGCCTTTAATTGATACGCGCGCCGGTGAGAACGGAAAATGCTAATTGCTTTCCACCATGCTTGGCATTGGCGCTCACATGCGTTTGGAACATTTGACAAAAGTTCTTTTCGTAAGACTCCCCCCGTTTTTCCCAAAATAAAGTTTTCCACCGCTGCAGCGTGTTTTGAATCCGTACCAAAGTGTTATAGGCCTTTCATTAAACTTCAAATTTGGGAAAATTGCCCGAGTAAAGGGACGAATTTGAGAGCTGTCCGCTTGACCTCTAATCCCAGCCACTCGCAGACTCGGGCGTGTAGGGAAGAATGGAAAAAGTAACTACTGGAAACGAGTCTAACGATCTCACGCGAATTTCAAATGCGTCCTGGAAATCGCTCGTGACGAGCGACGGCCCGGGACTTCGAAAATGCTTCGAATAACATAAAATTGCCGTTTCAAGGCTTATAAACTGAATTAATTCGGTGGGACTCTATCGAAATCGTTCCCTCTTCATGGTTGGGAGTTGTACGGAAGAGATGGAACTAGCGCTGAGCTGGGATTCCCCGGGATTTTATGCAAAATTTCGCGTTGCCCCCGTGCGGAGTCAGGTTTAGCTGATCACCCAGGCACGATGTTTTCGCTAGCCTTAGTTCTTGTCCGCGACGGAATTTGTGACGAATGGTGGAATACGTCAGGGGGAGTATTTTATGACTTCATTTTCCCGATCAGAGTGTTTACTTTACCCTTCAAAAGGGGTTCTTTCATCTGGCCATAAAATGTGCTAGTGCTATCAGCCGGAACGTGAGGGTGGGAAAGGGTTAGGACGAGCGCCGTACGTCTGTGGCGCGGAAAAACGGACATTCTAAGGATTCCCTATTATTGTTAAAGAATCTGATTTTAAACTGCGTGTCAAAAAATAATTTTTTATTATAATTAACGTAAACGGCATCCTGTCACGTTGGTTTGAGGTTATTTAGACCACCTTTTCCGTATAAAACGAACGCTCCGTAGCTTAGATGATCGGTGATGTTGTATTTTGGGATTAACTTCGGATTGTGCATCCCTTAATGTGGAATTTTCTTAAATCGATAACTATTTTCCCTTTGAATCGGTGAACACTATCATATATTTTTCATTTCACTTATAACAGTGGCATATTTGAATTTGGTCTAATTTAGTTGCAACGTAAGTCATTATTGGTAAGTGGTTAAGGTTTCTGCTCATTTTATTTTAGGAAATTAATTGCATTGAGAAGATAAATATTAATCTATTTCTATATACATACTGTATTTAGAATAAAGAACTGTGGGAAATTCTGCGACATATTTGTGTAAACGCGGCATAATTATGCAGTTTTGTGATGTTTTTCTAGTACAGGTCGCCGAAAATGCAAATATAACAAGTAATTGACGTAGTTGCACAAGTAATAGACGGCTGCATTTATGTGGCGCCAGAATGACGTTTCACGACGTTTGAGTGTGTACAACTTTGCTGAACTGGTTGCGATTTCTGCTGTCGTAAGTTACCATCGTAAATTTATCAGGGTTTATGTTCTCGATTTTATTTTATTTCCTCAGCTTTCCATCATTTAATTCGGCTAGTTGGGACGACATTTTATTCATATCTGACTTATTACTTGCTTATACTTCGTGATATAAAATCCTGAATATTTGAAACAAGATTGAAATTTTTTTCGATACCCGTTTTCAAACACAAAAAAAAGTAAATTTTAATTCTTGATAGATGAGGGAGCAAAATGGGTTGATAAAAATTACTATATTTAGATGAATTCCAAGAAACTGCGGAAGATGCTGCTATAGAAACTTTCAATGGCATCATTCGCTAAATGTGCGTAATAATTCAACGTATAAAAATCATTTGAACGCGCATCCCTCGAAGTCTGGCCGAGTGCTTTAGCAAGTTAAGCTATTGAGGTGTCCTCTTATACTCTGAGATTTTGGGGTATTTAAAGGAACAAAATTTTGTGACGAAATACCGTACACATTGAAAGGATTTGGTAGCCATTGAGTAGAAGCCTGTTTCTTATAGGAGGGTTTGCTTCCCGGAGACGCCCTTAGCTATACCCAAGTTGTGTCAATTTTCGGCTAACAGATTTTTCTTGGAAACGATAGAGGGTACTGGGGAAGAATCTCCTGCCCTGTTCTGTGAAATTCACCTGCCATTCATCTTAGTGCTAGGTGAACCCTTTCCTCATCTATCCACAGAATCCTAGGGTTGATAACTATGGTTCATTTTTGGGTTGGATTTTTGTTTTCATTTAGCAAAGTGATTTAGAACGATGGAAATAATTAAAAATGTGGATTGGTAATACATCCCCCTATTATTAAAAGTGAACGTAAAAAAAATTGACCGACAGAGGATTTCGTAGAAGTGTTTGGAGAAAGAAGAAATGGTTGAGAGAGTGCAAGCCTTATATTAACGAGATTAAGGTTCAACTCATAGTTCTTGTCTGCAGCTGGAAAGAAATTCTTGAAATAAAACTAGAGTGGAAATATGACTAGAATAAGTGGAAGCGTTTTCAAATGTGGGCCTCAAGACCTGAGTGGTTGGAATTTGGGAGAGGGATATGTTGAGCTGAAAAAGACTTTCCTCAACAACAAACAACTACCAACTGCAAAATGTACTGATATATGCATGATAAAGCAGTTAATCAAAACTTAGACATGAAGTATTTTTTTATTCGGGTCAGAGTCAGGAAATAAATATGAGGTGACTGAGATGTAGTGCTACATGGTATTAATAAAATAAAATGTACGAATGAAGTAAATGTAAAGAAGTGCTTTAGGCGAGCGAATGATGATGTAAGATTAGGGTTAAGTGCATGTGCTAGGTTGCGAGAAAAATAATCATTGAGCGTAATAGTTTTCATAGAGCAAAATATAGAATTGCAGAATAACAGAGGAAGACGAAGATGAACGAGAGGTATGAAATGGATTTAGCGTAAACCAAAGAAGTGGTCGGCGCAAGAAATATAAGAGGAAAATTGGCACCTAAAAGAATATCCTAAGGACCTGCTAAGGGCATTACGCACATTGATAACCCATGATGATGAAAGTGAATTTCAATTGCACTCAGTCATTCATACATTAAATTCTTAAAATTCCTACGTAACTAAAGGTAATTACTGAAATTCAATTACTATGATGTCTCGTACATTGAATGGTTATTGATTCCTTAATAATCGAAATTAGATAATAATGTTGCGGCCTATCTCATGTTCCAGTTCGTGTTTTCACTGGAATACAATCAGCTTACCTAAATGAAAAATTTGGAGAGCGGCAAGACCTTTGTATACATTTCCTGTTAATTTTTTCAGCTGATATGCTATTACACCGTGCCATGGCTGACAGTTACAAAGCAAGTTTCATACGCTCCTTATTTTATTCTTTATCCATACGTCATTTGTGGATAAGGTTTCGCATTCCTTAAATACTAACTTTACTTACTGATGAAGACTGGATTTATTGTTATTAAGTGGCATGCAAATGCACACGATACTGTGACCTGGTTAACTCGACCACAGAAACTGAATGAATTCTGGTTTGAAAACCATCTTATATATTTAGAACCCGTTTTTCAAGACAAAATTTTATATATTCGCTGAAGAAAGCATTCAATTCTGTCTCAGAACTTTTTAAGGTTTCATTTTGCAAAGAAGGTGCTTTTGTTAGTCCTCGAAAAGATTATTTTACGAAAATGTGTCTCCTCTAAAATTATAGAGTCAAAGATATTTTCTGTTACCTCATTGCTACAGGAATGCTTGTCTTCATGTACAAGAGCTAATCCTTAATGAGTGTTACGGTTTTGGTAGATTTTTAATTATAACAATAATTAGTCATGCAGTATTTATTTTTAGTATTTGCTAATCTATATGTTAATAATGCCTTGCGCGAAGAACAAGTTGTGTTACGAAATAATTTAGGGTTTGGTTTTGTTGAATAACCAATTTGCTGTTAGACGTCTCGTAACAACCTTACTATCAAAACTATGGTTATGTATGGATTAAATTGGTAAAAATTGCTATTAAATGCCACTGTCTATTCATTTCCCTCGTGCAAATATTAATATTGCATTTTTTTGAAACGCTTTAGCTTGCAGGCACTCGGAAAGTTTCGCTATTCCTTCCAGTGGCTTTTATTTTTAACTGTGTCAATTAAGCAGAAATATCCGGCATTAAATAAACGTTTTTTTTTGTTAACATTATTCAACAGACAGTATTTTTTTTCGTTTATCTATATCTTAAAGTTTTCTCACTGCTCTTTCCTATCTCCCTGGATGTAGCGTTCTCTCTCTCACCATCCAAATCCCCCTCACTCTTTCTCTCTCTGCGATAAGCTTAAGTTTCCAGGTTCACTCGAGCTTCCTATTATACACTCTTTACGTAAACGGGATCGCGTGGGATTAAGGACATGACGGTAGAAGTTGCTAATCGCTCTGCAAATGATTAAGTTTCTGATCACCCTCAAGGGAAGCTTGGTATCAATTTCTTCTGTAAATCCAACTAATAAGGCAATGAAAAGAACGTAATTTATTGAATGAATTTTATTTTAACTTAACATATGCAAATTTTCTCATTTTATAATAATTATCCTGAAATGAATTATTACAATAGAAACAGACGTTTTGTTGTTTTTGTGCATTTTGATGGGTTATTATTTTAGTAAAAGAATACAGTAATGCGATAACTCTCTCTGTCTCTCTCTCTCTCTCGAGGGATATTTTTATTGATTGTGTAGAATTTGAATGTTTTGTATGCCTATCCATTTCATCTCACCAAAGCGCACCTTTCCTTTTTATATTTAATGATTTACCCACTTTTTAGTTCACAGTCAAGAATAATTCTGTCCATTGTGAAACTTTTAATGAAGTTTCTTTTATTTTAAAAAGTAGAGATGAAATGGTATACGTTCCAAAATTGAAGGATCTTATGTAGCGCGAGAGTAATAAAAATCAAGTTTTTGAATTTTTTACTCCTTTAAACCTCGTTTGATCAAGGTATCATAGGAAAAATTGCTATTTTTTGAGAAATATTCCTGAAGAAACAGATTTAATATTTGTTTAATTAGTCATAATTCATGTTATATTTTAACTTGCATAAATTACGGTAATCATTCAAAAGTATGTTTCAATATGTGAAGGCAAAGCTTGCCTTAAGTTCACAATTGAAATTGGCATAATATTTCCTTCCCCGGTACCACGTATGGTTTTACAGAATAGGTTGTTACCCTATGTATCACACAGCACGGGTAGGCTGAGGGTGCTCAGAGGCGTCACCAGGGATCGAAATTGGGCTTTGGGTCATAAGTGCAGCGCTCTACCCACTACACTCCCACGTCCTTGTATCAAACATTGTATAGTGTTATTTTTAATCGATACCAATGAGGACACAATTTATGCTGTTGGTCCAATTGCATTTTTCATCGCACATGTACATTGGGTTTCATAGACATCTAGTGCATCCTCAAATATTTTATGAGGGTAGGAGCACCAACGCGGTGGCGAAAAATATTTATTTATTTATTTAGCCGTCGTCCGAAAATGGCCTTTACATCAGACTATTAACAGTGAAAGCAATGGAGACAATTACAAACACCCAAGCCCTAGGAAAATCCACCCAGGTGGGAATCAAACCCGTGACCCTTGGATTGGCAGACTAAGGCGTTACTCCACTGCCACCGAGACTGGATCCTCTGTTAATAAATAAGTAAATATGGTATAGAGTAATAGAACATTTCATAACTATAATATTTTTATCATTTGTTAGTATGATTTCACATCACATGAATTTTTTCAGATGTGTTTAGATTAGCAATAACTACCTCAAAGATTATGATCGTAATTAAAAAGTAATTAAGCCAATGGATTTCTCGCTAAATCCTCATCGAGAAGCTCAAATGCAAACGAATTAAAGGGGATTATTTTTTAAGCTCTCTCGCCACCCGCGACAGTTTGATGGAGTTTATTTTTCCGACTCTCTCGTGGAACTGCCGACGGGAGTGGCGACGCACAGCTGCCAAGTGGCCCCTCGTAGCACCGCGGTAATATCCCGACCCCCCCCCCCCTACTCCGGGGCCGCCATTGTCCGGATCAGTTTTCTCCATAAGCCTCCGTGGAATCTCTTCCGGGGAGAATAGCGAAAAAACGAGGGCAATACAAGACGGCAATTAACGACGGGCAGGGCGCGTACAGCGTGCGGCGGAATTCCGTCCGAAGCCCACTCACTCACCCTTGGCCGAATTCGCGAGTTCGCTCTTTGGGATATGGCGGAGAGGGGGGGGGGGGTTAGTACCCGAAAGCGGCGGGCAAACAAAACACTCGCGGCGGCCGCGGCGGTGGAACAATGGCGGCTCCCACTTCCCGATCGTCGAGCCTTCGAAAATTACCGTTGATGCTGGAGGCGCCTTCACTTCCCTTCAGGCTCTCTCGCGATGAAAGCTGAAGCGCCGTTCTTCTGTTCCCCTCCCCTGACCCCCTCTACCCTGTCAAGGGATAAACAGTTTTTTATCCTTACGCGCCCTTGCCTGTCATTCTCGTCGTGACCTCTCATGCCACCCACTTCCTATTACAATGCCATACCATTCCGCCTTCCCCAAACGTCTTCTCAAAGCCTCCGCCGCCATTGGCTTACCTTATCTTTGCGAGACCACTCGATAGAAATTTCACCGCAATTAATTGTATTATGAAGTGTATTTGACCTTAGTGAACCTATTATAGTCTTCTGTTTTTTTTATTTTGAGCAATAAATAGATTTTCGCCACAGAAAGTTCATGTAAAGCCTGGGGTGAGATCGTTTACGTGCACCAATGTTGGGTAATTAAACTGTGAGCTATGCTTTTGGATAGTTGGGACATTTCTTGAGTTTGCCTTTTGATAAAAGAGAAGTTAAAGGTTTCAATGCAACAATTTCAGAGCGTAAAAATCATTCGCCTTGACTGGGACTCGAACCCAGATCCCTCAATATCCGGTCGAGTGCTTTAGCCACTTAAGCTACCGAGGCGTCCTCTTAAACTCTGAAATTTTAAGAGGACGCCTCGGTAGCTTAAGTGGCTAAAGCACTCGACCGGATATTGAGGGATCTGGGTTCGAGTCCCAGTCAAGGCGAATGATTTTTACGCTCTGAAATTGTTGCATTGAAATGCACATTAGCGGATGACTCCGTTAAAAGTTACTGTTGCGGCATCTCCCGCAGTTTCTTTGGAAGTTAAAGGTTTATTATTGCTTTCATGGTTTGATCCGTAAGCTGTTAGTGTCATAAATATAGTTCATTTTTTAGAAGTTATGCCTTGATTACTGTTAATTTTGGTCCATATTTTCGATGTTAACAAGTCTATAAATAGTATACTGGATCAAAGAATTCATTTGATTCACGTTAAACATTATCTACTTACATTTCGGTACAATTTATTGATTTATGTATTGCCATGGAAGCGGTTATGAGTCATGGTTTCTGACCTTAGGAAAACATTCGATAGTTTTTCATTATTTATTAACTATGAAATATTTTATGACAAACCAATTTTCAATCATGATGTCATTGGTATTAATAGCACAGGTTCGAAGAGCTATCGTCCTTACGTCGTTGATTGTCTCTAAATTGCTTAGTTTGTATTAGTACAATGTTAACGATGTTTAATGTGTACAAGAGCCGGATTTTTTTTATCGCAGTTTGAGGTTTAAACATTTCGTGGCGGCCAAGAGCTGAGACATTATGCGAAATTTATCTCTTTTTGGACAACTCTTTAATTTCCCCATGTTTACGTTGATTCTACCCTCGAGTACTTGGTTTTATTTTTTATGTGCGTGACCAGTCCAGTTTCGGGGTTCTGGGGAATGCATGTTCCTGTAGGAAATTGAAGACTAAGGTGTAGGTGGTATTTGTTTTAATTGGGTACATTAAAAATATAGTTTTAATTGATCTCCCCTTCGTTACAATCACGCTTTTAATTTCAAATTGTAAGAATATTTTCAGTGTCAGAACATTCTTAAGCATAAAAAAGTATAGATATAGTTAATTATATTATCACATTATTAAAAAAAAATAAATTATCAAAGCCTTTTTTTCGTACCCCATCGTATTTCATTCATATTAAATGAAACCTTTATAAAAATTCCAAGGTTGGTCAAGTTTTATTAAAATAATTTTTTTTCTTTTTGTGAAATAAATGGAAAAAGAGCTTAGTTATTGCATTTATAAGATTATATTTTGCGAGAGTAATTACAGAATCAAGATATGCCTGTGATTACTTTCGGTAATTATTGTTCTGCATCAATTGCCTATATCAAATTCGTATTTATTTTATTTATTTACTCTAGTTAATTATAATATATATAAAATATCTATATGGTGGTTAGAACCTGAGGAGTTCCTCGTACATTTTTAAAAATCTTAATTGATTTCTACGAAAGAGATGCATTATTTGAGATGACATTCTGTTTTAATATAATGAGAACTGCCTAATTTATTTCACACTTAATACCAAATCTATATTCCATGTTGTGTATTAATTTGTATATTGCATCAAACACAAAAGATGATGTGAAGTGCAGCACAAAGTGGGGTTGATATGCCGTCCTTTAAAGAGATTTAACTCAAAGTTTTCAGAATTGACACTTATAATT
Organism: Hetaerina americana; assembly: GCF_022747635.1. Taxonomy (NCBI): domain Eukaryota; kingdom Metazoa; phylum Arthropoda; class Insecta; order Odonata; family Calopterygidae; genus Hetaerina; species Hetaerina americana. The sequence continues at coordinate 10,222,712 of NW_027287205.1, forward strand.
TTAGTCGTGTATCCATATTAATGTACTATTACATAATTTGGTAAAGTGTTAGCATAATAATGTACTTATCAATATAGTTATAATGTAATGATTCTTACTCAAAATATCCTCAAATATGCTAAAAAATAATTTTCTCTTATACGCCAACGAAAAATACCCCTTTCACTTTCCTCGTACAACATATTTGCACTCATCATTGTATTTCGTAACAATGCTCGCATTACCCCACTTGCTCACTTTTTACGCCATCTCCGATTGTCATCTGTGAATATTCTTACTCTTCTACTCTTCTGGACTCCAATTATCTTCATTGGCTTTTCTCTCCCCTTCTCCAGCCTCCCTAGAACCCATTTCGCAAGTAATATTTACGTTCACTCGCCTCGATGACTGATCTTCCGAGATACACAATGAATTCTATGGGCGGCGAAATATCTTTTCTGATTCCTCTTTTCAAAGGCGCAGATCGCATGAAAGACGACTAGCATGTTTTAAACACATTTTTCCGGAATCATTCTCTCCTTTACCGATGGAAGTCAAGTTTATTCTTCCTCGATTTTATAATGGCGAGTCAGTGCAAATTTGTTGTAGGTTTTGAATATGGACAAGAGTAGTTGTTTGTTCTGTTCGTGTACTCTTGAAATTACATTGGTGAATTGATACGTTGAATGCCTAATATCAAGTTCTATGATATTATTTCGACATATATATTTATCAAAAAAAAATAATATGGTGTTGAAATAGATTGAACGTGGTGACCGCGTTCCAGCTTTTTAGAGAAAGATGATACCATTGCCACCAGATCCCCTGGGAAGTGTCTGACGCATGTAATTTATTCCAAAAATCTGTACTTCATGGCTCAAAGTACATGATTATAGTGCAAAAATTTCAGAGTTTAAAAAAAATCGCCTTAATCGGGATTGCATTGAAATGCATATCAGCGGATGATTCCGCCAAAATGTTATTGTTGCGGCATCTCTCGCAGTTTCTGGGAACATTATTGTAGAAGATAATACATTTTTAAAGCACGTGAACACGATTTTTAAAATTGTGATAACTAATTATTTACTTATTTAATTCTATGATCTCGGCTTATTAATTTTATAAACAAGTATTAATTTAGAGTGAAGTGTATTCTCTGAGCGGTCTTCTTTATTGGTCGACTGTTCTCTTTCCCAATAGAGGTGTACTGCCCTAATTATGTTCGATGCTATAATATGAGGTGTTCCTATGTTGCTCTTTCTTTCCTTTTTCCATTATATTATTGCCTCTGGGAGACTTGCGTCACTTGGTTTCATGGATTGCGTTTCTCCTTCCCCTTGTCTGCCGAATGCCTCGATCTTCTCACACTTCTTAAAGAACCAATTATTCACTCTTTGCCCTTTCTACATTTGATCTTGATTCTCCCTGTCTTATGATTATAATTTTTGGGTAAAATATGTTTCAATACGATATAATGTACTGAATTTAAAGATGTATTCCAATTTATTTTATCAACGGGATCTTTGAAGTCTATCGTGTGGTAGAATGTATTGGTCAGTTTGTTTTGGAACAAACATTATGGAAACATTTGCTTTTAAATCGTAACGATTACATCATTCTTAATTTTATATTCAGTATCAACTGCAATTTATTTAATTTTTAATGATTTCAACCGTAATATTGGGTATTGATTTGTCATTTAAATGTACCAGTGGAACTAAACTTTCTTGTTTTAGATTGTATGTAAACGTTTTCAACGCAAACTAGCCAACGTATTCCCATTGTGAAGACCGTGAACTCCACTTTAATTTTAATAATTCACATTGAGAAGAGTTTCAGTTTATTTTTTATCTAAATTAACTTATTAAAAAGTGTTTTAAGCAAAAATAATAATGTTTAATATAGTTGTCGATACTCAAATATTTGACATCCTATTATACACATAAAGTTAATTAGGATAAATTATTTCAAATAAGTTCAAGTACTTTCATGCGTTACTTCTCTATCATTTGGGGTGTAATATATCATAATTCTGTTACCATTGCGTTAGCAATTTATTTTCTTTTTTCACATAAATATGAGCGCACACAGTAGGCTCACCTTGATGTCCCGGGTTATTTATGCGCCGATTGATTTCATTGAATAACATTTCGAGCAATATACGTACATTCACTATAGCATGTCGTTAGTTGTTGACTGTACAAACCAGTAAACCCAAGCGAAAAGGTATGGAAAAGATAAATATTGCAGTCAACCTAAAAGCGACAGATTGAAATGATAGAAATGTACTTGGGTTTTCATAGATGTAATACTTATATGGTTTGATATGCACTTCAGCAACGAAAGAAGGAGATCAGGATACTGCGGTGGCAAACGTACTGGCTTCCTACCCGGAGGGCCCGGGTTCGAATCCCGGAGGTGGCAGATATTTTTCAGTGGTATCCCTATCCCTACTTAGGTGCTTTGTGGGGAGTGACTACGCCGACACCGGGTTTCTATCCACCCTTCCTCCTTTCCCATCCATTCCTAATGGTGCAAATGACCACAGCTGTCGGTCGTCTTCCATAAAACTCCTAATATTGAAAGAACAAAAATCGGGGTTGCCGATGGCCGTCCATTTTATGTAAAAAAGCATTTGAGAGACAAGATTTTGTGATAAAAGGATGCATAAACTCATGTGCAGATACACTTATCACACTGCCGATACATCAATCGACTGATAGTGGGTAATACATCAGAGATAAATTATCTCTCCTCTTGAGTCAGAAGCGAAACGCTGACAATGATGACTTATATGTTGACTGCCCAAGTGACCTATGAGGCTAATTTTAGATTTCTGTATTAACTTATTTATGTTATTTTTCTTAAAAATTTGTTCTATTTCGTGAGACATAATAACGGTAAGTTTCACAAAAGTGAAATAACGAAGGATTGTGTCGCGTTTCACGCTCATGTTTGTTAATTAAAAATGGTCATGTATTTTCGCCTCTCCTGACATCAATGAAGATATCGTTGGCTTTGTACACATTGCTTGTATTTCGGTACCGGCTGTTGAATATCCACTTGTTACAATTTGTACTGAGCTAGCTAGCGCTGATGGTATCCTCTAGGCCAATATCACAATCGAGACAGTGTGTTCAGGCGAGTGTACTCGTACGAGCTTTGGGTCTAAGACGTTTTGCCTCGCAACCGCTTGTTCCTCAGAAGTTTGCTTCGTCTTATTTCATTTTCTAATATTCAATTAGAGAAAAAATAATTACTCAAAATTTGATGGATTTAAAGATCTCTTAATTAGATGTGTATTATGTCTTCCATATTTTGGGGAAAATTATATGGAATTAATGATAAATTAAATTGGTTCCAGAGTTCTAATTTTGTAAATCCTCGGCATCCATAATGAAATTAAAAAAAAATTAGAAAGTCGTTCTTAACGTGAAAAGCCAATTTAAATTTCATAAATAGGGAGCCACTCAATTTAATTAAAATTTATCTTTTTTAAAAACTGAAAATGACCTTTTAGAAGCCTTAGAATGTATTTAATCACCCTCAAGAAAATATCATTTTTGCTGGTGTTATAACTAAATTAAAATAATTGAATCATATATATGAATACACACACACACATATATATATATATATATATATATATATATATATATATATATATGTATATATATATATGTATATATATGTATATGTATATATATATGTATATGTATATATATATATGTATATATATATGTATATGTATATATATATATGTATATATATATGTATATGTATATATATATGTATATGTATATATATAAGTATATGTATATATATATGTATATGTATATATATATGTATATGTATATATATATGTATATGTATATATATGTATATGTATATATATGTATATATATATATTTATATATATATACATATATATATACATATATACATATACATATATATATATATATATATATATACACACACACATTATATATATATATATATATATACACACACATATATAACACGTTTTGAAAGCCTCACGGACGTGAATAATAATGTATAACACTTAGCACTAGTGGAAACCGACAAAAACACACAAAAAAGAGACTCACTATTTTTCGAATTTTTGGTGGTCGTGACCACCTTTATCAAGGAAAAGAGGGACAGAAGGGTTCTGTCCCTCTCTTCCTTGATATAGGTGGTCACGACCACCGAAAATTCGAAAGATAATGAGTCTTTTTTGTGTGTTTTTGTCTGTGTCCACTAGTGCTAAGTGTTATACATTATATATATATATATATATATATATATATATATATATATATATATATATATATATATATATATATATATATATATGCATATGCATATATATATATATGCATATGTATATATATATATATATATATATATATGTATATGCATATGTATATACATGTGTGCACACACACACAAAATAATGGGGTAGTTTCTACAAACTCAACGACCCATCAGATTAACGAGACATATTATCTTCAAATTCATTTTAATTAATCAACATTTTCTCCTTTTAGGACGATACATTTTTACAGCGATGCTCTAACTTTTTAAACCCATCCAAATTGTAATTTACCTATATCTCTGCAAAAAAGGTATCGACAAAACCTCCTCGTCAGATGAAAATTTCCATCCTTTAAGTGAAATGTAACGGTTAGGAAGCATAAAAATCTGTCCGGTGGGTCACATCTGGTGACGAAGGTGATTTGTCTGCTAATTTGAAATGCAAATCATGAATTTTAGACATATCGACCGTCGAATTGTGAGCATGGTGAGAGTAGAAAAAGAAACTTGGCACTTCCATATTAATATTTAATACTTCACTCGACCATGCTTTCAATGCTCGGCAACTTCGAAGCCATGGTCGTGTGGAGTATTAAATCTTCATGTGGAATTGCAAAGTTTTTTTTATACCAACGTCATGAAGGAATTCCACAAAGTTAAGCCTGAAACTGTTATATTTATGAAGTGTGAGCAGCTAAATTGTTCAAATGGAAAGTCACTTATTCAATTGTAGTCGTCTTCTTTTGCAATTTACGCCTTCAGTATTTCATTTCTTGATGTGCAATATTGTCTGGTTATTATTTTACCATTTCTAAGATTGTCAAAGAATGTAAAATCTAAACTACCCCAACGAACAGTTGAAATCGTCTTCTCGTTACACAGGTTTTCACCTTTTTCGAAATAGGTTCACATTTTGCAGTCCGCCATTTTGGCTGTCATTTCGTCTCAAAAGAGTAAAGGTTGAATTTACGTTTCATCTACAGTCATTAATGGGTGCAAAAAATCTGATTCGTTTGCTTTAAACCGTTCCAATAGTACCTTGGAAATGTTCATTCGAACGCGTTTTTCGTTCAAAGTGAGTAAACGCGACACCCAACGCGCAGATAACTTAATGGTAGCTCCAATTCTTCATTTGATATAAAACAAAAGTTTTCTTTTGGTTTTCCCATAGCTTTAATTATCTCTCTAAGTTTATCGCAATGGTCGTCCAGGACCGTTTTTTTTATGTTAAAATTGGTGAGCTTTCTCAATGTTATCGGCGATTGCCACATTATCTGGCCTTCGCGAATGCCCATCATCAGCCAATATGGTACGGTCACGGTTAAATTCAGCTTACCAAAATTTAAAGGTCGTAAAGATACGAGTCCCCGTGCACTTGGTCAAACTCGTCCAGTTGGACCCAGTGCACGATGTGCGTAGGCGTATTCCTTTTTTTTTAATACAAATATTTAATGTCAGCACAATACTCCAATTTCACAAAAACCCTCAAAAAGGCTCACTCAAACAGTGTCAAGCAACAACTGTGAGTCCGACTTGGTTGAATCATTGGTATGCTTATATCAAAACAGACCGAAACACATTCTCTAGCTATTGTTGAAGCGTTGGTGCCATGTGTTCATGTATGTTGAGGTTGGAAACTTTTCAGACAACCCCTGTGTTTATTATCTATTACTATGGGTTATCTACCGTTTAATATGGGTTTTGGATGGATACGGGCTACCAATCATTTCTCTCGTCTCTTCCGACAAAACAAAACCCAACATCCTTCTCTACAATACGTCACTCTTCAACTATTTAATATAATTCCTCCTTCCCTTCATTCCATCCAATGCTATTACTGCCCTTTCCACCTGTGCCTAACATTCTCCCCTATATCACAGTCTTCAACATTCCACTGCCGATTAATATTCCCCTCATCCATTTATTCTGTCTCCTTACGATCTCTCCCAACAAGCCACTCTCCTCGCCCACCATACCTAGCATTTCCTTATTTGTTTTCCTTTCGGTCCGTTGTACCTTCTCCATCCTTCTCCGCACTCATATTTCAAAAGCATCTAGTCTATCACCTGATGTTAATGATCATGTTTTTGCCCCGTATATAACTACGCTCCAAGTCAAAGTTTTGATTAGCCTTTCCTAAACATCTTTGCTCATGGATTTGGGGTGGGAATCATTGGCTGAGAGACGATTCAATGCAAGATTGAAATTATTAAATAAATTTAGATCCGCATGTTTCAGCACCGAGGTCTCGCAAATTATTCGTACTCCTACATACATTGGTCGCTTGGATCATGCATATAAAATTCGGGAAATAGATTTAAATGCATGCTATTCCACTAACCTTGTGTGTTTTGTTATAATAACCCATTCTTTCCGAATGACCTCATTCGTGTTCTGTTCATCTGTTTTCAAGTTTCCCTTTCAATCCCTCGTCCCTCTCCGCGGGGGGAAATTCCTGCTACCTGCAACGTTAGGTCGCATTCCATTCCTTTTACAGACTCTTTGGGGGTAGAGTGTTTCGTGGTGCATTTTCATGTGGTAGTGATGTTTCAATTTCTTGCTTGTTGTGTCCTGGCTTCCGTGTTGTAGGATGGCTTTCGTGCTGCATCATGGGGTGCAGTTTTTTAGTTGTTTTGCGGTATATGTGTTTGCATGAGTATTGGATGAAGGGATTTTTGCATGAGTGTGTGCGCTGCTGTGGGTGTGATTTTCCGTGTTGTTTTTTTTTGCATGTGGTATTTTTCCTTTTACGGTTGGTGACCAAACACCCCCCGCCACACGCCCTTGCGGCGGCTTGCGGGGTATTATGTAGATGTAGATGTACTCAACGTCCCTGTCATCAACTTCCTCCTTCTTGTGAAAGCCTATTTTCCTAGTGCCATTCTTCTCCTTACGTCCCTACTACTTTTACCGTGTTGGTCCAAAACACTTCCGAGATACGTAAACTGTTCCACCTGCCCTAGTTTTTGCCCTAAAATTTTAATGTTTAACTTAGCCTTTTTCTTTCTAGAAAATCGCATAACCTTTGTTTTATTAATATTGATTCTCATCCCATATTTATCGTACTGAATATCCAGCTCATTCAATGATGGCGAGTAGTAACCTTTTGTGGATGAAAGGCCAAATACAAAATACTAAAACTACATTTAGATACGACCGAGTTTCGTTGCACAGCTGATGTCATAATGCTTTTATTATAATAAATTAGAATAAACCAATTCGATAATGACCCTTTCGGCCTAGTTTTCGAACGTATTTAATTAATACGATTTTGCAATCACGTATTTATCGTATGCAAATGCGTTTTTGCTGAAGAATGCCCTTACTATTCGAATATGTCAAAGTTTAATACGTATTTGGCAGAAAAAAAGTATCTGAATCAGGGGGGAAATGGACAGAAATGCCCTTATTTTTATTAAATATTAAATTTTTTCATGTAAAACAATCATGAATGATTTCATTTTGGAGGTAAAAAAATGGAGTTTATTATGGTTTAGGTGCAACAATCATCGTATAAAGTGGATGAGATGTATGGTCTCTGTTTAAGCGCTTCATAATTAATAATAAAAGAGAAAGTAAGTGTTGATACTTTTCATATTATTTTTAACGTAGATTAACCACATGACTATTCTTTATTCTCTAGCACACTTTCTGTCTTCTTTCGATCTTATCATGAAACATTCAAGTAGCGAAAAAATATTGGATGAGCGTGCGAAAGTTGTTTCAATATGTATAAACTGGCAGGGGTCTGTTCGGAATAGGGGACTTATGTAAATACTACCGTCCATATTCAAGGGAATTTCACTCCTCCTCTACCTCGTCGTCAGTGCCAGTCTCTTTTGGAGATGCGGGCACATGACTTTGGGTTTCCGACGAAGGGAACGTTGAAACACGGAATTAAATGAAACACTAATAACGCCCGTCGGCAACTACTAATTGCCAAAATCTATTTCTGCACCCTTTATCGAAGATTCGTCTGCTTTTTCCGTGATATTAAGGGTTGTTTTTTAAGATTAAAGTTCTCCTAATCAATCTTATTAGAACAATCAATCAATCGGAACAAGTTGTGGAAGTTTTACCAAAATAAATTCGCTTGAATAATTTTTGAAATCTAAACTCCTTAAAACCAAACCAAACAACTCCACTTAAACATTTTTTTACATCCCTTATCACACATTCTCTAACAAAAATATTGCAACCAACCACCTTCTCTTCTATCTCATTCCTCTCTATACCCCTCCTCCGTGGATAAATAAGTATGAATTGAAAATTGAAATTAAATTTAAAATACTTCGCCTTTCCACGTAAACCAGGGATTATGTGGAAAGGCGAAGTATTTTAAATTTAAATTCAATATGAAGAATGTCCACCAAGTGACGCCAGAAACTGTTTCATTTATGAATTGAAAATTTCGATTTTCAGCCTTCGTTTGCCATAAGGAAACAAACAGGAAGAGAAAAGAAAGTGTACTGGTATTATACTTCCGTTCCTTGTCCTGTTTCAAATTGTATAGGTATTTTACATAAATTTGTGTAAAATGTATTTGCGTATATGAGTAAATCAGGTCATGTTAGTCAATAAATAGGAAAAATAGTGCTGATTAGTTCCGTGACATGATCGTATAAAAACCTACATCACACGAGCATTCTTCGATTTCCACTTATCCTTTTGGAAGTTGTAGCACTGAAGGTCCTTTATTAATGCGTTAATGGTTAACAGTAAAGCAAAACTCTATTCCTGTTATTTTGATAATTGAACAAAACGGAACAGCAAAACGGGCCAAATTCTTCGTTTTTTGTTCGTCTTCATATTTGATGCAATGGTAGATTCCGTCGAGACTGGCCAGATATGGGAGAATCGAAGTGAATCATTGGAGTCTTACTTAACATGGAAATCGGAAACCTATTTCAATCTACTCCTTAGAACGGTCGTTATGCCTAGACGTAGCTATTTCCCATAAAATGTCTTCGAAAATCCTTTTGAGAACTCCTAAATTTCCCCAGGCACTGAATTTTATGAGTCACTGAACTCGATTTTACTTCGAAGTTTCCCTTCATAGACGGACTGTAACTTAGTTACGAGAACACCGGTGAGCAAACCCTATTTGGAAAACTACATTCTTCTGTCGGTTATCCTATTGTTACCCATTATAAAAATGGCAAAACCAGAAATTGGAAATTAAACAAAAAGTCGTGAAACTAAAAAAAAGACAATGAAAAAAAGCATTAACTCTAATAGAGAATTTCTCTTATCGTTAAACAATTTAGAGCAGCTGGCTATTGCGGAAAATTTAGCTTAAAAGAAAATATGATGGTGATTACACTTCGCAATAACGATTAACACAACTTTCGTCGCATTAAGCGCAATTGATAACATCATTTATAAATAAAATTTTAAATTGTTCTTAATATGTGTTCATAATTTGAAGAAACAGACATTTCCTCTGTTCTCGTAATTTGTTTCTCTTTTTGCTGCAATACCTACGTGCTTTGCTTCACTTTCATCTCTGTAAGGTTTTTTCCTTTAGGCTAATGATTTGGCCAGAGGGAGTAGTAGGAATTTAAAAGTTAGCGTCATTTTATACATATCCTTATCAATGTCGTAGGATGATGAGTGAATTGATTCTAAGTACGTTTGTATTAAATGATTCCAATAGGAAATAGCGCACTGCATATTGTTGCAGATATATTTTGGAGTACACTTTCACTAGTGGCGCTCTCTTGGCCGAATTGGACATAACATCCCAAGCGATTTCGAGATATCTCTCTTTTTTCGACCCCCTAGGTATCCCAGTCTTAGCTCAAGGGTCCCCACCGAGATTCTTTTGTCCGCTTTGCTCCGAAGCACTACGTACGTGCATTGTTGCCGTTGGCGTCTTCCAAACTAAAGGAGCACAGTATGCCCTCCGAGGAGAAAATAATCACCCTCCACTTTCATTTCGTTTTCTTTTAATCTTTCTCCGATATTAAGAGCGATCATGATACTTTCATCTCGCTCATCGTCCTGAGCCTTTTGTTCCTCTCCCCCCCCACCCCCCCAACCATTCGATGCGATGATTGCGCCATCGAGTGATTGTTACGGCCGCCCGTCGCATTGGTTGCCTGGAGTGGTCGAATAAAAAAGCAGCGTTAAATGCCTCCACATCCGACAAGTGGAGGAATGGGAGGAAGCGGTCGGGAATAGTTTAAACGCTTTTCTCTTGCCCGTATTGGACATGGAAGCTTATTCCGTCTCCTAGCGACTGCAGCGCCACGTGCACGTTGTGAAAAATTACCGGCATATGTATACGCGCGCGTGAAGGTTACGGACGGTGAAGGGTTGAAATTTGGAATGAAAAGTCTAGCACAGATTCGTTAATTAATGTATTATTCTCTCTCGCTGTGAACTATATTTCACGGTGCTAGTAGGGCAATAACTTACCATGTCTTGTCGTTTTCCATTTCCGCAGGATTTATCTCGGCATCATCTCACCAAGAAAACAGCGAAAAAAAATTAGAATTGACGTGGAGGGGGCCATGTGAGGTTTGGAGTGGCTGATCGTATTCAAATTCTTTCAAGTTTGATTCATGGACAACATAAATATCCCTGGAGTTTCTGCTGTGTTGTGAAATCTATCATTCTTCGACTTGTGCACAAGATATTATGAGAGCATTTTATTAAAAAAACTTCTTGTAATACATATTTCTCATACACTAATGATGAAAATAATCTTTACAATCTGGCAGCAAATTGCGGATGCAGCGTTAGCCTACAGTGTGTTATAATCTGCCAATTAAATATGCACTGGGTGTTAGACTTTCATCTTTCACCCACATTCATTTAATGGATGTATTTTTAGTGATATAATTAGCTGCAGTTACGTGAATACATAAAACCAAAATCTGTGGGAAATTCATTAGAAAGAGCAGGAATGAATAACAATTGTCTTGCAATGACATTTATTATTTCTGAGAATACTACAGCCACTAGGGTCATTCACTTACGACGTTAAAATCATCAAATCACTGACATTCAACGTCATCAGGATGAGTTCTATCTGCAAATGCAGCGCTCTTTCAATCTTCAAGTGACCCGTAAAACTATTTGAATATATCAACAAATCCGTGACCGTGAAGTTGCAAGTTAACGCAACCTGATTTTTTGTCACATAAATTGATCAATTCCATTTGTTATTGACTGAGATTAATTGTAATTTTTCTCTTATTAATTTTGCCAACCATTTGTGTTGTGATTTGTGTGTCAAAATTGACCATCACATTTTTGTGCCAATACAGTACAGCCACAATTGCTAACCGAACAAGTAAGTTCTCGAAATAACGGTTGACGAAAATTGATAATCACTGATGACTCTTTTGAATCATAAGTTATTTTTAATGCTAATGTTCAAGCGTGTTTTCATTGAAATCACTGAAAATGAAAGAGCGATCCTTTCAAAAATAGGTTTTAAGATATTAATTCAAATGTAATGAGTTGAGTACTCGAGTCTGCATCGAAGTTATATTTCCTGTGGTTTCAGTGAGTTTCAATGATACCGCTCCTAATGCAGTTGATTTCTTTAAACTGGCTTAAGATTCTGAAAATCTTATTTCCACCAAGCTACGATCTACAAACGCAGTTCACCCTGTAGAGTTCATTTATATAGTCCTCCTTTCTCCAAAAAGGGTAGTTGGTCCACAGGGTAAAAAGGGTCGGTACTTTTCGCCTATTGTGCTCAAGATGCGCAGTTGCCCCTAGGCGCCATGGACGATATTAAGGTTTGTATTTGGAGTCATGTGAGACTTGGGCGTGGAGGCTATGAAGACGGCAAGTTCAGGTGGGAGATGGGTGGGAGAACTTCAACGAGTAAGGAATATCTCACCCCTCATTCGTGACCTGCTACCTCGTAACGAACAGTTCATTGAAATAGCGCTGCGACAGGGCTTTGAGGTCACCCAGAGAATGACAATGAGGGCTTTTAAAAATGCTACTCAGAGCCAATCTTGCTCTGTACTTGGAGATTGAACGCTATCGTATTTCTTCACCTGAGCTCCGATTTTGTTCATGTATTTTAGTCTTATCATCCTTTTATGCCGGCCATAGTTCGTAGAAAACCCTTTCCAAGCTAACGGTCCAGGAAACGGGATTGAGGAAGGCCACCTCCCCCCTTCCCCTCGCGAAGGAGCATCTTGCCTCCAACCGCTATCGTCGCGGTTCCCTTAGCCGTCTCTACCCGCACCTCCGAAGTTTCGTAATTATTCCGGACGGCGAACATTAGAACAGGGCGGGAATGGAGAATGACTAACTCTGTAATGCGCCGTCGCGCGGTTTTAAAGTTAACCTAAATCTGAATTGGAGGAGAACATGCAGGGCGGGTGAAAAGGACAAAATGGAAGGAAATTGGAGCACCGAGCCGAGTTGATAGAATTTCATGAAATATATTAGTGAACTCAGACCCCAGACTGCATTTAGTTGGTTCAAACCTTTCCGCAAGATTTTCAATTGCATTCGAGAGATTTGCATTACTTATTTTTCATTGAAAATAAATAAAAATGTCTATGTGAATAGGTAATTATGTTACTATGTCAATACATGTGCATATATATATATATATATATATATATATATATATATATATATATATATATATATATATATATATATATATATATTTTCGTGTTTGAATGTATATATATATATATATATATATATATATATATATATATATATATAAATATATATATATATATTTGTGCGTCGTATTTTTGCGTCGTGCACAAATACATAAAAACACGGATGTAGATTTGTAGAATATAGAGACACATAGAAAAGACACTCACAATATGTTATTTGACGTTTCGACAGCACGGCTGTCGTCTTCAGAATATATATGTATATATATAATGGGCTGACACAATAGAACACAAATAAAAAAGAATAGACAAATTTAAAAGAACACTCACACGGTAAATTGTTCGAGCTTTCGGCCCTCTTCAAGGCCTTCTTCAAGTGAGACTGAAAATATTCTGTTGCTCTGGAGAGGGAAAAGGGGTATGGGCGGGGAGGGGAGGTGTGGAGGGAATGCTGGGAGGGAAATTAAATATGGCGGTTAAGAGTGGGAATTTTGAAAGAACGGAAAGCTAGTATGTAGGCGGATTCACGAGTTCTCACCTCTATGTTGGTGGCTGAATCAGGTAGGGATTCTAGGATGCTAAGAGCAAAACACTGGTCGAATGAAAGGTTGTGGGAATTGGCGTGTGAAGGGATAGGAAGAGAAGAGAGTGAGGCAGAATTGCAGGAGTACTGGTGATTATTCATTCGAATAGATAAAGGGTAATGTATTCGCCTATATAAAAGGAAGTGCAATGTTTGCATGACAAAAGGTAAATGATGTTTTTTGAGAGGCAATTAGCGTGGGAACGAGGTGAGGGGGCAATGAGGGGATGTAGGGAGAGGGGAGTAGAATTAATAAGAAGACAGGTTTTACATCGGGGGCGGTTGCAAGTAGGGGAAATATTAGGAAACTTGTCACGGGGTGCGCCAGAGGGTTGGTGGTTCTCAGAAGGTTTTTGAGATTGGCGGGTCGTCGGTATGAGATAAATGGGCATCGGGGCAGTAAGGATGAGGTCGCGTCATTGTCATGTAAAATTGGAAACAGTTCTTTAGGGAAGGTTTTCAGTCTGTTTGATCCGGGGAAATAGGTGGTGCAAAGGTTGAGTCCTGCATCAGATGTGGGCTTGTTTTTATGTGGTGTGTGTGATCGGGTGGAGCGGTGGATTTTATTTTGTAGTAGCTTTTCTGGGTAACCGCGTTTGAGGAATGCAAGATGTAGATTGTCTTGGTATTTGTGGAGAGTGGCTGTGGTGTTGCAAATTCGGTGTCCGCGGATAGAGAGAGAGTTAAGAATCGAGCGTTTCGTGTGTTGAGGGTGACAGCTTGTGTGGTGTAGGTATTGCTGATGGTTAGTGGCTTTGATGTGTACTGAAGTAGTGAATTTGTTGTTTTGAAGTGAGATGTCTGTGTCAAGAAAGGTGATGGTGGAGTCTGAAATGGATATGGAGTATGAAATGGATGAATTTAAAGCGGATAAGAAATTGTTGAGAGAATCAGAGCCATGTGTCCAGAGAATAAAAATGTCGTCTATGTGTATATATATATATGTATATATATATATATATATATATATATATATATATATATATATATATGTCTACATATATATATATATATGTATATATATATATATATATATATATATATATTTTTTTTTTAAGGTAATCTACCGGTTAAGGTAGGTTTTTGGATGGACACAACTACCAAACAAATATTTTATTACTCCTAACAAAACACAAAATCCATCATCCTACTCTATATCAGGTCCCTCTTCATCTCTGAGTACTTTCTTCCTCCCTTCATCCCGTCCAACATCCCTATCCTGTTCCTTCCCTTTCCTCTTTTGCCCAACATTCTACCCTCTATCACAGTCTTCAACATCTCACTGCCGGTCAATACCCCATTCATCCACTTTTCCTGCCTCCACAGGATTTCTCCCAACAAACCCCTCTCTTCTCCCACCATACCAAGTACTTCCTCATTTGTTTTCTTCTCTGTCCATTTCACCTTCTCCATTCTTCTCCACACCCACATTTCAAAAGCCTCCAATCTACGTCTATCCTCCTGCTTCCATGACCACGTTTCCGCACCGTACATAGCTACGCTCCATATCAAAGTTTTTACGAGTCTTTTCTTAACATCCTTACTCAAAGTCCCCGTCATCAACTCCCTCCTTCTTGTGAAAGCCTCTTTGCCTAGCGCAATTCTTCTCCTTACGTCCCTACTACTTTGACCGTGTTGGTCCAAAACACTACCGAGATACGTAAACTGTTCTACCTGCTCTAGTTTTTGCCCTCCTATTTTAATGTTAAGCTTGGCCTATTTCTTTCTAGAAAATCGCAACCTTTGTTTTATTAATATTGATTCTCATCCCATACCTGTCGCACTGAATTTCCAATTCACTCAGTAATGCTTGCAGCCCCTTGGCTGACTGACAAACTAAAGCTTGGTCATCAGCAAACCTAACTGATTTTACGAATTCCCCGCCCACTTTCATTCCTACCTCGAGTTCTTCCCATGCCTCTTTGATCATTTCCTCTGCATACAGGTTGAACAGCAACGGTGATAATGGGCAACCCTGCCTTACACCCCTTCCTAACATTGCCCATCCTGACTCCCCGTTTCCCACCCGCACCCGAGCAGTCTGAGACATGTACAGGTTGCGGATTAGCCTCCTTTCCCTCCAATCTATTCCTATTTTCTGCAATATACTCATTAGTTTTTCCCAATTCACCCTATCAAACGCTTTTTCGAAATCTACGAAACAGGCAAATACCTCCTGGTTGTGTTCTATATTCCTTTCGATTAATAATCTCATTACTGCAATGGCATCACGCGTACCTCTCCCCTTCCTAAACCCAAACTGATCATCCCCTAAGTAATCATTTGCCCTACTCTCTATCCTTTTGTTTATGATCCTGAGAACAACTTTAGCTGCGTGGGATATCAAACTAATTGTCCTATAGTCCTCACATGACGTGGCCTTTACCTTTTTCGGAATAGGAACTAAAACTGATCTCACAAAGTCTTCCGGCCAGATTCCCTCCTCATAAATACTACGGATCAGCCCATATAGCCTCTTCATCCCACATTTTCCTAAGCATTTTAAAAGTTCCACGGGAATGTTATCTACCCCCACGGCCTTATTTAGTTTCATCTTCCTTAATGCCCTTTCTATCTCATGGTCTAGTATGCCTGGACCTAAGCTGTCCTCCTCTACGTCATTTTCTTTTTCAATGTCTAACTTTGTTGGTCTGAGTTCTTTACCATACAGTTCTTCTATATACTCCTTCCATCTCTCTTGGATCTTTCCTGCGTCAACTATTACCTTACCCGCCTTATCTCTAACTGTTAGCATAGCTCTTCCTTTCTTACTTCCCGATAACGATTTAACTTTGCTGTACAGCGCACCTATTTTACCCTTCCTCTGCAGACTTTCCATATCCTCGCACTGCGTCTTCCACCAGGCTTCTTTTGCTTTATTTGTTGCCCGCCTCAATTTATTGTTCAATTCTTTGTACTTCAATTTGCCTAATTCTGTATTTAAATTCTTCCATTTTCGCCGCTCATTCATCTTTGTAATCATCTCATCCGTGATCCATGGTTTTCTAGTCCTTTAAGCGTTAACGGTTCCAAAAGTGTCTTTTGCGGCTTTAGACAACCCTTTCTTGATCATTTCCCATTTTTCTTCGATAGTACTAAGCCCTCTACCATCCGCCATGATTTTCTCTACCGCCTGTTTGTATTCCTTCCCTTTCAACCCATTTAATGCTTCTACATTCCATTTTCTAACTCGCCGCCCCTGCCTTATCTTTTTGAAACGTACGCTACATTTCATAACAACATAAAATTGTGGTCTGAGTCCGCATCCGCTCCCGGGAAGCTGTGGGAATTTATCACACTGTTCCTAAACCTGTGTTTAACCAGGATACAATCTAGCTGATATCTTCCGGAGTCACCTGGCATTTTCCATGTATACCTGCGTCTTTTGTGGTGTCCAAACCAAGTGTTGGTGATGACTAACCCCTGTCTCCTGCAGAACTCAACTACTTTCTCCCCGGGGTTATTCCTCGTGCCTAAACCGTAGTCCCCCACCTCATCACCATCTCTTCCTTCGCCTACCGTCGCATTCCAATCCCTCATCACAATCAAATGTTTCCCTGCAGGAACACACGCGATCATGTCCTCTAACTGATCGTATATCCTATCGACCTCTTCTTCCTTATGGTTGCTCGGTGGCATGTATACCTGGATAAAAACTAAGTTCGTCGGTTCTGCTTTTATCTCCACTAATAGTATTCTATCCGTTACCTGCTCTATGTTGACTACGCTTCTCCCTACCTCTTCATTTAATACAATGGCAACCCCTCGTTGGCTCTCGTCCCCGCCGCTGTATATTATTCTATACTTATCACTCCAGTAATCCCCGCTATCTTTCCATCTCACCTCGCACAGACCTAACATATCTATATTTCCCCTTTCCATCTCTCGCTTAACATTCTCCAATTTCCCTGTCCTCATCATTGTCCTAACATTCCACGTTCCTATTCTAACTAATTTCGTCTTCTTCTCCTGCGTCTTCTGTCCTGCTGCTGCTGGTTTTCCCTTGCAAGGGTTTCGTGGGATGACGACCGCGGAAGCCTTGCCTCCCCCGCTGCCGGGCACGACACACGGCCGATTGGGCCGAGCCCCGTGTTTGCCAGGACTCAAAATATCTCTATTGCCCATCATATTTTTCTTGGGAATGATAATTGAGGTGGTTTCCCGTTGCCTTCCTCAATAGTGTTTTTAACGTGACACCATCACTTACTGGCCGCCCCACTGGGGTCAGACGCCATTGCAGCCGCCTCACTGAGGAACAGACGCTGCGTGGACTACCTTTCGTCTGGCTCCTAACCTTCGACCTATCTGGCACGGGTGACCCTACCAGGAGCAATAATTATTACTCCCGCCAGCACAGCTCTAGGGGTCATCGGAACGCACAAGCCCTTCCGCCACGTCAAGGTTGTAGTCCGGGGAGGGATATATATATATATATATATATATATATATATATATATATATGTATATATATATATATATATATATATATATATATATATATATGTATATATATATATACTTGTCTTACCTTCTGTTCTCCCTACTTCATATGTTTATTGTAATAAACAAAACATCGTCGTACAAACGTGGTGTACGCATTCTCTTACGACAGCTCATTTAGAAAGATATTTCGTGGCTTCATAAATGGGCATAGTAGAATTTTCCTCGTACATATTCCCTATTGTATTTTTATATTACATTTTTACATGTTTGTTCTCTTTTCTTTTACTGGATTTTTTTTAAATTACAAAATATACCTACACTTATACTAATAGTGGCGTTATTGTAGAAAGCATAAGTTGGTTAATACGAGTATTCTAAATGACCTTCAGATTTTACAATTAATATAAACCCCGGAAAAATATAAATTGATTAATGTATTCATTATATAAATTAAATTCAGTTTACTCCTGATCGAATTGTAGCAGATTGATATGAAATATTTCAATATAAGTAGCAATTGAGATTCCCTTTTGTTATGCTGTGACTGATGCATTTTTCAATTTAATTCGTGCACAAAAGTTGAATTATCCCCTGCCAGGAATTTCATTCTGAAATGGATGTGAACAAAAGTCAATCAGTACTATCAAAGCCATCTTGCATTTAAGAAAGCAATGAGACATTCGCCTCATCAATTATCATAAACCTTTTCTTCACTAAATAATAATATTTACTGATACAGTAGTTGATTAGAATTGGAAAGAGGACATAATTGATAATAATTGTCTAAAAATACAGAATTAAGTCGAACAGGGTTAATGATATGCATTTTTAATCCTTGGAACAGGGAGGAATATGAATAGGGAATGAAATCATGCGTGAAATTTAACTAAATGATAATATTTCGAATATAGAATTGATTTCTGATTCCGATACCAAAGCTCCATTATAATGAGATTTTGACACTCAGTTAACGTGTACGCATCATCTCGGTTGTACCGGATTGTATCAGGAAACGGGATTTCTTGAATTTCCTTTCCCTTCTCTGGGGATGAAAAGATTAGTCATGGTTGAAGTTTGACTCCAAAAATAAAAGTAGCTGCCAGAACCACCGACGCTATCGAGAGGTTTAGGACGCAGAGCTTCGTGAAAGACGAGGGAAGGATATGCAGGGAGAGATGTATGAAGAGAGAAACGAAGGAGGAGTGAGAAGATGGAGGGAGGAAGGAAGGAAGAGGGACTGTGAGCACGCGTCCGATGAGGGCGTGGAAGTAAACGTTTCCTCGTACTTTTTACTCCGCGGGCACATGCCTATTGAGCATGCGGAAGATATTCTTCTAAATGAAGAAATTAAGGGTTCTGGAAAGAGATCGTAAGAATTTTGAAGACACGGTTAAGTCACGTACAATGGTAATGAGAAAACTGCTTATTCTTATGCAACAATTTCGTGGTGTAAAAATCATTTGCCGTGACCGGGATGCGAACCCGGACACCTCGATGTCCAGAGTTTGAGGACGCCGCGATGTCCAGAGTTTGAGAGGACGCATCGATGGCTAGATTGTCGAATGATTTTTACACTCTAAAATTGTTGAATTGAAATGCATACTAGCGGATGACTCTGTTAAAAGTTACCGTTGCACATCTCCCGCAGTTTTTTGGAATTAGCTTAGTCTTAGTTGCGATTGCTTCTTGCTGTCGTTAGCCTTTCTTATTTCTTTGATTGACCACCAGATTCATGGTAATGGAGATTCATCGAACATTTCGAATCACTTTTAATCGGTTAGATCAGATTCCTTATCTGACCACCCATTTGTACATACTATATATCAACCAACTATTTGTAATAATATCCCTCTCCCAACTTTGTTGGTTTAAAGTAAATATGCCAAGTTCTGAAAAATTATTTATTCCAGTAAATCGCAAATTTTTTTTGCAAAATATTTAGTTTATATAACTGCCTAAGCCTTATCTTCTCTTTTTTACGTCCTTTAGCAAAAATATGATCTTAATTCAAGAAAGTACGCTTGGACATAGCATAGACCGACACACAGATTTAAATTACGGATTAGTCTTTCAAATGCTGCCTATTTAAGTGGTGTCAAAGTAGGAAGATGAGCCAAATACGTTAAGACCCAAATTCTTAGTATTCTCTCAATCGAGGTGCAATTACTGATGAGACTAAATAAACAATTTAACTTTCATTCTTATTTTAATTACATCTATTGTTACTAAAATTAAGAATAACCTTAAATTTAGCTAATTAAAATTAAATATTAAAATCGTGATGGACAAGTGACTGTGGGAAATTCGCTAAACTTTCCCATATATCTTGCATGGTATGGAAATTCTCTGCGTAAATTTTTCAGGGTCACCGACAATTCTAATGCTGATTTCTCCATCACATGAGTAATTTTTATTTGACGAGTTCCGTTAAGCGTGAAACATGCTAGGATTTTTTTCTATTAATACCTTTGATTTTGCCGGTTTATGCATGAGTTGTAGATTCAATGAGGAGCATGTTGCTCCCAGAGAAACGACAATAGCAAGTAGAACAAGTGACCTGTGATTAACTACATGACCAGGCACCACGCAACAAAGGCGCCCGTCTCGCCGTCCGCACCACGACTGAATGCACATGATGACTCGGTGTAGGTACGTCATTTGCGGAGCTCAGAACTAACGTCAAGGGCAGGGACGTTAGACTTTGGCTGGAATGAAATCGAAATCCGCGGAGATAGCGATAGGTTACGGCGTGGTCCACCGGGGGTGGAGGTGAGAGTCGAGGAGGGTGCGCGGGCGGAGATGAGGGACGAACGGATGAGCTGAGTTGGGACGACGGAAGCCAGGGGTGGTGCGGGAGACCCATTCGTCCATCTTGATGCCGAATGGAGCGTGAGAAGGGTGGAAGTGCACTTGAATCATATCCCCATGATCAACTTTCGAGGTGTTTTGCTTCATTTTGTGAGATTGGAACTCATTATTGAATGAACGGTTTTAAATTACCGCCAGTGAGCGAAATAATTTTTCGATAAGGCTTCCATGTACGTTACCTCATTATTCGCTGCGTAATTCTGGTGTATTCAAAAGTGATCGGAAGACATTTTAAAACCTACGGAAAAATGAAATTAAATTTACATGGATAGAACAATAGCCATCAAACTTTTAGTGGAAAAAAATCGACTCTTTCCATCAAATATCACCTGATTTTGAAAAAAGGATGGAATGCCTATTATACAGGGTCTGTTCCAAAAACAAGTAGAATGTTTTTTTCCACCAATCCAGATGGCTAGAGTAGGGTGGTTTGTGGAGGGAAAGGTAAGAGGCAACGCGACCTACGTTGGTTGACTGTGGGCATTTACGATGTGATAGTTCATTTAGCTTGAAAAATTGAGCTCATAGGCCATAAAAATGGTTGAGGATAGTAATGGAGATAGAGTAATGTCCCAAGTGATGGTTTTAAGCTTGCACAGGATGGTGTGAGAGATAGGTAGATAGGAGGTTGTAGATGAGGAATGCCCTCGACACACTCATCGACAACACAGTGTGATGAAAATATGCAAAAAGTAGGACATATGTTCCATTTTGATTGACCCCCAAACGTCAGGGTGTTAGCAGAGGAGTGAAATGTTTGGAAAACCACAGTGCATTGCATTCTTAAAGAAGATTTATCCATGAGAAAGGTGTGCCAAAATGGTTCCCAAGGTGCTGTCAGAAGATTGCTTGTGTGAGAATCTTACAATTATAATGTTTCAATAATCCTGAAAATTAAGTTTAAAATAACGGTTTATGAATATGACACTTTTTTTTAAGAAAACAAACAATTCAAAGAACCCGAGGGAGATTCCGTGGCAGTGTCTTTTAACGGAGTCATCTGCTAATCCTCTTTATAATGCAACAGTATCAATTATATGTCAGGTTTTAAAATAATTTTTGGAGATTTTTTATCCACACATTAATGAAAGAATGAAAAACATCTCTTATTCCACACGAGGTAACCCCTGCGGAACGTGAGGTAACTTCCGACGAGATTTTCCTCTACCGTTGGGTTTAGAAAACTAATTACAACAGGAGCCTTGGCTCAAAATCTAAAAGCCTTGCTACGGCTCTAAAGTTCATGATAAATGCGTTATAAAAATGAGAACCAGCGGCATTAATTGATTAAACAGACAAAACCAGAATATTTTAATACTAATGACTGCATAAATAAATATATATATATATTTATATATATATATATATTACGAAGTGAAAAAGTTAACTCCGTCTTTACAAATGAGATGCCGCTCCCGACCAATGGGCAGCCGACACTGAATTTGACTCAACTGAGACTTAAAGAATACATTCAACGGCCATCGTGCGATTTAAGCATTCCGCAAAAGTAAAATTAATTTTTTAGGCTTCTTCGTTTTCCTACCACACTTGATGCCTCTAAGGACATATATGATATGTACGCTACCTCAGGTAGTTGGTATCTGCAAGTTATATTGCATCAATTTGTGCTCTTATTGGGAGGAAAGTAAAATGTAGAAAATGCGCTTGGATATAGAGGATCAGGATGTGAAGTGCACACTTGCGGGAAAAGTTTTTCTGAGGGAATCGTGCTGTGCTTGTCTCGCGTCCTCGTTGCGAGAGAGCCATTAAACCGAGGAAGAGTTTGACATTCGTTTTGAGTTCGATGGATTGGAAAGGATTGGATGATTTTTCCTCAGGAAATCCACCGAGCGCAAGGGCTGGTCAAGTGGCTTGATTAAAGCCGCACGCAAATCAAGGTCGAGTTCATTTTGTGGTTTGAGTGACGTGTACTCAACTTACACGAATCCACAAGCATGATTGATTGCAATTCCGGTGTATAATGAAGGGTCCCACCGAGTTCCGGTGTTTTTTTCTGTCTCGGTGCAGACAGTAATCATGCCTCAAAATGTGAAATGTCTTTGGAGTGCCTATTGAAATGCAGAGTGAGTAGAATGCTCTTGATTTATGCAGTTAGTGCTCAGGGGGGAAACGATACGAGGGAGTCTGCGGGCACAGGTTTCCGCACTTTCTTGAATTCCTGCGATCCCGTTCGGAGTAGGCACTTGTACTTTGAGGTAAAGGGTGGGTCCGGAAAATAAGTGTACTGACTCCTGGGCTGGGCGCCGCCGCTCCAGGCACGCCTAGCACCGCTCTGACGGGCTGCGATTGGAGGGGGGTATGTTGGCAAGCGACGCTGAAAAAGGCAGTCGGCTCTGAGCTGTGGTGTAGTGAGGAGCTCTGTTAACGCGAACCTCCACGCTCGACCCACGTCACGGAACGCGATGCCGAAGTTTTTGGAGCAGTGTTATTCCATCAAATTTGCGGTAAAGCTTGGGAAATCGTCTACCGAAACTGTCGGTATGATTAACCAGGCTTACGGGGAGTCAGCCATGTCCAGAAACATGATCTTTCGGTGGCACAAGATGTTCGTGGATGGCAGAGAAGAGGTCGACGACGAGTCTTCGAGAGGTTCCCGATGATGCCTTCGCGGGAGCGTTCCAGGAATGGGAACGCCGCTGGAACAAGTGTATCGACTCACAAGGGTCCTATTTTGAGGAATATTAGCTTAAGATATGTAAAAGTGTAATCATTATTTTTTCCTGAGCTCAGTACACTTATTTTCCGGACGAACCCTGTAGACTAAGCTCATGTCCGACTAATTTTTGGTTGTTGTAAAATCAGTCAGCAGAAAGAGGAAAGTTTTTTTGAAAACTACAGTAAAAGAAAACAAAGTGAGCGTTTTAATGCAGAACGCGCCAGCATAGAGCTTGCCTTTCTATTAGCAAATTGTATTTAAAAAAACATCATCTCGTTTTGTGCTTCCGGAGCAATCATAAGCGTAATTTGTCCGATGGGACAGACGGACTACTGCCAAAGACTATTCTGGAAATATGTACCTGGTACATATTTTTAATAGGATTCAAAATGTTATTCAATAAATGAAACGCATATTTAATTATCTTGTTCATTATTTTAGAAGAATTATTACCTGATCCTTTATAGGAAAATTTTATCAATGTTATAACAACCAACTAATTTATTACAAACCTTTAACCCTCCAACTAATTACAGGCATGATATATTCTTCAATAAATGGAAAACAACCTAAAATTCAATTCCATTCTACGAGACGGAAAGTGTGAAAAATATTTCCTTTCATGTGAAATGAAACCACGACTGTCTAGTGATCAAATTTTGCAAAATGCGTTGAGCTAAGAGATAAAAATAATTCATAAGCATTAACCGCTCTCTGCAATACCTTAAGTGCTACAAAATTAATTTACAATCGTCTATTCCCGGGACTGAAAACATATATACATTTACGAGGTAACTCTGATGCAAAAAGGGGGATCGGAATATGGCAAGGGAAACAGGTTCCTGAAGAGTCGACGAAATAGCAAGAATAAATTTATCAATTGACTTGAAATGAGCACTCCCTGATTCGACACGCCAATGATTATACTGCTCCTATATTATCTGTAGTGTACCTATGCCCCACATAATCTGCTGTTCTACCCGTAAAGCTGAAATTTAGCTAATCTACATCTCGCGCGAATTAAGTTCCCTCAAATTGAAGTTACATATCTTAAGCTAATATTCCTCAAAATAGGACCCTTGTGAGTCGATACACTTGTTCCAGCGGCGTTCCCATTCCTGGAACGCTCCCGCGAAGGCATCATCGGGAACCTCTCGAAGACTCGTCGTCGACCTCTTCTCTGCCATCCACGAACATCTTGTGCCACCGAAAGATCATGTTTCTGGACATGGCTGACTCCCCGTAAGCCTGGTTAATCATACCGACAGTTTCGGTAGACGATTTCCCAAGCTTTACCGCAAATTTGATGGAATAACACTGCTCCAAAAACTTCGGCATCGCGTTCCGTGACGTGGGTCGAGCGTGGAGGTTCGCGTTAACAGAGCTCCTCACTACACCACAGCTCAGAGCCGACTGCCTTTTTCAGCGTCGCTTGCCAACATACCCCCCTCCAATCGCAGCCCGTCAGAGCGGTGCTGGGCGCGCCTGGAGCGGCGCGCCCAGCCCAGGAGTCAGTACACTTATTTTCCGGACGAACCCTGTAATATTTCAAATTTCGCCGCTTTCATGCATCTTACACGCAACGAAAACTGAAAATGATCTCCATCTCCCATCAAATCTATTAAGCCTTCCAGAAAATATTTCCGTTATAGATGTGGAAAATTAAAATCAGCACATTTCAAGCCAAATGTTAGTTTGTGGCACTTCTAATGTCTAAACTATTATCAGTTGACCTCCCTTTATTCATAACTCCCTTCATTCATGCATCTCATAATCTGTTGCGAGTTGATCAATCATGGCCTCTCTCAAGCCAGTTCCAATTAAAGCAGCCTTTCACCATCATGATCAAAAGAATGCTTTTCCTGGGAAAACGCTGTTCTTTTATTCTTTGTAAAAATTACGTTAACGTGTTTTAGCGAATTATATTCCCATTCTCCTCATTGTTAATCTAGAGATATAATTAAGTTGTGAATCATTATTAGCTTAATTATTTTTTTACTTGAGGGTTTCGACAGAAAATTTACTTTCGGAGAAAAGTCTTTTCGCGGAGTAGGCTTAAGAAAATTTTATTACAACCTGTGTACATCCCATATAAACTACAGTTCATATAATTCTTAACCCTTAAGCGACATTTATTAAATTTTAAAATGAATAATAATAATAATAATATAAAAGCTAGAATTTTTTTCGTGACAATTATCGGAAAGCCATTACGGGGACTTTTGTTTAAAGTATGACTTCCTTTAAAAGAATATCCCTCGCGGCCGTCCTTGAAATTAATGACGTTACGGCATCCTATTCATACCGTGGGGAACGGGAGTTTTTTCTAGGGTCACGGAGGAAGGGTCAAAGGGAATGTGAGAAACAAAGAGAGTGTGACAAGCATAGAGAGCCGGTCGGAGTTGGGAGTGCCGTTGACGGGGCCGCAGAGTAACTGTAGGTAATGATGTGACTACTCGGGCCCTTCCTCCCCCTCTGCTGGCCCCACCTTCTCAATCCTCCTCAAGATATATGAGGACGCCAGAAAGATCAAGGGCAGGTGAGCTGTCGTGAAATGGCTCTTGAGACGAGAAATTTAGCGGAGAATGGAAATGCTCTCCGTTCCTCTACCGACCCCCCCCCCACCCCTCCCTGCCTCTTTCCCTCGCCGCAGACACCCACCCTAAGGCGGCTACGCGGTGTGCTGGTCTGTGGAAACCTCCTCCTTAATGTGCTATTTTTTTGCTTCCTCTTGTCTTTCGTCCCTTTCCAAAGGGGATCTCCCAGCATTTTCTCATCGGAGTACGACGTGCTGACGAGTCTTTTTATTCATAAGGCGAGAAGGTGCCCTCGCGGGAAGGGAAGGGGTCGTCGCTGAGGCCAAGGGAACGGGAAATAGGGAGCGAGGCAATGTATCGAGCGGATCCCTCTCCTCTCGAGAAAGCCTCATCCTCTCTTTCCTCCCTCAATCCCCCTCCCCCACCCACCCCCGCCATCTCCTGGGAGGGGGCGGGGGTTTCGGTTCTCTACTTTTTGCATTTTTTTGCGAGACAAAAGTGAGAACTTTTTAAATGAACCTGAGTGCACATTAGCGGGTCTCTCCTCGGGCAAAGGTACTCATTTATTGATGCATTATTGTGTCGTTTCCTCATTTTAATGCCGGTTGGGGTATATTCGTGATCGAAGGGCTTCCTCTCTCTGCACAATGGGTTTCGAAGCACTCACTCAATGGAAATTCTCTGGATATTCTTTTATTTTCCATTTTTTATGCTCAGGTTTCAGTGACTCCCTTGAGTACCGCCGGTAGTTTCATTTTATTGGAATTCTCGCATCCCGTCCCCACTGGGAGAATAAACTTTCGTGCAATACGCCCTGTTTCATGAAAGTTTTCTAATTCGCCAGTGTAAAATGTTTTAGCCGATTCATCCCAAGAAATACTCTCTCATTTGAAAGTCCAAGATGTTTCTTTTCGTTTATTATCATCCATTTGCTTTTATCTTTGCTGTTTGAGGGCTTAAATCATGTGTGCCTTTAAATATTTGTAATAACTTTCAGCAAGCATTTTTTGTATTAACTCTTGCATTTTTTTATTTTAAGCACCTTATTTTTATTATAAATTCACATTTTTTCCTTCCACACATAAAGAGTTTTCTATTATTTGTTATTTTAAAAGTATCAGCTTTGTCTTTCTCCAACCCCTATGAATGGAGAAGCAAGCGTCTCGCTCTTTTTTAAGTCCATTTCCATCTTTAAAAGTGTTGTTTTGCAAGTCCAGCTCGTGAAGGGGCGTGTTATTGACGGGGGAACTTCGTCCATCTACGATCCCCTCTCCTTCCGTTTTTCATACCGAGAGAAGCGGTCCGCCCGAAGATGACCATCTTCTCCTTTCCCTCGAAACTCCACGTGCCCTCTGAATCCCATATTCCGCCTCTAAATTTCCCACCATCCCCCGAATCCCCCCTACTTTTTCTCTTTAAGTCCCCGTTTCCAACCCCTAAATCCTCCTCCCACCGAAGGGGAAGTAAGGGAGCGGGCACTTGCTCCTTTGCCCTTTAAACTTTTGCGGACGCTAAACCCTGGCCCTTTTCCTCGCCCACTAAATTCACGGCCCGATGGCTGGAGAGCGGGTTCGCCGCTCGAGTAGGAGTGAGGAAGAAAAGACGCGTGCGCTTCCAGTCCTTCCAGAGCCCTTCACACCCTCCCTTCGTTCTCACTAACCGTCTCCCTCTTCCCTTCCGCCTCACCCCCATGCCTTCATGCTGGAAATTATCGCGGTCTAGTTGGCACGCGTGGATGGCCAAGGAGATGATCCCCACACCTCTCCCCCTCGTCCTCCTCTCCTCTTGCGTCCTTCCCCAGCACATCTTGCCCTTCCTTCCGTCGCCCTAACCCCTTGTGCCCGTCCTGCCTCGGTCCTACACACATGTGAGTCTAATGTGGGTTGAGAGTGACGTCGTGGATTTTTCTTATGGCGTCGTCCTTTTCTGCCAGTGGGACAGAGTTCGGGAAGAGCTTTGAATTTGAAGTTACCCTAGGGTTGAAAGCGCCTAGGGTAGGTCGAAGGAAAGTGAAGGAGAAGTGTCCTTGAATTTTTGATCCTGCTGGGAAAAGTCTGGCGAGACTGAACTATAACTTAAAGGGAACACTTAAATATCCACACGTCCGAAGTGGATTGCGATTTTCATGATACATTATCACATCGTAGTTTTCCGGATTAATATATGGCTTGAAAGAACCTCTATTGTAATCATTTCCATTATATTTCATCTTCAGTGTGCGTGAAGCTGTGTTTCATTGGAAAGAAATGTTTCATCGTTGGCAATTTATAATAAATTGCTAAAAAAATGCATGAAGGTACTTGTTTGTAGGTAAGAAAATGTAGAGTTTTATTAAAGGGTTCTCCTATCGAAATTTTTCTTTTATTTGGCAGAGTATGTATCAATTGAAAAGACGCCCGTTTTTCTCTCTCTAATGTTAATATGTACTTCTCGTGCCTTAAAACCATGGGAGACACATTTGATAGTAATCAATGCATAAATACGGAAAAATACATTTCTGTCTCCGAGAGAATACATATCTATGATTCAGAATGAAAAATTTTAAAAAATTACAATTAGGACTTAAGACGGTGGCTATCGCACTGGCTTCCCACCCAGAGGGTGCGGGTTCAAATCCCGGCACTGTTGAATATTTTTCGGTGGTATCTCGATCCCTGCTTGAGGTGCTTTTTGGAGGACACTTTGAGTGAGTACGCCCTCCGTCGGATGGGACGTTAAGCTGCGGACCCCTTGGCCTCTTTTGTAAAGAGTAGGCTAATGCCGACGCCTGGTTGCTCTCCACCCTTAATCCTTTCCTGTCCATCCCTAATGAACTCACCCGTCGGTCGCCTCCCCTAAATACTACTACTACTTAAGGCGGTGTTGGTTTCGGGAAGTGAGTGGCATAGTATGACCCTTGGATCACAGAGCTTTCAGCCCCCTCCTTCATCCCATTGACTTACTGACAGGTACTGATTTTAGATCAATTCCATCCCAATCATTAGTAATTAAGTTGCATTTTTACCAGAAAGCATATATGCGTGAGAGTAAGAGGAGGTCGCAGATATTAGTAAAAATGATTGAGATAAGGGTTAATCTAGGCGGGAATAAAATATACTCTAACCAGCCGATATGCTGTTTTTTTGGAGATATAGGGTTGCGTGTGGGACTCGGTTATTTTTTTATATCGATCGTTAATAATACGGTTTACGAAGATCAATAAATGGGTTCCACAAGTTCAATACACAGCAAAAATATATCTAGGAAGCACGCTAAGTGTGTATTTTGAAGGTAAAATGAAAAGCTCTCGGCCTGACAATGAAAGACTTTGGTTTTCAGTAAAAAAATGATTTGATTTTTCTACGTAATCTCCCTTAATTTCAACAAAATTCGTCCAGCCTATATTCCACACCAGTATTTCTTCCTGTAGATGTGAAAATATCCATTTACGGCTATTTCAACTGCTTCATTGAATGCGAAGCGCCTCCCAAAAACAAATTGCTCCAAGTTTGGAAACTGATGGAAGGTTGAGTGTTGCTAAATTATGGCAAAATGGGGAATGGCCGGCAAATCGCACCCCAAATTTTTTAGTATTCCCATCGTTAATGCACATTTGTGAGCAGGTGCGTCATCCAGGTGAAATATGACATTTTCATCTTCAAGGAAGGCCTCTTCCCGCGAATTTTGGCATCCAGCTGGTCAAAAAGTTCTGCCTTTGTCAAGATAATCAACTACAAGGATCCATTTCGCATCCCAAAACACACTGTCCATGACCTTTCCGGCAGATGCGATCGACTTCGCTTTCTTTGGCGCTGAACCACCGGCTTCCACCCACTGCTTTGATTGTTCTTTGGTTTCTGGCGCGTAATGGTGGACCCGTGTCCCACCCATGGTGGCCAATCGACGCACTAAATCGGTCGGTTCCCTCTTGAATCGGTCCTAACATTGCTGTGAAAATCATATGCTCAGTTGCTTTTGATCGGCATGCAGCAAATGCGGCGCTCGCCTCTGTCAGAGCTTTCGCATCTCTAAACCTTTATGCAAGGTGTGTCACGCCCTATCTTCCGATATCCCCCCACGGTCTCAACTATCTCACTCACCTTCAATCGTCCAACACGATATCGTGCACCTTTTTGATGGTTTCCGGTGGAATGGCAGTTCTTGGCCGTTCCTCACGTGGTTCATATTCTAAGGATGTTCGCCAACATTAAGTTAAACTGCCCACTTTCTAGCTGTTGGCATTGAAGAAGCAGAGTCCCTTTACACATTTTCAACTTCAGCTGAATTTCCCTAGGGGGTTGTTCCATCCAAAACGAAGATTTTTATGACTGCACGAAATTAAAGGTTTTCCATTTTAACGAAATACACGAAAGAGGTTTACTTCAACAATGCGTGTAAACAAATCAATTTGAAGAACTAGTTGAAACTAATCTAACGAACTAATGACCCATGCATCTAGGCAGAAATCATAATTTTTTGATGATTGAAACGCCATCACTTTGTCAGGCCGAGAGCATTTCACCTCATCCTCGTAAGGAGATATGCCTGAGAAAAGGAAAGAGATGTCATGGGTTTGGACGCTGGCCAAATGTTGGTATCTCGGCGGCGTTTTGTGGAAGATTGATGCATTGGAATCAGTGCATAATGCATGCTTGCCTTAAATATATACGTTAAGAGATGAATTTTCACGAAACACCTTCCGTATCAAGAATCGATTTAAATTATAATTTCAATTAATCCTAAGGCTCAGCGCTGGGGAAAAACGGATACCCTGAACAATAGGTCCTAAAAAGGAACGCCAAAAAAAGAAATAGAGTAGACGCAAGACGTAATTCTTCCCGAGAAACAGAGCAAGGAGAAGCCTGAAAAAGATATCCAACGACATATGCTACCATTCCGTATGTCGCCGGAACGGCTGAAAAGATACGTAAGCCACTACGAAAGCATTACATAACAACTAGGTTCTCCATGGGAAAAAAAATCAGTGACTCGATACCTAAGCCGAAGGACCGCATCCCCCATCTCATGCACGAAGGTGTATATGAGATAAAGGGCACGTGTGGGAAGTCCGATGGACCGTCCTGTCCAGCCGATATAGGCCGGACAGGACGGTCCATCAGATGCAGGACCAAAGAGCACCAAAGGGCCACAGATAAAAAACAGTTCCGACTCTCGGCAATTGCCGAACATGCATGGTCGGAACCCGGTCACACGATCAAGTTCGATAAAACAAGAGGGCTGGCAAAAGAAGGGCATTATTTCCCGAGACTGATAAAAGAAGCGGTTGAAATATTGAAGAATCCGAACAACTTCAACCGTGAAGATGGCTACATCCTGGCTCCCCCAATGGAAAAGGTTGATTCCCATTGGTTGCCAAGAGAGAACCATTTAGAGAGCTCTCAGCCAGCCAGCGTCTCTTATATATAAGGCGGCAAAATTGCAACGCAAATCACTTCGACCTGAAGACGCCTCCTGGACTGGGGGCTAGACAGTTGTACATCAACTCGCCTACGCGACGGTAATTCCCGAAAGAAGAATGAATTCATTTAATTTCAATCCTAATATAAATTGCGAGCATCACTCTTATCCCTCCAATCTATGCTAATTTAATTATAAACTGATGACTTGTCCATATTTTCTTGGACTACATACTGTCCAACTAATTGGGAGTTTCTTCAAGTTAGCTTTCGATTTTATTCCTAAATAATACATTTCGTTGCTAGGTTCATCGCTCTTCGAATTTGTTTGATTTCGGGTGAACGAAATTCTCCACGATTCCTCTTCAAATGAATTTACGTGCATTATGATATAAATAGTGTTTACCTCGTTATCCCAAAGTTTGATGCCATTTTTTCAATGGCAAC
The DNA here is from genome assembly GCF_022747635.1 of Hetaerina americana. NCBI lineage: Eukaryota > Metazoa > Arthropoda > Insecta > Odonata > Calopterygidae > Hetaerina > Hetaerina americana. The sequence goes on from NW_027287205.1 coordinate 10,254,571, forward strand.
TATATTTGATAGGAAAATTGACCTCGTTAAGCGTTACTTGGTGAAACCCCAGCATTGTTGAATGACTGTAGGCAGAAGACTATGTTGAGATTTATAAAACCCATCGGCTTTCAGCGTTTTCTGGTGGAATTTTACAAATTCTGCTACTTATTTGTCTTCTGCAATACTTGTGCATTCTTATTCCTTCTTGTAAAAGATGAGTCTGTTATGCCGCTAAAATATTCATTTTTCTCCTTATTCAAGAGATGAATTTTCAGAATTTCCATTTTTTAAATGTTTTAATGGGATATAAAAGGACAAAGCGTAATAGTTTTAGCTCTACAAATTTCCCGATGGTATACATTTTTTTTCCATTTTTTGATTGAAACGTCCACTCGTTAGGATAGGCGGGGGAGTTTGGGACGTGCGGTCGAATGCTCTTAAAGATTTGAGTCGATCGTCTTAAATTTCAAATTCAATGTTCAAATGTGGCACTCTCGGCGGTGACTCCAGAGGATATGGCACGATTAAGACGCGTGCCCAACAACCTATTATTGTGAAATGGGTTGGTCGGTCCCTCAGAAGGACTTGAGTTTAATTGCCGACGTTCAGAGGGCCAAAGCATGCGAACGGCGAGTGGGCATAGTTTCTAGCCGTCTCGGAAACTCGGGCTCCAAGGATGTGCGGTGTCTGCCCGGTTGTTGAGATAACCATGTGCTCCACTCTCGAACGACCGTAAGCGTTGAATTCCGGAGCTACAATGTTTACTGCACCATTAGCAACCGTCGGTATGTGCCTCCGCAATCACCTAATTATCAATCTCAGCGTCCATTGAGTGGTATGAAATCCAAAAATATATGATCGAAATTCATCGTGCTATTCCATTAGTTCCTAAACTGGTGCTATTGAATAAATAAAATTTAAGACTTATTTGAATTTTTTGGATGGCTTTGGTGAAATATACTGCAGAATGTGGTGTCATAGGAATATTATGTATCCAAAATATCTAGATTGGTTTATTGATTTTTGATTGCACCTTTTTTGGAATCAGAGTATTTACTATCGTTGATGTAGCTATCTCTTTCTGCATTTAATGATTCAAAGAAAAGTCTAAAAACTACAGGGAGAGTTATTTCCGTTGTCAGCATCAAAGGCTGTCACAAGAAAGATTTACATTATAAAACTAAAACACGTTGCTGGAAACATCCGTGTTGAAGCATTTGAATGGATAGAATAGCTACGAATACCTACACAAAATATTTTAAACAAATAAAGAAAATAAAATCATATAAACATAGCTAAAATCAGTCTTTCCCTCCCTGAAAAACATGCCGTGTTTGTTTCGTTCCGTTTGCACTTCTTCATAGAGCTGTTAAATAGGAAGCACTGCCAAAAACAATATCTCCAAGCCGTGAAGACATTGTTTTTGGCAGACGCAGGCATGTAGTGCCACTAATTCTGAGATAAATATAGGTGTACCATTTATACTGAGCACTCCTTTAATTTCAAGGAGTTTATTGCGTAGTTACATTTAATTGGAGAGATGTAAGTTGTTGAAGCAATTGAAGAGATCCATATTTGTGCAATATAATGGCAAAACAAATCGGCGATTTCTTAAACATCGCCGAGCTGCGTTTTGTATTTATAGATTTCCACCTGGATACCATCTGGAATGATAGTATCCAGAGCAGAAACGATTCAGTATTCAGTCCTTCCGTGACATTTTCTCTTCCCATTCTAACTTTACACTTACTGATGTAATTGCAATATGCTGCATGAAGGAGGCGTCTCTTAAAGCGTACGTATACGTGCATGTAGCGTCGATGTACACATTTTATATGTCGTTATGATTTCTTCTTTGTGTGTGTGACTATAAAAATATTCTAAATTCCAGCAGGTTAGTCTCCACATAAGCAAAACTTCTGGGGTAGGTGTCCCCAAAATTAAGTTGCAAACTTTCCTCTCTATAGTTATGAACATCATTTTATGAGTGACACTCGCAAAGCTCTCATCCGGGGTCATTTGGGTCAGCATTCAAGGCCCTCAATTTTCATTTCAAGTCCCTTCTCCTTTCTCGTTCCTGCAGCAGTTTACTAGGCGAAAGCCTGATGGGATGACAGTAACGTGTTTAATATGGTTTAAGCTTTTAACCATACACTTACCTTTTGACTGATCTGATTTTGGTGGTGAATTAGCTGGAGAGGCACGAGGGACGTGAGCAGCAATGAGTTGCTACTTGTGTCTTCTCCGGAAAACCTCTGCTCTCTCGTGATTTCCTATTGCTCCCATCACAATCTCATTTAGCTAGAAGCCCTTGTTTAATGTTCGAGGTTCACTTCCAAACTTTTATCACTGGAATCCGTAGATCAATAAGGTACTTCGCAGCATCGTTTCGAAGTACTTGAACATGCGCTTCCACGAATAGCTCCGACGTAGTTACTAATTTGTTTCATAGGTATCATCTTAAGTTTACATCAACCATTCTGAGATAATAGTGCACTTTGCTGAAGAGCACCCATATTCACAAGAAGATTTGCCTGTTTGGATCTATTACCCTTTGTAATTTATTATAATTTTATTAGTGCTGAATAAATAAAATGTTCCTTCGCAAAAAAATATTTTTGCGTTCGCGAAGAAGTACTTAGTTTATTTAGTCAGTGAGCAAGAATTTTTACAAAAAAACTTTCGCTTCAATTCATCGAGTTCATAATTTGCCCTAGAGCTAGAGGGTCATCGGGTCTGCACCTATGGATGCCAGACGCCATGTGAGACTCCTTCCATGATCTCTCTCTGCATCTAAACTGCGCGGGTGGGGATTGTATCATAGCTTATTTTAAAAGTTCCGCAGTGGCCCCATTTTTTTTAGATCGAAGGCTCATTGGACGGCAGAACTCATCTTTAAGACCATCACTGACTGAAGCAGGCCCGCTGTTTTCTTCATTTAACTTGATCGCTACTATTTGAAAAATAAACCCCTTTATTGATTGAATCTTTAAAATATATGCTAACAGTTACATAAGGATGAATTCAGGAAGTTATCGTAATACTCTTTCCGTATTTATTATGCAGATTCCTGCATTGAAGGCAAAGGATAATATATAGCACTTGCTTCCGTCCTTGAGCAATATGATAAAATGTATAATTCTAACTCTCACACAGTTGGTGTTTACAACCGTGAAATCGCAAAATCCCTTACCCAAGGGATGTTGTTTTCTCATAAATAAATCCATTGGCAAATTTAAGATGCTGATAATTGCATCTTGAAATGAATGAAGTGAGTGTGGAATTACGAAATTACTTCTTTAATTTCAATTAATTGTGTCAATTCTAATAAGTTACGTCTTAGACAATAAATTATATGATTGTATTTTTAGAACATATTCTCATCAACTAAAAATAAATTCTGAGCGAGTTTTGATTAATTGTTAACGCTTTTATCCCAATCCGACTCTCAGGTACTGTAAGGGTTTTAAGTTTTGATTGAAAATAGCACTCTTAATTTAAAAAGGTTTTCATCTGTCAATGCAGTTTTTTGTTGCGAGTCACAACGATCTGTTGAGTATTAACTTTCAAGGAAACATTGTTTATTTTTATATATAACCCGAGAAAATTATACATTTTTTAAATAAATTATAATTTAGCGGGTAAAATGTAAGTCATTATGCTAATGAATGTGATTATCTTTCCAATACACAAAGCTTCGTTGGTAAAGGTGGGCTAATATTCTGGAGACGCTATCAATTAGGTAATATTTAACAAATTGTCTTTCAGAAATAAAGTTCATTTCTTTTATCATTTAAATGACAAGTTTTTTTAAGGATATTCTAGTTTTGAACTACAAAGACTAATTAAAATTTATTTATATCCTTTGAGCCGCAGACATCTCAAAACTAAACCATTATAAACAAACTGACTACCTGGCTTTTCTGTGCAGTTCATCTTATCCATAATAGTATTTAAAAATGATTTATATCGCAGCAGCTGAGCGATTAGTTTTACACTATTTTTTGTAATGTTTTACATAAAATGTTAATATAAAGCGCTCTATCAAATATCTCTTCTTGGTATATTCGGCCCATTTGTTTTAATTTTATCAGTGTTCCGAAGAACCACATTTTCCGAGTTTTTGCGGATATTTCGTTCTTCTGCCTGTTGTTGTGTCCATATAAGAATGTCTCCGTTCTACCTTAGTTTTCAACCATTTTTTGATTATTTGCCATAAAAAACTAAATCTCTGCCATTCAGTACTTATCTACTTTCCATTCGTAAATTCCATCGCTGGTCTTACTCTTTCGCAAGTAGCAGATTTGATTATGAAAATGTAAATCAGTCCGTTCTATACATTCAGGGCATTCAAGGGAAAGTAATTGAAGATTTGGAAAAAGAGAATAAAAAAATCCAGAATGGGATTTATCGGGATGGCTGGTGGCTCTAATTAAATTGAGCGAGGGAAAGCGGGAGGGAAGGAGGTAAACCGTAGCAACTGAACTGCGAACACATTCATTCGTTCAGTATGGCGCACATAAACTGTACGTATCTCTCATGGCTTGGTAACCTCAAAACTCAACATCGCATTGTATGAATGCACCATTGGAAGCGGATATCGATTGAGAAAGGGGTCTCTCGATCGCATTCAGGAGCAAGGTGCTTGAAAATTGCAGTATCACCTATTGTTCCTCGCGGAGATGTGAACAGTGTTGGTTGGATTTTGGACTTGCTCAATCAAATAATATTTGTACCATTGATTTGAGGGTGCTAATGGTCTCAAACGGCTTGAAAACTTTTCGTATCGGAATTTTTTGTCAGATATTGTGTATTTTAGTATTATTCCCATGACGTGATTTAGTGACGTGGATTATACTATTGTTTTAAAAATTAAAGTTAGTTAAACCAAAAATCTTTTCAATTGGGAATGTATAAATTTGGTTCTCTGCATATGCAACAAAACGCTTGTGTTCCAAAATTATGTTAAGAGTATTACGATTCAAATAAACTTAATTTTACCGCCGTTATGATCATCAGGAAATATTACACCGAAGGAAAGCTTCGCTCAAGTTTACACTGCCATATTTGACCGGATTCCAAGTTTTGCACGCGGAACGCCAGATATCGATATCAAATGCAGTGATGCTCTATGTTACTACATAGATTTATTGAACGCTAAAACAATGGGCCCAAAGTTGTTTAGAATGTAAAATAGGTAATTAAGCCGTGTGAGAACTTGGAGATTTCACCAGGCAAGGCTTAAATATATTCAACTGTACCAAAACGTGAAAAATCTATCCAGAAGTAAAAATGGAAAATCTGTGCTCACTATTAAAGATTCGGTTGAAATTTACAAGATGAACCAGGGAAAATCGAAAGAAAATATCCAGACCAAGAGGACCAAAAATACACAATTCCCAAAAGAAAAAGCAATTAAAGTAATTAAAAACAAGCAAAACAGTGGACAAAGATAATGTTCATACGGAAGAAATAAAAGGTTTAGGAAAACGTGGAAGAGTGAGTGTTCTTATGTTTTAATTGTAACGTTCATGTGGAAGGAATAAGACAGGAAGCTTTCGTTAGTTCCCATCCCTATGAAGGAAAGTAAGTGAAGACTTGAAAACGATAACTTTGATTGGACACACAGGTGATCATGAATAGGAGGATGAAGAGGGAGGATAATGATTGCTTGAGGATTGATCAATTTGGCCTGAGGAAGGCAGGAGGTAAACGTGATGTCAAAACCGTTATTAGATCAATAAAAGGATTGAAATATTGCAATAATGATGTATATATGTCTCATATTTTAGAGATTGATTATGATAAGAGTGAAATGGCTAAAAATAATTAGTGCATAAAAACACATAAGAATAGATTGAAGGGATAGACGATTTATCTCTAACGTTTTATTCATCCGTCGAAATATTCAGATGCGTTTTTGGAAAACAGAGATGTCCGTTGTCATCTGTACTTTTCAACTCATTGGTAATGGTGAAAAGGACTTGGAGGAACTGTGGGTGTAATTTTCCGTGTTGTTTTTTTGCAAGTGGTATTTTTCCTTTTTACGGTTGGTGACCTAACACCCCCCGCCACACGCCCTTGCGGCGGCTTGCGGGGTATTATGTAGATGTAGATGTAGAACTGTGGATAGGATTGAAAGCCCGTGGAGTACTGATAGAATCAAATTTGTTATCTCTCTCATATCTCAAAGGAATTTACAGAACATATTAAAATGGAAAGCATTGACTTTTTAATTCCACACACTTCATTTAGATTACAAACCTGGATTCGATGTCAACGTCAACACCTGATTAGGACGTTCAACGTGGAAACACGTCGTGTTTTTAATACTATGGAATTGCTAAGTCAATAATTTAATTTCAATTTTCATAAAATAAGTCATGGTTTCTCAAAATTGAGCTAGAGTTTACCAGTCAAGAAAGGATATTCATTTATTGGTGAGAATGTAGAAATATCAGTGGTATAGGTGAAAGGAATGGTAATTATTGTAAGCAAAACAAATTTTATGAAGTACAATTTTTAATGAGGTAATCAAAGTTTAAAATTAAAACCGTGGGGCAAAACACTAGAGCAGATGGAAGATAGAATACACATTAAAAGTGTTAGGGCCAAGATAGTTACGGTAATATGATACGATGAGATATAAGAAGAAGAATTACTTAAAAAAAAACAAGCTTTGACGAAGACGAGGGAATTCATTCTAGTGGTGATTCACTCTTGAGAGGTTAAGAAGTGATTACCGAAAACTTTGCAATTGAACGTTATTCTTTACGGCTCCAAGCATGGGTTATTCAAGCAAGGTGATTGATATAGATTGGAGGCTAATGGAATTACACATTAGGAATATAGAAACGGTTGAAAAATTTGAAATTGACGAAAAAATCACTCGAAATACTAGGAAGGAGAGGGAGCGAAAAGGGAAAGTAAGATAATTACAGGACATTTTGACTTGTGATGAAGTGCTAAAGATTCTGATGTAGGGGAGGAAGTTAGGCAGGCAAGATAGGGGTGCCAAAGATTGAGATATAAGAGGGAATAAGCAAAATAGAGTGAATCCGTCAACAAAATATACCTTATTGTATTGTGTGGTGTCAGGTTTTTACTTGTTAGGAGATACCAACAAACATAGGTGTGAGTCGTGTGTACTCATGTGAAATGTATCTTAAACGGTAGATTATCAAAGAATAAATGAAGATGAATAATAAATAAAAATAATTAATTAATCGAAAATACCTTTCTCGTGTTTGGCCGCGTACATATCTGCCACACGCGACCACCTGGAATTTCATGCTTGTAGGTAAGGTACTGATTTCATATATCTGTGCTTGGTGCACAAGAAATCCCACGAAAAGCAGAAATTGTGTAAGATTTTATATCGTTCTTTTATAATCATTTTAAGATCAAAGTGAATCTCATAGGCATTAAAATATACGTAATTGATAAAGGTTTCTGATTTCCTTTGTATCTATGGTTGATGAGGATATTAAAATAAGCTAAGAGCAATGTAAGGATGATTTTGTTTTTTTTGGAAACGATCGTTTGTACTACAATATTTCTTCAATTAATTCGGAATATTGATTCCATGGCCAAGCTTTACCTCAATAGGCATTTTATCCAAATTGACCAATTTATTCGGTACAACATTCCAGTTCTCATTTCATTGATCTGCTTGAAAATATTTCCGCAATATTTTCTCGTATTGGAAATTGTATTTAATCCCTCGTAAACTAGCAAGCGGTTGGTTAATAAACTTCTGGAGTATGTCATTATTTACTAATCTATGTTCTATGAAAAAAGTATTGCTTTATATTTTCATGTGTATGGAAAAGCTTAGGCTTTTTTTTTATAAGGATAAACAGACGGTAAATGGTAGTTTGCAACAGAGCCGATTCGGAAGGGGTAATTGATGCAGAATGATGTTTATTGAAAGTATTATAAGGGTATTTATCAAATGCAGTACAAAAATCAATGATTTCGGATGAATTGATGCTTGAATACACGTATTCAAACAAATATCAAACATGCGCATCCGTGAATGACATAGGAAATAGTGGATATATGCAATTTCAGATATATTTTTCCTTTTGTAAATAACTGCTTGATTTTTTCTCGTAGGGCTTTCATTCGCATAATGTTCCAATTATCATTTCGGTGACTTATCCATGCAAATATCGAAAGTCCACATTCAGATACCAAATGTATTTACCGTATTTAAGAAAAATATTGAAATCCAACCAACTAGCAAGTAATTGTACTAAAAAACTTCAAAATTCTCTTAATTGTATTTTAATATTGGAGCATAATTTTATGAAATAAAAAAAAAGCTTTTTATTTGCAGCTCATCGTGATTAAATTATCTATGATACTTTTGTAAATAATTTTGGGAAATTAAAACCCATGCTCGTACCTAAGGGTAAGAAATAGTTTTAGTTTAGAAGAACCTTTAAAGTGCATTGGAATTTTGAATTAATTTAATTGTTTTGGTCAGAAAGTTGGACTCCTAAAATATAAAAACGGTTTCCATAATTTTGATGTAGTCCGGGCGATATGTAGTTCTTTTTATAAGTGGAAAATGTTATTTCGGGAATGGTGGAAATTAAATAATTTTTTTTCGCAGACTACATTTGGAGTGAAAGTGAGCTCCGCTTCCTTCGAGTTCCATTTTTCCCTCGCATGTGTCGATAAAACCACTCCCTATCTTTTGAATGGAATCCTCACGACACCGAAGAAAATTGCTTACATTTCCATCCCCTCACTTTGCCATCTTCCAGATATTTCGAGTTTCTAATTTTTCCCTCGAAGCTTTCTGCCTGCCTTGCTCCCCTCCCCATTCTCAGATTCTCGAGCTCTCGCTTTTCCCTCTCGCCCCTTCCGCCCCTGGTCATCCACCGTTCCCTCTCACCAATCTCCCCAGCAGCCTTGGACTCGAGTCCTAGACCTTCTCATCTCACCCAGCAGTTTTTTCTCTCCGCCCTTTGGGAGTCATTAAGTCGATGAGGATTAATCATGCCCCCAATGATTCCGTCTGCACAGAAACGACTCCGTGCACCCGTTCCCGAATCTAGTTCCTTTTTCCACTCCTTATCCTCTTTTGACTTAATTTACCAATTTATATTAAGTAAACTCTCTCTCCTCTCTGAACTTCTCTTGTACTCATATTTTCCCTGATTTTGAGAGCTGTAAACTTCTTCTCTTATTCTTCTCAAGAAACTCTTTATTTGATTTCCTTTAACGCATTCATAACTTTCTCGTTTTTGTAGCGCAAACATTTAAGTTGTTATATTGTGTTTGCAAGAAATTGTACGGCGTATTATTATATTGTATTATTTTTCGATATTCATTCTGAAGTTTCCTCTTTTATGAGCAAAGTGCCTTCAGCCGGTGCTAGCATTATATTTGCTATCACAATACACATTTTCGGAATTTCAAATTCTCGTCACTTTTTGAGAGTTTATTCTACACTCGTTGGAGGTTCCTTTTACCACTTGGTGAATTTAAAATTATATATATATATATATATATATATATATATATATATATATATATATATATTTCTTCTTCCATTGAATTGCTATCTTCATGGTGCTTAAGCACGGATTTGAAAAGTCACCTTAAGTTTTGAATTGTTAATTCATCAAAACTATTGACTTGTTAAAAATTGTTGCAGAAACAACCACCTATTTTTCATTAATATTTTCCTATGATTTTGTCTTCCTTAAAAAAATATTGGTAAACATTACAAAATCCCGAACTATTTTATGAAAGTGTTTCCGAGAATAACAATCATCAGACTATGTTTGGAATTTTTTCAAATTATCCTGTTCATTTAGGAATTATATATGAAATTCCAGTAATATATTTCCCTACTTTTTGTGGAAAGTTACCTATACCGGTTACTCCAAGTATCTCCTTTGACATAATATTATTCAGGCTTACTATTTTCTCCCTTTACACTCTCTTTCTGTCATATTAAATGCAACTATCCAACATCAAATTCGTATTATAAGATAGAAATACTTTTAGAGAATGCAATTAGAAAGAAAGATCTTCTTTGATGAAGACCCGATTTACTTTTTTTGTCTTTGAATACTGGGGACACCGTTAATAGGGACGAGCTTTGAAATTACCAGTGGTTTCGCAGGATTTTGGGCAATGACAAGGTAATATAAACGAAACTCAAAAGAAAATAATTACAATAGGAAGCCGGTGGACTAGACTAAAGAAATAGAAATTGAAAATCTTGGTATGGAAAGGAGAAATAAAGGAATTAAGGCATTGATCAAAAGTGTTTGGAAGGCTTCTACCAACGTACGAGTTTTCAAAACACGGATCAATATATCGCGATGGAGATGGTAAGATGATAAGACAACCCGTTATCGCAGTTGATTATTAATGGCATATTTCAATTCCATAATTCTAATTGTTATTGTTTTCTGGTGTATTTGGCAACATCTTAGTTCTCTTCCCCTCAGCCTAATCCAATGAGCATTTTGTCGGAGTTTCATCTTCATTCACTGCTTTCCATTTCTCCCCTTTTGTGATTTCTTTATTCCCCATCCTCATCCCCCCTCACCGCCGCTTCCTCCGTTACTTGCGCTGCATCCTTTATTTATGTCATTTATGCTGTCGCTTTTCTCTTAAGTAATACTATGTTGAATCACTACTTTTATACTATTTAACGGTTCCCTTTGATTGTTAACCATACATGAAGAGAATTAACTGTAACTATTTATTAATACATTCATACGCACGCAATAATCTAATATATATTGCATATGTGACATTTTATATGAATGAATTATTCTTCTATTAAAATTTTAATATTGACTTAAAAGAGTGTTGACTGTTGGCAAGTGAATTTACGAGGGTCATCCGGAAAGTAGTACCCGTTCGTGCCGCATGAAGTGCTGACGACGCGAGTAGCCGCTGGACGAGGTCAGATAGCTTCAGTGGCTTGTCTGCCTTCTCTGAGCCAAGTTGCGTGACGCTAGCATTGCCTGTGTTGTTTCTGTGATTGTTTACAATGTTTAAAAAAATTGAGAACGCCGCCAGTTGTGAAGTGAGGGCAGTGATTAAATTCCTCAATGCAAGAAACGTTCGCCCATGTGATATTCATCGCCAATTAAAGGAGGTGTATGGAGACAATGTAATGGACGAGTCGTCTGTTCGGCGGTGGTGTCGCAACTTCAACATGGGGAGGGGGGACACACACGACGATGAGCGTTCGGGGAGACCGTCTGTCATTACAGACCAACTGGTGAGCTCAGTTGACGAATTCGTGAGGAACGATCGGCGCGTCACAATTGATGACATCTGTGAGCATTTTCCCAATGTTTCTCGAACAATTGTTCATGAAATTGTTAAACACCATCTGCATTATGCAAAAATTTGTGCAAGATGGGTCCCTCGCGTATCTCAATGAGCTGGCGGCGAAGGACTATGCAGCAGGAATACAGAAACTTGTCACACGTTATGACAAATGCCTTAATTTGCTTGGAGATTATGTTGAGAAGTAGTTTAAAGTATCCTCTTTCAAATAAAATTTTTTATGTTTGTTAATATTTACTTTTGTGTCTTTATTTCACGAACGGGTACTACTTTCCGGATGACCCTCGTAGATATAATAATAAGAGAGTATACGTATATACATCAAAGCTTAATATGCAAAGTTTTTTATATCGGAAGAGAAATTCTTCGTTATTCCACGCATATTTTATTAAACACGACCTAGGTTTCGACTTATAAAGTCATCAACAGGATCATTGATGATTGCTTTGGAAGTCAAAACCTAGGTCGTGGTTTGATAATATATATGTCGAATAACTAAGTATTTCATTTCCGATTTGAATCACTTCACAAAGTGACGCCTTAAATCATTCTATTCATCGAGTTTTCAGTAGCTAAAACTTTCAGATTATTACCATTTTGATTTAAGTATCGGTTCCTCTTTTTCATTTGATGAAGCTTTTGTTATTATTTTGGTTTCCGTTGCGCGATACGCCATTTTTTCCTGTTCAATTTCAGGAAACAAGCCAATTTTTCCCATCATTTTTATTTTAAATGAGGTTTTATGCTGCAGTATCATCGTTGAGTTATTCAACCGGCTGCTATACTTATCTTTTCCTAGTCGGTCCGAATAGAAATAGTGTGAACTATTCTGTTGTTCAGGGGGTCATCGACCCCAGAGCGGCGTTGCTCCGCTTATTTCACTCCATTGTTTTTTGGATCCCCCTACTAACCTCGTTCTTTCCGTATTCATTTCAACGTCGTCATCCAAATTTTTCCTAATTTTCTTCTGACCTCACATGATAATCTTTTGCGCGGAATTATCTTGCATTCTATTCATATGATTGCATCAAGAGTTAAGAAAATGATAAATTCTAATTTGATGATTGGAGCGGTGACAAAAAAAATAATTTAGTTTCAATCGCCTTGATCAGTGAGACTACGAGAAAGGTTTTGCTAGGGATTTGCAGCCAATTACTATAGGGCGATTGGCTGCCAATCGGGATGACAAGACCCAATTTTTCCTCGTCTAGTTCGTACCTACCATGGCATAGATTATCGAGTACGTACTACGTTTTGAACATCTCAAAGTTGATGAAATGTCGAATGCCAACAAATACCAATGGCATATTTTATCAATTACCCATTTCTTGCTACACGACCAGGTTAAAGGATGAAATACTGATTTGACGTAGATGAGCAATCTTGGATTCATATCAATATATTTCATGATCACATAATTCTTCATAAGCATCCCACTTCATTGATTAATCTTTGCCGCTGTAAATACCTTTCTTGACATACGGTCGAACCTTGAACTTTCCTCGAAAATTGATTCGTCTTTCATGAGGAGAAGTCAAATGAAAACCATACGGATGAACACACTAGAACAGTCTGCGCACCGACAAGGACATGAGGTAATGAATACTTGCGCTTATGAGTTGTCACTATGCTGTTCTCCTAACACATCGATGGCAGTATTTATACGTAACAAAAATCCCTTGGTATTTCCCATCTCTACCGCCGTCGATTGCTATGTGATATGTAATTATTACATGGCATCTTCAACGGAACTCTCCATACCATCGCTCTTCTTCCTCTCTTCTTAATTCGTGTTCCCCTTCGACCGACACGTAGCTTGAGTCTAATGCAGATCCCGAATTTCCGTCTTTCGATCTCTCTACGTTCCACCGACTCCCCACAGCATTCAATATTCTAACCATTCAGCATCCTTCCCTGGACCTCTCTTCCTCACTCACCGCTTTCACCTCTTTACTTAAACGCCAGGTAAGCCAATTAGCCCTCTCTGCTTGCATGTGTGCTCTTCTTCTACCCTTCAGTTGTTCTTGACATTAATTTTGTTAATTTTTCATCATTGTTTATTGCTGCTACCCTCTTTTTTTCTTATTGTATAGTACATGTATTTCCTGTCAGGCAATATTAAAGCCTTTATGCGGTTTTTTGCTGCTTTGTTAAATAAATAAATGAAAATAAAATTTTGCCACCTTTCGCACCGACTGTTTTATGTATTCGGTTTTCGTAAGATTGCCATTGAAAAATTTATCTTAGACTAGGGGCAGTGTGATAAATAATTTTTTCTCTCCCGATGTCATGATTAAAACCCTCCTGGTCCAAACTTTTGGTTCATTTGAAAACATATTGAATCGGGATGAAGTGTACCATTTCTACGAGGAAGACAGGGATTCGGTGCCGGGAACAAGATGGTGCGGAGAACGTGAATGGGGTAAATATTAAAAGTCAGTAGGGAGTTAAAGTATTGTGTGGTAGAAGGGAGATATTTAGTGGAGCAAGGAAGTGGATGGGAATTGGGAAATAGGAAACACGTGGGACTGGCGAATAAAATAACAAAGGGAGTGAGTCCAATAAGACGAGAAGTGTTTTGGTTGGTAACAGAAATTCGTGTCCGTTTTCTTGCAGTGGCCTAAATGTAGCGGTAATCGATAAGTAGTCTATAAAAATTATTTTTCAACTTGCGTGATCCACGGAGGTTGTGGGCATGGAGCAAGACAATCATATTAATTACTTAATGACAAGGGTTCATCCCTGTCACTCATTTTTATTCAACCTTCGCGTTGAGTCCGACATCTCTCCTGGTTGCCTTTTCCATTGACATCATGTAAGGAGTGACCACACGGTAAACGCCGTAAAATCAATAAGCACATATTTGCTTTAAAAACAATAGCGTCAATTAAAATTTGTTTGTACTTAACGTAAACACATTCCAGATAGATTTGTGCAGCGGTTGAGAGATTTGAGGAATAAAGCATGCAGTTTATCACAGCATAATGAATGCTCAAAGTTTTTTCTTAATTTTTAAATGTCAAAAGGATAAATAGCGTGGTAGAGGTACTTAAGAACCCTTTGCCATTCATAGCTTAAGCAAAGTTGAGGAACGAAAAGGCTAGAATAGATTATTGATAGTATTACAAAATAAAAGAGAGAAATATCGATGTTTTATTTATCACTAATTTTGACACAGTTTTAGTTATAATTAAATAAAACACTCATGCTAGCTCCGCAATGCGTGCTAACATGCTGCTGTGTCTAGAGTTGATGTGATTAGGTTTTGTTGCAACCGATTCATCGCCAAATGTTATTCTGAAATATCAGAAAACGTACAGAATTATAAATCGATATTTAAAGGTGGGATCTAATTCCGTTACTAGAGACATCCACATATTCATGCAAGTTGTGTTCTTTCGGGTTTCATGTCTTTCGGAGAAACGGATTGGCAGGAAGTTATGTTAGGAAGTGTAATTGTCTCATGTATTTTATTTGTGAATTCCACACTCCACAGCGCCATAGGGTCTAATGTCTTTCAAGCCATCCCGCCCTATATGGACAGGTTGACTGACGTGATTTGTTTAATTCTGCTCCTCTCGTGGTTGCAATGAATGAGGTTATATAACGAGACTGGAAATTCGACTCGGCGGGAGCAATATCGTATTTTGATCCCTGTTGTTGAAGCAGAGACTCGGGGGCTAGCTATAAAATCACCCAAAAATATCTATTATGAGTGCGTGATAGTTCCTGAATCCGACTCTCTGGATTGATCGCCTTGCTCGATGCTCAATTTCATAAAATTTATTTCTAATTTCTATTTGATGGGGTATTTTCTTCTTAGCTATTATGTCCTTCCTGAACCCATTGGGTCGGGATCGTTCGGAGGCAAACGTACTGGCTTCCCGTACAGAGAGCCCGGGTTCCAATCCTGGAGGTGAGAGATATTTTTCAGTGGTATCCCGATCCCTAATTGAGATGATTCGTGGCGAGTACTTTGAGTGAGTACGCCGTTCGTCGGATGGGACGTTAAGCTGCGGACCCCTTGGCGCCTTTCGTTAAGAGCGGGCTAATGCCGACGCTGGGTTCCCCTCCACCCTTCCTCCTTTGTCATACATCCGTAATGGCGCAAATGATCTAAGCTGTCGGTCGCCTCCCTTAAATACTATTACTACTGCGAACACCGATATCCCATTTCCGTCACTGAGGTGCACCCATATTTAATACTCGTCTTTTATTGAGGTGAATATTCGTTGTTAATGCCAACATCAAGGGGCTAAGGGAATATTTGTGGGCTCCCACCCTAAATGTTGGCTAATCTCTGCTGTTCCGTACGAAAATTGTTTAAAATTTTTAAAAGTTGAATGTCTCCATTTGATTGTTATAATTGTAAATCTTTCTGATTTTTAGTATTTATCTTATTCGTAGTATTTTTGGACGATAAGGAAGAGGGTGTTGAGTCATCTCCCTTCCTCATTCTCTAACGTTACTCATCTGGTAAAAAGTACTGTGTCAATTTCTGTGCAGCATCCAATGGTTCTCCTTGTCAACTCATTAGGATCCCAAAAACGTACCCTGAGATGGTTTACGTGCATGAAAATTCGATACATTTTACGTTTTTAAATACTGAGTGGAGTAATGACCCGCAAGGTAGTTAAAAAAGGTGAATGCGAAGTGTATGGAAATTTCGATTCAAAAAATGGTGTTTGGGAGAGCTCTCGGCAATTAGGTGGGCATTCGCATATAATGCGTATCCATGGAATGTAAATGAGTTTGGAATGGTTGGGAAAGAGGTTGCCGCTGGTTAAGTTTGAGTCCATAAGGAATAAAATGGTACAATTGTTCAATGATTTATATCAAATGTCCTTTTATACACGTGTGTTTACACATAGTCAAGGTGGCTAATACGTATATCCTCTCTTTGATATATGCGAAGTAAATAGACATTAGTATTTGGGAATCCATAAAAATACCACAGAAACGGGCGTGCATGCATCTACTACATGAATCACTTCGAACAACTTAGAAGGTTGGGCAAACTGCCAAGCAAACATTCCTGTGACACCTTTAAATGTGGTTAAATAGGATGAATGATCAAGAGCTAATCACCGTCATCTTTTTACTAGCACTATACTTGTCTCTTAAAACTTTAATTTGTTAATTACACTCTTATTACTTCAAATAATTTCAATTGCAGTTTTTCGGTGTGAATATCATGGTGACTGAGATATATTAAATTATTATAGCTAACTGCTGACCCAAGACTCGGTAAAAATGCCAGAATACGGAAAAAACAGTATCTTTATACCCATTTTTGAATCGGAATTGTAGTGCATGTGAACAATTTTTACTTTACAGTAGTGCAGGTAAATTGAATTTAAATTTACTGAAAATAATGATCCTTTTATATTTGTTCGCTAAGGTTGTTGTATCCAATGTAATTTGGAACAGATGTAGCAATGACAGATTGATTGCTGAACTACTCGTATAATATTTCCCATGGCATGAGTTCAAGAAAAAATCGTAATTTATATCAAGACGACGCATCGAATTAGATTTTCCACCCGCCAGGCACATATCATGGACGTTTGGGAGTTACGGACCTCAGGTTCATACGCTGAAGAGGTTGACATTGTGACGTTTATTAGAATCAATTGTACTACACCAAGTGCGAATCACTGTCAGAATGAGAAATATGGGTAGCACTGCATTGCAACTGGAATCACTATGTACTCTCCTTGTGAGTACCGTGATATTTCAGGTTTGAAGGTGGACGTGGAATGATTCATTGTGGCTCAGGATTTGTGGGACGTAATACGTCAGTGGTAATTATTCCCAATTCATATTGCCATCAGGTGGGTGTTCCAAACATGAATGCCTAAACGACAGCACGTAAGGATAATTTGAACCAGAGTAAAAATCTCAAGGGGAATATGTAAGCACCCCTTATATACACTTAGTTAAATTATATGATTTGGTTGGATTCGTCAGCGACTTAGATAAATGAATTTAAAATTTGTGTATAATTTATATTGAAATATAAAAATGAATGTGAAATGAGTGTGTTTGATTGAATGAGTGAGTGAACTCGTGAGTGAACTAGGAAGTGAGTTTGCGGGTGAATGAGTGAGTTAGTGATATAGTTCGTGAGTGAGCTAGTCAGTTGGTGAGTGTATGTTATTGGGTCAGCGATTTAGCTGGTTAGTGCGTGAGTCCGGAATTGAGTTAGTGTGTATTTTTGTGAGTTTAGTTGGGATTTAGTCAACATTCATTATTATCCTGACTATTATGTTTCACTTTCTCGTAGCCTTGTTGGCATTAGCACAATTTTTTGAATAGTCATTATTATCTTTGTCTAATGAAAACATTTTTCTATACGGTTAAATTAATACCAAATACCGTTCCGACAGACTTTGATTGCTTTCTCTTCTTATTCTTCTATATTTTGCGAACGCTAACTTACCGCTGCAAACATGTTCGTTTCCATTTATTTTTCCTTGACTCTTAAACCTATCTCTTTACTGAAGCTCTGCCTAGATTTTTTTACTTCTTTTTATAATCCTGTATAGCTATTGCCGTATTTGAGATGCACTGAAATTGATCCGAACATCTAGTTGTGTCGTAAGAATTTAATTTATAATACATGATCCTTTCCGAGAATAACTCTAACATAGCCATGTTTCACATAATAATTACTGCATTTATTCTTGTGAGAAATGTTCCAATTTCCCACCAATGCTTAACGTACATTAATCCAGAAGGATTGTATCGAAGGTCAAATTTACTCTGTTTTCTAAAGGAATGAAACTATGCCATTTTTAGCCCTCCGAACTAATAAATAATATTAACACAATATTTTTGGCTCTTTGTCTTATTTATTTCGCATGCTCTGCGAAATATGACTTATATTTTAGATGCACTAGTTCTCTAGCCTATTTTTTATATGTCCAATACTATCGATAAGTATTCAAGGTATGTTGGTTTATGTGTAGGGGGTTGGGCTACCTATCGTAAAGGGTTTTTTAAAATTATTTATAATTAAAAGGGCCGATGTGAGCCAGTGATAGATGTTTTTGTTAGCTCAAGATTAGCATGTAATAGTGCATAAGTTCCTTTGATTACCTGCTGGAATCGCTCCCGCTTTTCTATTCAGCTCGAAGCTTTAAAGCTGGCCTGAGACGCGACCATTTCGCCCCCTATCGCTCCCTCTCGCCATTTTTGAACCCTCTCACCTTTGCTGCCCTTTGTACACCCTTTCAACCACTCGGCGACGCCCACTGTGACGCGACATCCGGTCGTCTTCCGACTCCGCACCGTGGCACAATCGCAGTGGAGCTTGGGACGCAAAATTTCGTGCATTTACCGCATTAAAAGAATGGACATTGATATATAATTCTCCAATTTTTATTATATCGTCTGGTAATGAGAATCATAAATATGACATACATTGAAATTAAAATGTTTTATCATAATGAATAATGATGACCGTGATTATCAAATATTATTACTCTTCAATTTTATAAAATTCACTTTCGTACAAATTCCCTAAAATTGCAGAAAAAACATAGAACAGATTGAAATGTAAATGATGGTTCAGCTGATTGTTTTGGAACGAGATATTTTTAAATCGTGGAAATGTGGTTCGTGCTAGTTTGTAAACTGAATTACTCTTCCCGAGGGAATAATTGGAAAATACATTTCCCTCTGCAATCAAGAAGCCTTCCCTGTATCTGCCAGTTGCAATCACTTTATAAATTATCAGTAGGGGGAATAAAACGTCTCCCATTCACCGCGTACGTCTTTGGTCAAAATTTCACATTATCTCTCCTCTTTCAATTATTTTTTTATCTTATCAATCATTTATTTGGTGCTCTTATTGTAAAATATTATCATTTTTCATATTATTGGTGCTCTACTGATTAAGAAACACCATAAACACAGTATTCAACCCGAAGGTCGGTTTGATAGATGATGACAGAGTTCACCCAGTACTAAGCCCTATACGGCGTGTGGAATTCACACCTCAGGGTAGGGGGGCCAGTTCATTTCCCTGTGCCGGTTACGGTTTCCCAGGAAGACCTGGTACCCGAAAAATCACTTTAACTTGGGTGGAGCCGCAGGTGCCCAGAGACTTGCTCGGGAATTTAACTCGGGACCCTCCGGTCTGCAGTCCAACGCTCAACACCCTGGACTACGGCGATCCACTCTACTGATTTGGGTTGTTTTATTTATTTTTTATTCATTTGGCCTTAGTTTGAATACAACGCATTTTCGTCTTGACATCGGACTAATTACAATGATAAAAATGGGCAAAATCACAAACACCCATGCCCTAGGTGAAGAAACACCCACCCGGGAGGGATTCGAACACGCCACCTTTGGGTTGGCAGACTAGGACGTTACAGGCCTTACCCGCCAGCCAGCCCGCGTTACCATGGCTGGCTAATTTTGGCCTCCAAATTTAAAATTGGCTAATTTTGGATGGTCATAACCTAAACAATGGTGAAAATAGATGTATGCACTTCCCTCTCCTAACAAAAAGCACAACCTGAAATCGGGCACTACAGTAAGGTTTATATCTATTTATACTTAGGTATGCGTAAGCATATATTTGTGTGCATGTGTGTGTATATATATATATATATATATATATATATATATAGTACAATACACAGTAACACATAATATAGAAACACAAAAAAAGAGAACACTCACACGTATTTTCTTGATATTTCGACGGAAACAATCCGTCTTCCTCTGAAGATATAGAAGTAATGAGTTAAGTCATTACTTCTATATCTTCAGAGGAAGACGGATTGTTTCCGTCGAAATATCAAGAAAATACGTGTGAGTGTTCTCTTTTTTTGTGTTTCTATATTATGTGTTACTGTGTATTGTACTATTCGGCACTTCCGTGTTACGTCTATGAAAGCATATATATATATATATATATATATATATATATATATATATATATATATATATATATATATATATATATATATATATATATATATAGATTATAATGTATTTTCCCTATATTGGATAGACTTTAACATTACCATGTGTGCCACAAGACAATGGCTTTGTAAAATACTCTTAGTTAGAAAACTCGCAAAAAATACTTCTATGAATATGTTTGCTAAAGTAAGCAATGGTATTTTCTCTTAATACTTTATAGTATGCGAAGACGGATTAGTGTAAACTTCAGAAGTAAAAGAGGGTCCATATTGGTTAATATTTTAGTTCGGGGCAAATTTGAATGCGACATATTTTACCGTTTTACATATCCTATCCCAAGTCCGTGTGCATCCTGTGGGAAGCTGTGTTATTAATTTTAGTCCCTAGAATAAAAGAGTGAAAACGGCCAACCGAGCCAACGCCGTAAATGGGAGAGAAACACTCCTTTTTCATACGGACTCAGAAACTTCCTCCACACGTCCGTGAATGCGCGGGGCCTCCTAGCTACCCAGCCAGATCCCGCGTTGCCGAGAGGAATAATTATCACCTGCTGACAGCGAGCCAGGTTATACGCCCCGCAAATGGGCCGTTCGCCATGGAATTTACGCTCCGCAGCGACAAAGAGCCCCCACGCACGCTATTTCTTTCATCCTCTCTTCCCTCCTTTTTGCCCCCCACCCCCTCCCCCCCACTGGAACCCTGAAACCCCGCAGAAATGAACTCGCTAACAATGGGCAGGCGGGCCACCGGATATATATCCCAGGCCGGACTACGCAACCTCTCACATCTAGATCTAAATCCCGTCCGCAGGGTTCAGGACCACCCGCGTCGCATTCCCAAAAGGTCCTGGCCGGGTGCTTACATCGGCGCCCCCGAATGAAAATTCCCAAACGCATGTTTCCATTATCTCCGGCTGCGAGTTCCGGCTGTGCTCCGTGCAACGCCGTCAAGCGTTGGGCTGTCAAGACTTTTGGGCGAGGTTCCTAGCCTGTCGAGGCGCGAAGCAGTGGCGTGAATTCTCGGCTGTTTACGGCCTAGTGCAGTGCAAAGAAGCCACAGGATTGTGATGCTGGCGAGAAACTCTTGATATGAACAATGGCCTCCTCGTGTGTACGCTAGGGAAGTAAGTACAGATGACATATTATCAAGTTAATTGAGTGATGGTTACTTTCATCGTTGTAAGAGAAAAGAAAATCCACTCTTAATAATCCCCGTGTACACGTAGGTTGAGATGATCGACTCAATTTCATTAAAAACATCACGCTATCTGGAATTATAACTGACGGTCGTGTATAATGTCGAGAGCCAATGTGTAGAAATAATTTTGACACAGAAATTATTTTCGTTAGCGAAGAAAGAAATATTCGTACTCGGCATTAATTTTTAATCTATGCGGAAACACATCACAGGAAATTTGGTTGGTGACATTACTGCTTCTCCTCATGAACGATGATATTTGTATATATATATATATATATATATATATATATATATATATATATATATATATATATATATATATATAGTCTCTCTTGAAGAAGGCCTCTGAGAGGGCCGAAAGCTCGCACAATTTACCGTGTGAGTGCCCTTTTAAATGTTGCTATCTTATTCAATTTGTGTTATATTGTGTCAGCCCATATTATATATATATATATATATATATATATATATATATATATATATATATATACACACACACACACATACACACACGGGAAAAACATTGTGAAGGCGCTAGTAAAATAACTGAGATGGAAATTTTATTGATAGAGAGAACATCCCAGTCAATATTATCATTCAGAGTAGTATCCGTTTTTTATTACATTTTTAACTACTGCAAAGAGGGTATTATGATAAGATTTTATTTATACATTATATGAAATGGGTAGTATTATAATGGTAATGGACTTCAGCGCGCAGTGACACGCAATATATTTCTCAACTCTCCCAATGTGTAACCACATGTACAGGTTTTCAATGAAAAAAATCATATGAAAATCTTAATTTCATATCGTGAGCGAATCTCATTGCTCCTAATTTACATGATGAAACCTGGTCCCCGAACATAACGAACTATGTCCTCGTGTCCGCTTGTGGGGTATGACGTAGACGGTGTGGCGTGAGGGATGATCCACATCTCAGTGTAATAATTGATTGGCCTTGAACCTTTTCCTCGATTCGTCACAAATGCATATGTGCTGCATATTTGTCTGTTATCAATACAAGTTAGTTGGTAGTTACGCCAGTTTGCGTGTGTACATAGATGATACAACTGTTTCCTTAAAATGCAGCTGTAATGAAAATAAACGGATGCTTTTACAAAGGTGCTTAATCCTCGACTATGATTCTAACGTATGGCAATGTCCCGTTGCTAATGGTGGCAGCCGTGACCAGGGCACGCCGCTGTTTGAATGGGGTCGCCAAGTTGCCACCGTGGAGCCGAAGCCTCAGCGCTTTCGATGGAGCCATTTCGATGTGACTGGATAGTGATCCTGGGAAGATAGAGTCAGTGGATTTTTTTCTAAATTTCGACACACGGAAAGAATGCTAAAGAAAAGAAGTCAGAAGAAGGGCGCCCTTGTAATAGCCCTACCGTGGCTCGCGTTTGGGCGGGCCGGACTCTCATTGGCTTTATTTCCTCAAGAATATTCCTTTGCCGCTCCATACAACTGCTTCTATTAAGAGATCTTCCCACCGAGTCCTACATGAACACAGCGTAATGTATCTATTTCTTCTGTGGAAATAACTAGAATTTCTATTGTGCAAGGGTTGAGGCTGTTTCCTTATTTTTAAAACATTATTCCGTGGTTGCGTCTGTTTCGTTTCTTTGCAAAATAATTTAATTTTAATGTGTGGGGAAAATTTTAATTAGAACGTAGTCTTTATGAACCAAGGTGCATATTTTATTCGTGTTTTAACACTAAAGATTATCTGAACGAAAAAGGGAAGTCACTTTTTCACAATATTAATTCACAGAGACCCATACCTGCAGTAAAATAGTAATATATTAGGTGAAACCGAATCAAACGATGAAACTTTCAACTGAAAACTTTCGAGGACTTTAACTATACATTCGTAGAAGAAGCTTTTTTCTCAATGCAGTAATGTATCTATACCCTTGCTTGAAAAGCGCTATGGGCAGAATAGGGTTACTTTGTTATCCCTAGTTTTTGCTTTTATGCATAAAATATGTATATAGCCATAATTTTGAAAGAAATAGTTAGAGAAATTTTCGAAAATCATTACAAAAATTAATAAAATGTTGTTTATTACAAATTAAATTAATTTGATTTCGTTGCCATGCAGGTATATTTTCACTCTACTTTTGAATTGACCTCGTTTAGGGTGGTGGCATTTTACGTCACCGAATCATGCTCTCTCCCTTCAAAAACCTATGGTATGACCTGTTTTGAATCTCTTAAAGAAAATATATTGGTGTGTTTCTTTGATGCGAACTGGGAATATATGGTATATCCTTTTCATAGATAACCAGGTAAATCAATTACTTTTTGAAGAAAACTTTACATTTTTAATTTTCACCATGCAAATCCATTTTTGGATAACGTTTGACAAATAAGTAACTGTTGGTAATTTTTAAGAGACTACGCTATTATATTTACATGGATATCTATGAACCGATTGCAAAATAATCAATTTGCATTCTCATAACAAAGAACAAAGGTGACCAACTAAACGAAAAATTTTGCTATTCATGTCAGTGCTGGGTTTCCTGCTTGTTGTAGCGAGAGGTTGAGCCCACTCGTTATATAATTGATTAATGGAATCATTTACACTTGAGAGGAGATAATATTTTATTCTCCAGTGGGGTTAAAGATTTAATGCTTGCAACGTCGTCCAAAAATTAGTTGGATCGAGTCGATTAAAAAAATACGTTGCCAGAATTGATATTTCACTAAAAAGTCTTCGAAGTAGCATCTTTGTGTGTCCACGTACCCTGCAAGCGGGTTTTCCACGCCTCGAACACCATCTAGAAAGCGGCGCCTGGATTGCTGCAAACCTACCTCAGCACAGCCTGTTGCAACGCTTCCCTTGAGTCGTGATGATCTTCCAGCACGAATTTGAGGTGGGGGAAAAGAAGAAGTCCGTTGGAGCATTGCTGAAAAAACTTAGGATCCTCTCTCACGTGGTCCAGAAGCTCTTGGCAGATCCCCGTGCGAGTTTCCTTTTGATCGCCCAAGAGGACTTGTGGTACGAATTTCGCACACACTTTTCTTATGCTCAAGTCTTCGGTCACAAATCAATGCACATCAATTTAAGGGATTGTAATTTCATCATAAATCATGCAAACACTTAATCTGCGATCCCTGTTCATCAGAGCCTTCACTCTCGCGAGAGTTTCGTTAATTTTGCAGGTCGAAGGGCGTCCAGAACGTTCGGCGTCTTCAACATTCTTCCTATTCTCCCGGAACAACTCGTGCCTCTCAAAAACCCCCGATCTTCCATTGGCGTTATCGCCATGAGCTGCCTTGAATATGTCATGAGTCTCTTTTCGGTGTTGCCTAGTTTCAAGCAAAATTGGACGGCGTAGCGCTGTTCCAGTTACCAGTTCATGACGCTGCGTAAAAAGGTCATCTTACAGGGGTTTCGCACATAAACGATCCGCACTCCACACAGTCTATGAGGCATCAGCTACTTTCCTCCAGCCTATCATACACCTTGCCCTTACACCCAGCCTGAGAAACCACAGCCCGCCCGCTCGCCTATCTTGAAAAAATAAGTCGTACAACTTTGGGTACAGACTTTGTACATTATTTTATGGATTTTTAAAGCATCAAAAGGAGATTTAGCCAATTCAGTGGCATGCTAGCTTTACTGTATTTATAAATATCATAAAAACCATAACCACAGAATTCAACCCGAAGGTCAATTTGGTAGGTGATGGTAGAGTTCACCCAGTACTAAGCCCGACGGCGTGTGAAATTCATACGTTAGAGTAGGGGGGTCAGTTTCTTTCCCTGTGCCTGTTATGGTTTCCCTGGAAGATCTGGTAGCCGCTTTAGGTGCCCAGAGAGGCTTACCCGGGGATCAAATTCGGGGCCTCTCATCAGCAGTCCAACGCTGTACCCTGGACTACCGGGGCTAACATTTAAACATATACATTTGTTATAAAACGCGCACACACACAAATAAATAAAGATAAGGTATGTGTGTGTATGTATGTATATTATATATATATATATATATATATATATATATATATATATATATATATATATATATACTACCTACATATATATATATACTATATATTTAAATATATATATATATATATATATGTATTATGTGAGTGTGTATTAGGAAATTTTGTTGCCTTGCGTAATACTTTTTAAGGATTCGGAAACACATCTTATATGAGAAATATACTCATTACAATATTGTTGACGGCATTCCATTGCGGAGAGTCCCTTTGAAAATTTCAGCACTATCGTTAGCGGAGATGTAATCCCTTTTTGCTCAATTCTGTCGAGTGCCTCTCTGTTGTGCGTACTTTCGTTCCCGGTGTGCAGTTATCTATTTATCTTCAAACGAAGTTGTGGTGTTTTTCGCCAGGTGCAAAAACCGTCGCCAGCTTTTAAAGAGGTTGCGGGAAGAGACTCAAGAAAGACGTCCATAGGGAAGGAAAGCAATGATAGAGGCAGAAGGGCCATTTTGCAGTAAACATTTTTTATTCCTTGTCACGTATATTATAAAGACTATCATAAGCTTCATTCTGGTTCCAAACCTAATTAAAATAAATAATGCGAACGCTTAAAGAAAAACACTCGGGTTCTCAACGATATTTCTTTTATTCCTATCATTTCACCAGGTTATGTTTTTAACGCTGAGACTTTGAAATCGTTTTAAAAAAAATTCAAGCTCAAAGTATTCATTTCTCCTCTCATAGTTCTATGCCTTGGTACACATTGCATGAATTTTGAGGAAAGGTTTGAGGGATTTTATTAAACCAAGGATATTTTACTATCCTATATTTGAAGCAAACTTTGTATATTATCCCTTTCCATCCTTGCTAAAATATTCTAATTAATGCATAGAACCTCACATTTTGCGTATCCTCTCATCTCTCATTCGTCAATTTTAAATGAATAGTTTGCAATAGCGGCATGCTTGGAATGCAGTTGAAGATTTAGAGCGATAGTTGACGAAATATAAAAAGATTTCCTAATTTTAAATACTTTTGTAGTTTATATCTGCAGTTGAATGTATTTATGAGATCTTGAATTAAACGCAAGAGAACGATAACATTAGAAGACTGTATATGTTAAAACAGAAAAATAAATATTTAAATTATTTTGATGACGTCTCCTTGGAAGGAGGAATTGAGGATTTTTAAATAAATGTTTGAATTTATATGGGACGTTTTTGAACTTATTCTTATTAAGTTCATTAAATTTCTCGCTAAGTTCAATTCAATTTCAACTAGCGGGATTTTAACGTGTTATTTTAAAATGGTATAACACCCTTGAAAAATGTAGGTTAAAAGGTTTCCCAGGTATTAAGGGAAGATGGATACAAACCTATATGCTGGTTTTGATAATGTAAAAGCCTGGGTCATTTATTCTCTGGCGCCAGTAAACGTACAGTTTTTCTAAGAGAATTATTGCCAGGGATCTTGACCGTTTGTCCAGAAGTAGCATCAGTTTTTGATAATTCTGCATTGAAATCGTTCTTTTTATGTAAATAGTTGCAGTCAGATCTATAATTGCCTTTACTCTAGTTAAAAAAAAACATTTGATTCTATTCAGCTTTAGGGAATCGCACATGATACTTATACGTTTTATAGTCTTAAAAATGTCAAGAACTACGTATAAATGGCATCGTGATCCTTTGGAATTAACCCAGCAGTCAATGTGTTTAAGTGACATCACAGTGAAGTTTAAGATGTCTTAAGTGGCATCACTACCCGCCTTTGCCAGCCGCTTCGTCGAGCAGTTGTGGTAAGACCCCGATGCTTCCCATGTTCATTTTTTCCTCTCTTCCTCGTCTTCTGTTCCCTCGAAGGTCGGGGCAACTTCGTTTTACCGAGATGTGACTGGGGGTGGAAGTGTGGGGAGGAAGAAGTGGGGTTATTCGGAGAGAGAGGAGTGGGTGGATCAGAGGGGAGAGAAGAAAGGTGAGACCACCTCTTAGGGGCATTTTTGAGCCCGGCGCCGGAATACGCTCTTGTTTTGTTCGGCCTGGAAGTTTTCCCACCTCCCCTTTTCCCGCGAAACCGGAAGGAAGCGACCGTGTATGGGGCGAGAATGGGGTCGGGCGGGACTTGGTCCGTAACGACTGTCACCTTGCGCTTCCCATTCCGTAGCGGTCGTTTGTGTGGCGACGAGTATTAAGGGAAACGGCGGACGCCAGGGGAAGGGGTGGGGGAGGAGGTTGGCTCCTGCGTAATTTCTTCGCCTCCCTCGCAAACCGCCCTCCAAAATACCCTCCATTCCCAACGCGTCTGTTGATGCCGTTTTTTATACCAGCCGTCTCACTCTCCGCTCTCCCTCCCGACTTGTGCCCTCGTGTCCCCTGCTCCTCAGGGTCGTCACGGTCACCCCCTCTAAATAATGACTCGTCTAACCCCAGGAGGAGGCAACCTTCCTTCCCCCTCCGGCCGGGAGACTCACTCTTTTAACCTCCTTTCTCTTGCTTCTTCCCCTCCCGGAACTCACCCCCTTCCTCGCCGCCCCCTCTTTTTCTCGCCCCTTCCCCCTTTAGAGCATCGCTTTTGGGGGCAGCCAACGGTCAACTTGCCAACTGAACCCTCTTCCTGTTTCCCACGGAACGACTCTCAGTGGGGCCAACTCCTTTGAATATATGGTGGTTAATGGAACTGAAATTAATAAAATGGCGAGTTTCCATTTTTTTTTCAAATTCTTATAGCTTTGATTCCGAGGGAGAAAATTAAACGAGACGGAGAGGGATTATTTTTTAAATTTAATGCGACAATTATAAACGAGCGTGATGAATGGGGTGTTGGTTTGATAATGAAAGGGCACCTCGGGATTCTTCAAATTTCCAACAAATTAATGAGTTTAGAGCTAGATGAGATTGTTTTGGTTGCAAAAATAATCATCAGGGGCAAAATGTAATTGGTTTTCCTTAACTTATAAATGTATTTACGTAGTGTTTACTGTATAACCTGAAGGATTATTTCTGTCATTAACTACCCACCTTGTTGTCCCACAAATATGTCTTATAATTTATTTCGACCTCACTTTCTCGCTGAAGAGCACTAGTTTTCGTTAGAGTCAAGGTATGCTATCTGGGTATGGGTATGGGATACACTTGGGGTATGCTATAATCATCTCGGATTCCTAGAGGTAAAATGTTTCTTGAAAAAATTATGCCAAACAAGATGTTTATAGCCAGATGGATCACACTGTTACAAATTTTAAGGATTTATAACTCTACATTAATCAAAATGGTTTCTAGAAATAGGTCTTTTAGTGAATCATCATGAACAGTTTAGAGAATAATGGTAAACGCCTGAAACAATTAGCACTTTTGTGGGTTGAAGATATACTTAATTATATTTTTTCCTCCAACACTATTACATATTTTTGTGTGTTCCTTCAAATTTATCAGTTTGAAATTGATTAAGGCTCATTGTTCGGTCTTTTAGTAAATTTAGTGTATTTTAGCCTCCACAAATATTTTTTTTACTTTTCAGAGGACATGAAACCTAACGATTTTGCAGTTTGAGAAAAAGATACAGCTGTATTTCATCGAGTAATATCTTAACTTAATTTTAATTGTTTATTTGTAATATTTTTGATAATGATTTTTCTTGATATTAATTAAATGGAATGATAATAATACTTGGTAGCAACTAGGTATATTTAAAACTCCAATCTTTTTCCGAATTATACACAACATTTATTTTATTTTTCTAATTATTTGTATTAGTTAAAACATATTTGGCAAAATAAAGTTCCTTACCTGGCATTTATTAATGAAATGATTTTTTTTTAAAGATTTGAGAATGAAATGTTCAATGTATTTTGGTGATTACGTTATATGTCATGAAAAGACCTTTTGCATATTAAAATTTATTATTTGAACTTTAGTCTGCCAATAGTAATACGACCAACGAGTGATATTTTTTTCTAAATGATATCTAAGTGGTGTGTACTTTGACCTCAAAATGAAATGGAAATAATAAAATTCAAAACAAAAGTGTTAGCTTGACATGGTTATCAATTGCGTGGACGTATGTTGCCAAAGTTTCGCAACAATATGATACAGAAATTTCAAAGTGTTAAAATCATTTGCCTTGACCGGAATAACTCCGGTCAAGGCTTGATGATGATTGATGCTTGCAAATGATTGTTGCACTTCGACATTGTAATACTTCGTCGCGGATGTCTCCGTTTAAAGTAACTGCCACGGCATCTTCCGCAGTTATTTGATATTTTCACTGGACAAATAAATCTACATAGCATTTTTGCGACTAGTCAAGATGCTCTTACGTACCTTTTTGCTTGATAACCTTATGAATTAGTAAAATTAATGGTTTTTCTATTTTATTACTACCAATAAGAGTGTCACATCGTTATTTAAATACTGGAATTTTTATTTCATTTATTAACATTGTCGAACATATGGGCCAACAAAAGTTAAATAGGTTAAAACCCTGTGTTTACAGCTATTTGGACATTATCACAATTTATCCAATCGATTGAATATAAGCAAAATTATATCTCGTCTCTCGTTCAATCATTGGTAAAACGGTATTCCTCATTTGGTGTGGTCACTTGTCGCGTCTTGAATAAAATAATAATTTGAAATGATAACTACATTACTACAAATCAACCAAATTTGATTTTCGAAAAATTTTCATATTATTTTTCCTTTCTATTATATTTCTATATTCGTGCTTTAGTCCAGGGTTTGACTAATTGAGTTCTCATTATAATAAACAATTTTTTTATTTACACATACTACATAGTTTTCGGTTGGGTAAAATTATGAAAATATAAAAATGATTAGAAAACAAGCTTTGACGAATATATTACCACGTTTGCATGAGTAAGTCATTCCTATAAACGAAATCCACAGCCATTCTGACCCAATTACCGTAAACTAAGCAAGAGACATGTTCGGGATAAGTAAGCAAAAGGAAACTTAATTTAATCATGTATTTCTTTGCCATTAAATGTATCCCACCACTTTTCTTTTATTTTAAACTACTGTTAAGGACAAAATGCCAGTTATTTCAATTCTATGATCAAGCGGCGGAGGGAAGAATCAAGCGGATCATGAAGCTAGCACAAGATATTGGCGCCTTAAATGCAGACAATTTGCAATGCCAAAATGAATGACGTCTTGCATTCCTAGAAATTGAAGGCGCTCCTCTTCTCTCACCTGACACGAGAATATGTGTGCAATAAAAGAATTTGAGTTGAATCTTACTACTCATGCGTTTTTGAAGTATTTTAAATATTAGTAAAAATTGGCGAAATACTTGAACTCAATTTTATTAGCTAAAGTTGTCTGCGATAATTATCACAATCATTTGATTCTTTTGAGCGAGAGAAAAGTTCTTTAATTTGAAAAACCTTTGACGAAAAACCTTTGACGTAAAAATTGCAGTGATTGATGAAACCGTATTGTAGGCAGGGAAAGACGAACTCATTTGGAGTAGCTGGCGTGAAAAAATACCAAAATATACTATACGCTGAAGAATATCGACGGAAATGGAGAGAAGTAGTTTCACCTTTATAAAAGAGCTGTAGATAAACACAAGAATACAGTAATATCCAAGGATCCCCCAAGGAATAATAGTTAATACGTAATCAAATAACTAAAATATACCAAGAGTTTCTTGCCTCATTGTCAAGGTAGTTATATGTCTTGAATCCTAATTGTGTAGATGTACATTTTTACTAAGCCCAATCAGCTAACCTATGAATGTTAAAATTTCCCATCTGTCTTCTTCAGACCACCTAGTTTCAAAATACTTTCGCTTTGAAAGTTTTCATTGAAATTTTTCTTAATATATTGTATTTTCTCCTTCAGTCAGTTATTCATGACATTTTAATTTCATTATTTCCCTATATAACAACAAAATTGAATGCTTTAAATGTATTTTTTTCCTCAATCGATATAATAGAGGACTCCCTATCATATAGACGGATTAAAAATTTACATGCATATTTTATTACTGCATTCCTCCATGCATGATTGTATTTCTGTCTTTTGGCGTTTCTTCAGGCGAAAGGTTATTCCCACATACACTTTCATACGAAATATTGTCTTGGGTGCATCCTCTTTTATTTAAATTGTGCTTTCCAATTAGCAAATTTTTATACTAGCCTTTATTCTCTTGGTTGAATTTATTTGCTTACAATGGCTTTTCTGTCGACTCCCTATAATATTTTTTTGGTATTAGATGATAAATCTGTGGCTAATGTTTTAAGATTCAACAGTTTTAATTCAAAGGAAAAAACCAGTTATTTTCTGTTAATTCCGCGGATATGGATGCGTGAGCAATTTCTTGAATTTTGGAATTGTGGCCATTGAGGAAATAAGAGATTCCATTTGTTCACATCTTCGCAGTTGCATTCCAGTAAGAATACAGAGTTTGAAAACCATTGCTCGTCACCTATACCCTAATACCTTGCAGCTTTGCATATGGCTCGCCATGCATTATTTCATTTTTGATAGGTAATATTTAGTGTTATTTAAAGTTAATTAAGCTATATTAATCGATAGTTTTATATTTCACTTTTAAATGTAAGTATATTAATTTCTATATATAATTTTGTGGACATACATTCAGTTTGTTAATTGAACTAACGTTTCCATGTACAAGTGTTAAAGCAAGTAGTTGGTACTTGTAAAAATGCAGTATATATTCTTCAATCTTAGTTATGAAATTTTGCAAAATATTCGGGAACCGTTTTGACACCTTAATTTAGTCTAAAAATATTGGTTTTCCAACATTGAATTCTTATTATTATTATTGGTTATCTTCCCGGTTGAGGTAGAACTTTAATGAGACTTAGCTACCAAATAATTTTCTCCTGAGAAAATGTGACCCAAAACCTACTCTATAACAAGCCCCTCTTTATCTACGTATACTAAATTCCTCCTTTCATCCTGCCCAACATCCATATTCTATTCCCTTTTTTGCTTGCCCAACAATCTCCCCTATCATAGTCTTCACCAGTCCACTGTGCTATTACATTGCTTGCCAAAATTCTGTAGAATGTTTTCAAAAAGAACATTTTTTTCCGCATCATTTATTTTTTGATTGCCTTCCATGGGAATTAACATACGTAAATTTATTTTATAGAGTAAAAATATGCACGGGATAGGTCCTATAAAAAATCCTTTGCATGCAAAATATTTGGCACATGAAATAATTATGTGTGATGATAATCATGTTATTGTCAAGTTATGGAGTGTTTATCATTGGGAGCCCGAAAATATAATGGGTTTTTGAGAAACGACATTTTTGGACTTATGATCTTCCCTGTATTAAAGTGTGCGTAATTGAAACCATAACTTTATAGTGACTGGAATTTGTAGCCACATCTCCATATTCTAATTGGTTAAAGAGCATTATTTTGGTGTTGGAATCCAATGAGACTTTATCCATATCGAAATTACTCCCGACGACTCGAGTAACTCCGCGGTATTTTATTCGCCAGATTAAATCTCCGTTCACTGTGTATCTGTACGAATGTGATTCAAGTTGGAATAATTGGCGCAAGTTCCGTGGGATAATGACGAAGGTAGGAAGCTAACGAGATGAAAACATCGCGATGCTGTCATGTTTCCTTGGCGAGCACCGCGTGCTCCGCGGGGAACGGCGTTTTGAATCGAGAGCGTGCTGCTTACTCCATCGTGGTGCGCGGGGGAGAGGGCGAGGGGTTGCGGGAGGGAGGGGGATGTGGGGTCGGTGGATGCGGGCGCTCGCGAGTTGCATTCTGGCCCGACGATGCACGCCCGCTCCCAATTAATAGGAACAAGTGAAACACGAAGAGCGGAAGGAATGAAGGGCGAAAGAATGAGCAAAAAAAAAAGATATGAATTGCAGCGCCTCCAATTAATTCATTAGGGAAACAGGGCCTCGCGAATGTGTGTCGTGTTCGAGGGACGAGGTGACGGGGGCGGGGGAGTGAGGCACCCGCTCCGCTGCGAAGAATAATGGGTGCTGGGCTCTGTTTTTGGACTGAGGTAAGGTAAAATATGAAAGAAAGGAATTGGTATTGCACAAAAGATGGGAAAATATGTATGTATTCTAGTCCAGAAACTCCGACTTATGCTCTGATGAATCAAGCCTAGCAAAAATGTAATAACTCATTCTTTGGCGTGCTCGATTTCTTCTGTCTCATCATAAGGAAGAAATTACAGCATATGCGTATGTGTTTTTGTCCATTTATATCACTATAGTTTTACAGTACACAGTAATCATAATGTTTTGTGCGCCATGGTGACTTTACAAGTCAAAAACTCACCGAGCTGTTGGGTGAAGTAACCGTGTGTCGAAAAAGTCTTCCACAATTACAAAAATTAAAACCAAAATTTCAATAGGAAAGGGTGAATTACCATCTCTATTGGCGAATGAGTCGTTCAGGATTAAAAAAAAAACCCAGAGGGTGATAATCGAATCGGCAACTCTTTGGAATCTTTGGCTAAAAAAATGGCTCAAGAAAAATATGGATTAGAATAAACTCCAAAAATCTCGGATATTACAAACTGAATTCATTTAATTTTTTTCATGTCCAATTTTTGCATTCTTAGCATGTAATCGTGAGTGGTACCCAATGTCTCCTGTAAAGTTCAATTTTATCTGTGAAAAGCATCTACAATTTAGTATAGAGGGGTTCATGAAAAACAGGTAATATTAAATCCTCACTATTTACACAAAACTTAGTTTGAATTTAAAACACAAATGGATGTGATATATATTACTACATTTGAAATTTCCTTCGTTCTAGACCTTCTGAAGAAGACGGATGTAATTGCCGTTTTATAGAAAAAATAATTTAATTACAATTATATTCTTCATCTCGGTGAGAAACTACTGATCCGCTAAAATTTTATTATTTTAAATTAGAGGTCATTCATCTATTCCGCTCTGCAATGAAGTGTACTTACCCTCTTTTACTTTCTTGTTTACATTACTGAACTTCTCATATACGAGGGTCATCCGGAAAGTAGTACCCGTTCGTGAAATAAAGACACAAAAGTAAATATTAACAAACATAAAAAATTTTATTTGAAAGAGGATACTTTAAACTGCTTCTCAACATAATCTCCAAGCAAATTAAGGCATTTGTCATAACGTGTGACAAGTTTCTGTATTCCTGCTGCATAGTCCTTCGCCGCCAGCTCATTGAGATACGCGAGGGACCCATCTTGCACAAATTTTTGCATAATGCAGATGGTGTTTAACAATTTCATGAACAATTGTTCGAGAAACATTGGGAAAATGCTCACAGATGTCATCAATTGTGACGCGCCGATCGTTCCTCACGAATTCGTCAACTGAGCTCACCAGTTGGTCTGTAATGACAGACGGTCTCCCCGAACGCTCATCGTCGTGTGTGTTCCCCCTCCCCATGTTGAAGTTGCGACACCACCGCCGAACAGACGACTCGTCCATTACATTGTCTCCATACACCTCCTTTAATTGGCGATGAATATCACATGGGCGAACGTTTCTTGCATTGAGGAATTTAATCACTGCCCTCACTTCACAACTGGCGGCGTTCTCAATTTTTTTAAACATTGTAAACAATCACAGAAACAACACAGGCAATGCTAGCGTCACGCAACTTGGCTCAGAGAAGGCAGACAAGCCACTGAAGCTATCTGACCTCGTCCAACGGCTACTCGCGTCGTCAGCACTTCATGCGGCACGAACGGGTACTACTTTCCGGATGACCCTCGTACATTACTCCATATAACCTATAAAATTATATTTTTGGCTGCTAATGAATTCATCTAGTCATACGTTATCAAATCCTGCTATGAAATTCTTTTCACAGTTATATATTCAGTCTACAAGTGTGGTCCTCCCTAGAATATAAAGAAATATTTACTAAATAATTTTTGAGAAAAGACCTTGCAGCACATATTCACTATTCTTAAGCACAATTTAAGGAGAATGAGGAAAAGAGGTTGATATCGACATAGCAAACAAGGTAAAAATCTTGGGTTAGTCACATCGGGATCAAGAAAAAAAGGCTTTGGAAAACCTGAACTCTATGAAAAATGGGATCTTTATGTATGCAGCTTAAAGTAAGGTAAAAAGAATACTGGGTAGCTATTCAAATGAAAAAATGAGCCATTTTGCAGAACTCTTTGTTCTAGATCAACAAGCATTTACACCCTTGTAACATTTCTAGTTCTATATGAAATAATAAAAGCCTCTTATTAAAACAATAATTTGATACATGAAGGTAGCTAGAGACAAAGGAAACTTCAATATTTAAGATCATAGAATAGCTGCAGCCATTTAAGCAATGGTTCCATTCAAATTAGACCCCCTGGTTAGTTAAAAAGAGTATGGCTTTAAAATTTAACACTAGAAAATTAGTATAGACTCCGATTATATTGGTAGAGTTTATCAAAGTGATAAATGCAGGAAATGGTCTCTTGCAAAAAAATGACATAAGTTATCTTTTATTTCTGGCACATTGTAATATTTTCGTATAAGAAAACATCAAGCTCCATTATCAGAAGTTCTCAAATTACCAGAATAACACTGCTTGGTATTGCTGCCAATTACGTATTTAAATAGAATTGTGCCATAAAATCTTGTAACCTAGCACTCTCTACCACAAACAAACGGTCACTGCCATTATTCTGGTTTTAGAAATTTTTATTTGAAGATATTACTTGAAGATCAAGAAAATACTCTGAAAAATTGTGGTCTAAGGTTACATTTAAAGATAAGTCTTTATTCATCAAATTAAGACTTTTTATTGAACAACACCTTTTGAAAATATATCGCCAGAGGGAATGTGTTTTTTTATTTAATTCACTCGTTTAGTTGATGGAGATGATTGTGAAGGGATGACGAGAATTAGTTTTGGTTGACAGGATCTTTGGGTAATGGATTCATCGGACACACATTAAAATCGAATAAATATGTATTTGACCAACATATCGGTATTAGCGAGTGTTGCGTGAATTTTTTTCGACATTTTGAATCATCCGATTAAAGTAAGCAATGTGGATGGTTAGCATGCTGAATATGTCCGTTTTCTATTTTGGCTGGTCGCATTCCATTGTAAGGAAATACTTAAATGCATGTGGTGAACGTTTTTACTAATGGGTCTTCATTCCGCTTTCATCTCTCTGGTTAGGGTGAATTCTTTAAAATTTGCCATGTCTCTTTTCCGTGTATTCAGTTGTTGCGGGTGTTTCTTCAGTCTTTTTTTAAGTGCACATAACGGCTGAAACTAGTTTCCTGGATTCAGGCCGAAAGTTAATTGCTGACTTTTAACCTTAGCTAGAGCATGGGCGTAGAAGAATGAGGTGTCTTTACCCGTTCTAGTTTTTCATTATTCATGCAACATAGATGCACTCGTCATAGGGTTTATGGGTTTCATTCTGGTCGTTAATATCATACATGCAATTGAAAGAGTGCAAATTTACTAAAAAATTCGAATATGGTATTTCGAAAATTATTATCATGAATTTCAAACACGCATCTGTATATTTTTATGAAAATCGTAATATAATGCATGATCACATTCTTACAGCGACCTTTATGAGTGGGAAACTTCCTTTCATTTTGTTTTTATTTGAATTCTTGGATATTATGCATACACATGTATATTAGATGCAAAGGATGAAAAATAGAACGAAAAGAAAAATAAAAATATAATAATTGTCAAACAGAGTTGAACCGCTCTATTGGTTGGTAATGTGGTCGTTGGAGTCTTTAGGATGTTTAAAGGAGGCCTTTAATCTGCGTTTTATAGGTAAATAATACAGTTGTTTGAACCAAACACCATATTCCGCAAACATGGTGTAGGGTTCTATATATTTGCACTTGCATGTCCCACTTATGTGAATATGCAACCAAGCGATTATGAATGTTTAATTCAGAGAGAGATTTGCTGAGGGCGTAAATGATAACATTTAAATGGAATGTGTCGCAACGACTCTTGATGCTTTTCTTGAAAAAATCAAATGAATTACCTGACCTATTTAAATAGAATTGGGTCTATTTGGATTCAAGAATTTCGTTGCAGAGGAAATAAGGCTGGGACAATTTATATGGCACATTCTAATTCGCGCGTGGAGGCATTTTATAGGAACGGCATTGTATTGAGTTTTGCACATTGTACCTTACTTCAGGCTGCGAAAAAAAACAGTTACTCCTTTCCGCTTCCTAATTCATTTCCTCAGGCTACCCCAGTGCCTCTTTTTTTGTGCAGAACCTTTCAATTTTTAATGACAAAGCCCTATGCATACATTTCCCCGCCCCCTTCTCCTCATGGCCCCGACTTCACGTTGCAGACGCCGGAACGGATTCCTCGATTGGAGGAGAAGTGACGGGAGGCGTGCCAGCGAACGGAAAGCCACAAGATTAGATTCCGTCTCTGTTGGCCATTCCCCTCTCCCTTCCCACGCCTCTCTCTCTCTCAGTTTCCTCCTCCTCTCTCCCCTCCTCGTTATCCTCCAACCCTCTCCCAGAGGCGACCGGGAGACGCACATACATAATAGAGGACTCCCCTTTCGTGGGCCCGTGTGGATTGCGGCGGTGCGATGCTTGCGAACGAACCAACTAATGCGTTGCCACCACCGCGGAGTCGACCCGCGACCGCTTCCCGGATGGAAGTCGCGGGAAGAGTGTTTATTGACCCGGATACGGATTCTTTGGATCAGGCCGAGGGAAGTCGCTTCTTTTTTTCGGCCTCCTGTTTGTTTTAATCATTTCTCTCGGCCAACTTTAATCTTTATTAAGGAACGTTAGCCTGGTGAGTTTGTGAGCAAGTGGGAAGGAATATTTTCCCAGGCTCTCTTCTGGTGCTCATTACGTGGTGGCATGGTAGTCAACACAAGAAACCGGAAAAGGGATCTCATACATGTATATACAGTTTTATACGTACCTGTATATATATACAAAGATAGTGCACATGCGTGTATCCGAACGCTTGCTACCCACTACACATTCCACGTTTGTGGAATTTTTCCATTATTGGTATCAGTTTTAGGGGAATATTTTCGATGTGTCCCGGAAAGTTTTAATAAGCATAAGTATTCAAGAAATCTTTTAGATGAATTTTTAATGAATGATAGTTTTGCAACTCTTATTGCTTCATTTGATGAGATGGAATTTGCAGTGGCACTTAAATTGAATTTAATAGTTGTCTCAACACCATTTGTTTCATTTCAAAATAACCTAAACACAAAACTTGTACTCTTAATATGAGTAATCATGGTCTGTGTTTGTTTTTTAAATTAGTGCTCACCATTGTCTAAATACTGATTTTTTAAATTTTTTCTCATTCTATTAATTGTTATCATCATATTACGCTTTAATACATAGCGAATTATCTGGGAATTTTACTTTGATAAATTAATCTTTTTTTGGCATGCTGAAAACAGTTAATATAAGTTGCATGATATCTCGTCCGAAACTGGCATCTAAAACTGCTACAATATGAATTTATACTGTAATCAGCCCTTCTTTACCATCATTTGTCTGTTTACCGACAGCTTTATTTATCACTTTTAATTGTAAAAATTCTTTTCTGAGGTACTGGCTTAATACGTAGATTGTGTACAATTTTATGTAAGTTTTTGTTATCCTTATGTTTTATAATGAAGAAAAGTTATTAATATTTAAATTTAATAACTTTTGAAGAGAAGCAGGATTGAGGAAAATATAATCGATATTTATTCTCTATGAATTTCCACAATGAAGCCTAAATAAATTATTCATCATTCGAAACGTTTTCCGTTTTGTTTACATACAAATAAAAAATAAAAAACCTTGGATGTCATTCATAACTGATTCAGCGAAATGATGACTTTGTTAAAAATTTCGCATGGTGTCTGTATAATGCGTTACTTTTTTGTTCATATGAATAATTTATAAAACATTGTAGAATGCATTTTTTTAATGTTGGCTAAAAGTTATAAATGCATGCAATTTTGAAGCATTCTCTGCTATTTTTGGTTTGGGATTGCTAAACCGGTCTTACTATGCAAGACAGTATGCTAGTAAAATGAAAGAGCCATTGAAGATAAGATACTAATTTTACCCATAAGTTAATCATTAATGAATGAAGCTAAGTATTATGTTTTTTTTATTAATGACTCCAGAAATCGATTTTAGGCAGCATAATGTACGTTCAAAGGATAAGATTTGAAATTATTTCACTTTTTATCAGACTCCACGAATACTTCTACAAAATTTGCGGAAAAAGAATAACAGACGAAGACTTTCCTTTTAGATAGTCTTTAGTGGAATTTGTATGATAGAGTGTAGATTCAGTATCGAATGAATACAAGGAAAAGGAAATGAAGGAAAGAATCGGGAGGTTGGGGGGGGGGGAGGGAGTATAAAATTTTCAAAAGAAATTTTCCGATTTAATGGTGCCATTTCGAGAGCTTTTCACGTAATATTTATCCCATCTGAAGAAACTGGCGAGGGGCTCACCCGTCGGAATGAACCTGAATTCCTCACCCCTTCCTTCTCTTCCCTTCGCTGCCCGCGACGCCATTTTCCCGTGACCTCTCCCACTCTCGGTTCCCGCACCTCCCTT
Organism: Hetaerina americana; assembly: GCF_022747635.1. Taxonomy (NCBI): domain Eukaryota; kingdom Metazoa; phylum Arthropoda; class Insecta; order Odonata; family Calopterygidae; genus Hetaerina; species Hetaerina americana. Next base: position 10,294,569 of record NW_027287205.1, read on the forward strand.
TTTCCTTCCTTTCCCCTCTCCACCTCCCAACCCCCCCAACCTCCTCGCTTAAACCCTATCCTCCCTCCCCCTTACCCTTCCCCAGCACGGGAACGAATTATCATTCGAGTCTCGCCGTGGTCCTCCTCATTTGTAGGCTGAATGTCTGAGGGCGAACGACCTTCCCCGAGTCCTCCAAAGTCTTTCTACCCCTCCCCACAACCCTTCACCCCCAACCACCACTGCCCTCCCCTCCCGACTCCTGTTCTGCATGGTGCTTCGCACATTCTCGGCGTTTCCAATCTCTTTTATTCATTTATTTTCGGTGTGGCGTGCTCTCCAGCGCCTTTCTCTTCCATTCCCCAGCGGGGAGAATATCGGGGCGTCAGCTGGTTGAATTTCCCTTCTTTCGCTCCTCGTAGTTTCCTGTGTGTCGTCTAATACCAATCGATACCGTCGAGATGGGCCTTAAATGTTATCAAGCTGGCGTAATCTTGTTAATATATTCTCAATCTTAGGATTAGTTTTTAGTCACATTTATCCCTTTTTCATAATTATCCGCTTTGGCCTAGATCTCATTGCGTTGTACATATTATGCAAAGAACACTCCTTTGCGGATTCCCACTTTGACCTCTCAGATATCATGTTCTTCTAAATCTTCTTAATTAAATGTGCTTAGTTTTATTTTATTTTGTCATCCATTGCAATTAGTTTTATCTGTTAACTTTGATATTTTTTTAGTTTTCAGTAATTTTCCTCAATCAAATGACGCAGTTCACATTTAGTCACTGTTTTTTCAATCTGTATAGGTTGAGTAAGATGGTTTCTAAGCTTTTATCAAATTTTCCATCCCTTGCAGTGTATATTTTTCATTCCTTACTGTGTGTATTTTCCATAGTGTGATATGATTCGCGCAGTTTGACAAACACGGCCGGTCGACATTTCGTAGCCGTTGGCTCATTGGGTCGAGCGCGTGGCTATCGAACGCACGGTTAAGGGTTCATTTCCGACCGGTGTTTTCCAAAAACCAAAAACGAAAATCCAAGCGGGGCAATATTTTGGGCTCTGCAACATTTTTCTGGGAAATAATGGAGAGCGCCCAGAGAAACTGGAGGTGTACGAAATTGCCACATTCGCCAGGCCGCTTATCCCTCCTCCATCTTTTGGCATTCGTTTGCCCGCGGCCACCACCAAAAATCCCCCGGCGAGCGACTCACATCCCCTCCCCCACGTCCCGTCCCGTCCTCGCCGGCGCCCTTCCCCGGGCGACCATTACGGACCTTGCGAGTTCGATGGGAATCGGGTGAAATGGCTCCCATTGCTGTCACATATCTCCAGTAATCACTGATCTGATACTCCAGCCAAAGGCCACGAGGAATGGTGGGTACAGAAATTTGACAACAATGGACGCCTTCCCACTCGTATAGCGTATCCCGAAATATTGCGTAGTACGCGTTCGAGAGGGATGCTTGTTTTCGGAGCGACGCTCGTTTGTAGTCCGTGTCGCCCGTTGCCCCTCAACCGGGGATGGAAGGGCTGAATTGGATGCGCCTGCAATATCATGCTGCTATGGATACTATGACACCGCTGTGTGGCTTCCACCACTCTATTTTTGTGTTCACTCATTTACTTGGTCAAACTTTTCCCTTTCCTGATTTTACGCGGACATTTTCCTGGCATATTCGACATGAACGAAGTCATTGTTAGTTATAAGGATAATTTTATGACTTTCGATGTCTGCTTAACTTTATGAAATTTTTTATGTTGATTTTGATCAAGTTACAGCATCGTTTCTCTTGAAGGTTATTGTTTTCTTCGTTTTTAACTGCACAAGGGCATTATTATCTTGATAATATCACGTCATCCATTGATTGAAACGAAAATCATCTTGTTGCAAGAATCTTTTTTATGAATATTTTCATGAAATTCAACGTAATTTAGCAGAATGATTACTTTTCTAAATAACTAAAATTTCCAATTTTTATTAGCCGCATCACCTTTATTTTTATGCTCATCAAAAAAATTATAATCATTATTGTTGTAAAAAATTGGCTTAAGCGATTTTTTCATCGTTCATTTTGTTAAATTAAGTAATATTTTAGAAATATCGGGGTCGTCGAAAAGCACGTTTTTTATGGGCTGGCTTAAATTCCACACGATAAACCCTTTGTTCCAAACCGTGATATTTTTATAGAGTTTCCCTCGAACAAAACAGAATTGATGAATTACCTCTTTTTCACCCAAAATGCGACTGGTGTTGGAAAAGTTTTGGACACGAAACTATCCCTGAAAAAATTTCATCGGCAATATTTAATCATTAAAACGGACGTAAATTAAACTAAACAGTTTCTAGTTGCTTAGTTTAAGTTTTAAAAACGGAAAAAGACAGAGGTTTTACTTTGGCATACATTAAGTGATGAATCTAAAAGCAAATTTCGTAATAATTTGTTAAAATGTCAACAGTATACGCAAAAATTTTAATTTTCTCGTTAAAAATTTACTCAATTAGTTCAAATTGTAGCTAAAAGGAGAGGAAATTTCAAATTTAAGTGTCCTTATAATCATTTTTAAAACTCATATTGAAAAACCGATATGGTTTTTTCTGCCGATTGTTGGCTGTCGCGGGCGTGTTTATTTTCTTGTGAGTCCTGATATTGGCAAGGGGACAAATAATAAGACTATCACATCTAAAAATTTTAAATTTTTTGATTTTTTTTCATATTTAAATGTTTTTATTCAAAAAATGTCATGCTTAATATATCGTCACAGGTAACAATAGGAAAACTAAATTTTAATCCTCCCACTGCAATTTGTTTATAGTCCACCTATGCATTATTATGAAATAACTCATTGCATTACCACATTAATTATTTTTACCATGTGGACTCGCTTCATCAGTTCTTTGGCTTTATTCAACTGTCACAAACATATCTATTGTTTCAAGGACTTGTATCACGGCAAGTGGAAAATCGTAATGGATTTTATGCATAAGGGATTTCATTAAATCTCGGACAAATGACATTTATTTTGAAACTTAACTACTGAATTAAATTTAAGATAAAAATTAATCGGTATCATTTGAATGTTATGACATTGAAACAATAAATAGATATTTCCTATCTTAAGGTACATCCTGAAACTGTGTAACAACTAATTTATAACAATTCAAAGGATTTACATCGGGAAAAATTGCCCTATTAAGCAATATAAACGTAATAAGTTAAGCTAGGGCCCATTTTCTACATCTGTTCTAAGCATACATTCAATGTTATGTAATTTTATCATGGAGATATCGTCAATAAATTGGTAAATGGATGATAATTTTGCATTACTCAATGGGGCGTGATAACACAGTTAGTAGTGCATTGAACTACTGTACTGAGCACCTGGTTTTGGGTCACCACTGGGTACCTTCATCTTCACCCAATCTGTGTGCTTTTTCAGGTGAAAAATCTTCCTGAAAAACATTAGACGGCACAGGGAAAGGAACTGGCCCCCCTACCCTGATCAGTCTATTCCACGCAGAGATTTGGGCTTAGTATTGGGTGACATACTATATATCCTTGATTATTAAACCAACTTTCGTGTTGATGAATCGTATTAATCGTATCGTATCAATGCAAAAATATGCCAACGTAATAGAGGAAGATAAGTAATACATTGAAGTGGGAGAAAATAAACGGGAGTAGGAGGGGAAGTTCGTATATTTGTGCCGCACTTTAGAGAAGGGCCATAATAGTGGGAAGGGATATAAGAAAACTAATTGTAGGTGCGAAAGAGAATGTTTCCAGTAAAAGGGTACACTTAGTAAACACTGGGTATTGATGCAAAATAAAGAGTAATAAAGTTTTTAATACTTCTTTCAAATTTATTGATATAAATGATGTATAACTAACACTCATCTGATGAAATATTCTGGCTAATTTCCTCCCACATCAATGCTACGTAGCACTCCTTAAAAACTCTTCCTCCCACATTCTAAACCGTTTTGTAGTTCCACGGGAATTTCGTCTATCCCCACGGCCTTATTTGATTTCACTTCCTTGAATACGCTTTTCGATCTCACCGTCGAGTATGCCTAGATCTTAGCTATCTCTTCATCTACGTCATATGTCCAACGTTGCTGGCCTGAGATATTTACCATGCAGTTCTTCTGTATATCCTTCCAACTTTCTTGGATTTTTCCGTGCTCAATTAATAAATATTTTTTCCGTCTTATCTCTGATTGTTTACATAGATTTCCCCTTCTTACATCTTGATTGTGTTTAACCTTCTTGTATAACACACCAATTTTTATCTTCTACTGTAAACTTTCCATACCCGCACACTACCATCTTCCTCCACGCTTTTTTTTGCTGTTTCCCGCTTCTAATTGTTATATAAGTTTTTACACTTTCCTCTGCCTAACTCTGTGTTAACATTCTTCTTTATAATTCTCTAATCACTCATCCTTATCATTTCCTCCGTTTTATTATCCTCTTCCTATTTACAATTTTTAAATTTTTTTATGGCCTTCGCCATACCTTTTTTTTTAAATATGAACCCATTTTTCCTCATTTGTGCCGGGCACCATTTCTTAATTCGTTATTTTCTCCAAGGCCTCATCATAATCCTTTCTTGTCGTGCCTGTTTAAGCGCCTTAATTCCATTTTCAAAACCGCCCTCCCTACTTTATCCACACAAATCAACAATTTACGCTACACTTTATTAGTACCATGTAATAATCTGATTCCAAATCAGCTCTCGGTAAACTGCGTGAAGTAATGACGCGTAATCCCTGATATAGAATGTAATCATTTTATAGTTTTGACTAATATTTTCCTGACTCTTCGAAAATTGTTAATGCATAACTACGTATTTTGTGGTGTCCAAACCAAGTGTTGATAATGATTAACCGCTGTGTTCTGCAGATCTGATTCGCTTTATCCCAGCGGCCATTCCTCGTAATTTAACAGTAATCCGCCACCTCATCGCCATCTATTCCTTCGACTACCGTCATGATCCAATCCTTCATCACGATCAAATGTTTCACAGCAGGAATATCCACTTATATGTTCCCTAACTGATAGCGCCCCTGTCAACTCCTCCTCTTGCTTCGTGATATGTATACCTGTGTAAATGAGGTCGTAGGTTCAGCTTTTACTTCGACTGTTAATATTCTCTTAGTCGCTTGCATTATATTTACCACCTTTCTTCCTAACTATTTGTTTAATATTATTGCCACCACTGGTCATATGGCTCTCTTACCCTCTGCTGTATATTACTCTATTAACTACATATCAGCAATCCCTGCAATCCTTCGAACTCTCCTCACACAAACCTAAAATATGTTGAGGATCAGTTTTCAGTCAGAAAAACTTCGAACATCATTGCTATCCGAAAACCCGTAATCTGCTCCTATTAAAAGGCATCACATGAGGTGGCACATGCAATTATGTGGATGATTCGAGCTTTTTGCAAGGATGGACAGCTGAAGGTTAAATGCTCCAAATGATCTAAGGCAGGCTTAAGTCGTCTCCAGCAGACCTGAGTCGCAGGATCGCCATTGGCAGAGTTGGAGCTGGGGAATGAGAGGAGCGGGTGTTGGTGATGAGGGATGTGCTTTGCGAGTGGCACTCGCGCCCTCTTGCGGCCCTTAAGTGCGCCGCCATCCTCAAAAGAATCCCCTGCTTTCAAAATAATCCTCCGTCACTTCCTCTCTACCCCTGCCCGCTCTTCGCCCATCCCCTGGTTACCTGGGGATTAGAGGGGGGGGGGAGAAGAACAACTCGCCTCGGTGGCGTCGCGAAAACAAGTGAAAGTGCGAAAGTGGTCCACCGAAGGGAGGGGGGGAGTCCTTGGGGCGATGAAGGCTCCGCACTCGGCGAAGATGGCGTGCTTTTGGAGGGAGGGATAAGGGAAAGGCTCTACTCTTCGACGCGCGGCAAGACCCTTGAGGAAAAAGCTCTTATCTCCGCAAAGGAGGGACGGGTTGAGCGGTGGGATAGCTACTTTTCAAATCTCCCCCGCGGATGTTATTTAAAGGTAAACAGCACTAATTCTTGATGGAAATGTTTAAAATTCGGCAGAGTGTTAGCGGATTCATGCAATGAAGAAGTTTAAACAGGTTATTTTAAGCGATATTCATATTTAACTAAGTTTTCAATGGGATGAATATGTATTATTTTAGACCATCTATATATATATATATATATATATATATATATATATATTTATATATATACTATATATATACATACACACACACACTCACACCAAATACAACTGTCAAAATATCTACGACATTTACTGCAGTTTATCTGCTCTTTTTGTTCTTAGTCTATTCCTTTGCTCCGCTTTCCTTCACGTCATAAAAACTCCTTCATCTCTTCTCTTTCACGCTTACTAAGTGCCGTACATTCGCATCTGTTCCATCCACTTTTCCTACTTGTATTTCTATGAAATTCTCCCTTACATTGCCACATTTAACTTTAATAACTTTGGCGGCGTCATGATTCGACCTTTTTATTCCCCTTTCCACCCACTCGTGGGATATGGCTCCTGTCTGGAGGGTTCTTGGATCCCTCTGGAAATTCTGGAAATTCTTTTGCACTATACAAACAAAACATTAAATGGTGTAATACTCGGAGCGAACGAATTCTCAGGAAACGACATGGTGTCCCAAGGACTGTAATTGCCAATACCGTTACTCGAGATTTTGATTTTCATCAACATTTACCTTTAGTTCTCAGTGAGGTGTCTCGTCAATTATCATAAAAGTTATCGAGTTAATGACTGATGACGGATGGAAGTCCGCTTGTGTACAAAATAATGCTAAAAATATATATCAACCGCTATTATTTATCTCTAATAAACGTTTGAGCTTTCGAACACATTTAAGATCTATAATCCACTTATTTTTATTCAGACATGATTCAGCTTCTTTCCGTACGTTTTGCACAGCATTCGTATGCTTTTATAATGCGCTTTAAAGCATGTAATTCAGTACTTGATTATTTTATGCCCTGTGATGCATAAGGCTAGTGTTTGAGTAGAATTTTATGTGGAGGAGGGTTTCATCCGGTTCACATTCAGCTCATATTATGGCGCCATTTCAAAGTATTCGTCTCAGGTTAAATTACATTCGTCAAATTGGAAGGCTTAGTATAAATAAGACTTGTGATAACTTCCGTTATTAAGATATTTCCCCCACTTGGTAAGCCAAACATTCTTAGAATCATCATTATTTCGTTCCAATTATAATAAAATGATATTGTTGCCTTTCACCTCGTTGCCATGTGTCTTTTACCCTTTTCTATCTATCGAACATCATTTCTTTCCACTCTTGTTCTTTACTGGCTTGTAGAGGTTAAAATAATTTTAACGGAAAATCAGTCTTTGGAAATCTACAAGTATAATGAAAAAATATCCCATTCTATTTAATCTTCATGTACACAATCTTGATATTTGTCAAGGAATCCACCATCATGTGCAGTTGAATCTCTCAAATGCCATATGTTTTTATACAGTCATCATTTGTCCTAATTCCATCGCAATAACTTTATTTTTTGAATGTTTCTTTTCCTTTTTAATGTAGTCTTGCATAACATTAACCCTATACCGTTACGCTCGCAGGGTTTTTGGGAAAAACATATCTTACGTTAAACTATTCCGATAATTGATATTGTGTGATTGATTAGCAAACAATGGCAAAATTCAACTTAAAGCTTTTTTACGCCCATATTGCTATTTATGTTAATCATTCTTTACTTTTTTAAATCTGTTCTTTTAATCATTCTTATATTGAATATATCAGTATAAAATAAAATGAAGCTATATTTTTACTAGGTTCATTTTACCTTCAAAAACCTGGTTAATAATATCAGCTTTCAGTGCAGAGATATATTACTTGATAGACACCTTTAAAAGTTATGAAATAGAATATTTCCAAGCACTTAATTTTCCAATAATTCCTTTTGATAAATGTTTAAAAAGAGGTGATAAAAACATGCATATAATTTCTGGGAAATTCGGAATTCATTGCGTAAATGTGAAAATAAATTCCCATGATTAACTTTTAAAAGTTTAATGCGGGGCTTCGCCCATTTCTATGAAACGTAGACGAACATATCAATATTGAATTCCTTTATCGCTGATGTCTTTTGAAAATTCCAAGAAAATCCTGGGGAGAGATATGAAAATCTTGAAATTTTGTTAAACAGGAAATGGCATTGCGCAGTTTTGGGGGAGTCATGATATTTTGAAAGCTTTTAGAGGACAAATGGAAATAAAAATGTCAGATGGAATTAAATAAGTGCTTTTAGTGGCTTTCATTCTGCTAATTTTCGTTTCAGATATACTGTATTCAATCCTCTGAGCATCTTTCAGATTGCTTTTATTATAAATTATTTCCTTACCTAGCTCTTACTCAAACAATAATAAAATGTCAACTTCATCTTACAAATATAATATTTTCATTAAGAAAACTAATTTATGTTGTGCACTCACAAATTAAATAGCGATAGCGCTGAGATTAGGGCGAATATCAAATACTTCATTTTCTGGTCGCAATCAACTCAGCATAATTAATCGATTTGTGAAACGCCAGCATTTTTAAAGACTTCGGTTCACTGTTAAGAAAAAAAAATGTTAGTACGAAAACATTTTACTAGTAAGGTAGAAATATAATCTATGAACTTGTTTTCTCGAACTGTTTGTAGCAATGATCGTCATCGTCTAGAGTTCATGTTTCGGTCTCCTAATTTATTTTAAGACAATTTTTTTCTTTCGAAACTTGAATCTTTTTTAGGTCCTTCTGATATGTCTACCTGTTTTATACACTTTTTATTTTACTTAGATGAATCTCAGCATAAATATACTTATTATATTAAATTTCCATATCTGAAGGAAATTCCATTTTTTATCTTTAGACATTCATGAAGATAAATCAATTCCTTATTATTTCTTTATCAAAAAAAATGGAATTAAATTTGAACTTCTCCATTTTTTTATGCATAGACATATAGCCTACTATTGCTGTATCTAAGTGTTCTTGCAAGTGGGCGTTTTTTATTGCAAGGCGGCAGAAATAACGACGAAGACGGAAAGAAATAACGGCAGAAGTCTTTTTTATGTTAATACATTGTTAACACATGAAACAAGTGTGCCCCTTTATTTTGGCCTTTTATTTCAGGGAATGCAAGGGTTACATAGCCCTTGATATCGCCGATCACTAGACATACTGGGTCACGCTACTCTTTCGGAGCAGTCAGGCGATGTCATTACGCAGGTCAGCACACTAGCATGCTATTTGATGGAATTGTATCGTTCGCGTGAACTGCTGCCCCCCCTCTAGCGATCGTACTCTCTGCTATAATCGCTTGGTTTTGCTGTTATGCACCAATTTTATCGTAAATTGTTATGAGGGCAATTCTCAGACATTGAGGTGTCCTTATTTTATTAGCTGGGATTAGAAATGCTATTCGAGTACCATTCTAGAAGCGTCCTATTTCTATTTTGTCGCCATAGAATTTGCAGTCAATATCGTTAATATTAGCATTTTGATAACTCTTAAAACGAAAAGTGTGCGATTAAGTTTTTTACCGTACATTTTAGAAAATGTGGTAGATATTTTTGAATATCAATGATTCCTCCCAGGATATTCAATTTAGCCGATTGCGGTGCTGCATTTTTTAGGGATACTGCGAATACTCGAAACGATTGAAATATTAGCTATCGATGAAATTAATTTAAATATCTATACTTCAGTGCTAATCAGTTCATATAGGAGGCGGGGCAGGTTGCAACGGTGTGTGCTTTTTGATTCGTGTATTTTTTTTACTTTTTATTAAATTTTTGTGAAGACACTCTCAGATTCATTCTGATTTACCGCAGGTTAATCATTCGCCGAAGGTAAATCCAAATTATTCAATTTAATATTATCTTTGATATAAAGATGTCAATATTGCAACTCTATGAGGGATTTCATAAACGTAACTTCGAATAATGGGTCGATGTTTGGAGCCAAATGTTTCATCGCCCTAGCCGGTAAATCTTTGAGACCCGGGGATTTGTTGGGTTTAATCTCTTTGAACAATTTGATAATTCTTTGCTGGTCCACTTTAGTGTTTGAAATGCATGTATGTATTTTTTTCTGGGAGATTTACGATAGCCATGTCGTTCGTAAGAAAGCTTTGGAAGAGTTTATTGAGAATTTTAGCTCTTCCTTCACTGCCAGTGTGGAAGATAGTATCACAATTTCTTAATATCTGTAGGTTTTTCTGAGTCTGTACTAGTCGTTACTAAAAAAACGTAATGCTGACGAGATATCCTATGAAAGAACTGAAAAAAGTGTTCTAAAATTTTGCAACATATAGAAATGAGTACTTGGTATGGTGGGCGAAGAAAGGGGTTTGTTGGGAGAAATCCCAGTGTTCTCCTCATTACACTATCTACCATAATTGCGCAAACATCTTGCTAGACCTATTTTTACTCCATCCACCTATTTTACCCCTAAATATGCATATTAGAAGAATCAACAGAATTCTAATACTACCTTGATCAAAAAGTTCCCGGAATAACCACCGTGTGGCGCTCCCATCGTTCCGATTTGAGTTCTGTTTTTTTTGTTAAATTGGTACATCTGTTGTTGATATTCCCTTTAAATCTTAGTGTCATAACTTGACATTTGCAAAAGTTACGTAGCCAAGAGTACATCTATCTCTGTGTGTGTTGGCGATTTTTTACAATTTCAGAAATGGATTTAAATTTGCAACAACGAACTTGTATTAAATTTTGCGTAAAAAACGGATTTAGTGGCGCACGGACGTTGGAAATGTTGGAAAAGTGTTTCGGCAACGATTCTCTAAAAAAACGGTCGTTACCAGTGGCACGAGCGGTTCAGAAGTGGTCGTGAGTCAATCGAAGATGATGAACGCAGCGGCAGACCATCGACATCGAAAGTCGGTGAAAAAATTGATAAAGTAAAAGAAATGTTGGTCAATAACCGCAAATTAACCATCAGAGAAATAGCGGAGGACTTGAACATTGCCTATGGATCCGCCCAAGACATTGTGGTTAATGATTTGGGTTTCCGTCGTGTAGCAGCAAAGTTGGTGCCGAAAGACCTCAATTTCATGCAAAAAAGAGACCGTGTTGACGTCGCAAAAGACATGATTTGCGAGGCTGAATCCGATCCCACATTCATCAAAAGGATCATTACTGGAGACGAGACGTGGGTTTATGAGTACGACACGCAATCCAGACATCAGGCAAGTGAATGGCGTTCACCAAATGAGCCGAGACCAAAAAAAACCACGTCGTTTTCAGTCAAAAAAGAAGGCAATGCTGACGGTTTTCATGGATTACAACGGTGTAGTGCATCATGAATTTTTGCCAGAAGGCCAGACAGTAAACAAAGAGTATTATTTGGGCGTTATGAGACGTTTGCGTGAAGCAATTCGCCGAAAGAGACCAGAAATGTGGGCAGAAAACTCGTGGATTTTGCACCATGATAACGCACCGTCGCACAGTGCTATCATTATTCGTAATTTTTTGACGAAAAATGCAACAAATACCATCCAACAGCCACCGAATTCACCTGATTTGGCTCCCTGTGACTTCTTTCTGTTCAATCGAGTTAAAAAACCATTACGGGGAACGCGTTTTAGCAGCCGAGAGGAAGTAATGGAAAAATCGCAGGAAGCACTGATGGACATACCGAAAACCGAATATAAAAAATGTTTCGAGGATTGGATCAAGCGCTGGCATAAGTGTGTTGCAGTCGATGGGGATTACTTTGAAGGGGACAATATAGATTTAGATGAATAAACTTGTATTTTTAATTTTCTGAATAAATTCCGGGAAATTTTTGATCAAGGTAGTATACGGCCATTAGCGAAATTTAGCGCTCTTCCACTTTCGTTTGACGAGGGTAATTCTAAATATATAATACAAGCCGGTAAGGTGGGCGAAGAGAGGGGTTTGTTGGGAGAAATCCTATGGAGGCAGGAAAAGTGGATGAAGGGGGTATTGACCGGCAGTGGGATGTTGAATACTGTAATAGAGGGGAGAAGTTTAGGCAAACGAGGAAAGGGAAGGAACAGGATAGGGATGTTGGACGCAATGAAGGTAGGAAGAAAGTAATCAGAGATGAAGAGGGACCTAATATAGAGTAGGATGATGGATTTTTTGTTTTGTTAGGAGTAATAAAATGTTTGTTTGGTAGTTGTGTCCATCCAAAAACCTACCTTAACCGGTAGATTACCTAATAATAATAGAAGTTAGGGAAATGGGTTTGATATTGCTGGTGTCTTCCCTATTACCACTTTAAAAAATATAAGTTCTCTGCGAGGGTTTTGATCATATATGATCTAGGAACTGCTGCCGCAAAACATTAACATTTTATGTTTATAATGGTACATTTAACATTCTTATTCATCATCCTAATGTAAACTCCGGTTCAAATTGCCAAATGTGGGGTATCACTTCCTTTACGCTTTATTTTAGACCTTTGGATCGCGTTTGTCCTTTCAATCATTTTATCAATTGTTTAACTTCCACCTTTACCTTGCAAATGCTTTTTAAATGGAGTATGGATAAAATGAACGGTGTTTTCGATGTCATTATTACTGGTAGATAAAAATGTAAAAACGCAGCGTAACTAAAATACTATATACCACGCTGACAGTTGAGGAAATCAATATTGAGGCGTTGCGCATTTTTTCGATTGACATGCAGTCTTGCGAAAACCGAAAACATGGACATGGAACATGCAGTCTTCATCATACACAGCAGACATGCTAAAATGAACTTCGCGCATTCCGACACCCTCAGCCACCAGAAAGCGAACCACGCCTCTATGCTCTTCTTTGCTTGTACATTTCTACAGTTGGATGAGCACATTAGACCAGTCCGCGCACCAACAAGGATATAACCCAGCACAACGTGCGCCTGTCAGTTGCCCCTATGGAAGCCTCCTAACAAGGCGATGGCAATATCGACACTTAACAAATGTGTCGCCACCTTTCGCACCGACTTTGTGCTATGGCGGGAGTTCTGTTTTAATTTGACTATCCCTAATATTTTATAATACAATGCATTCTGGTACGGCCCAATAATTTCCGAAGACGACACCCATGTAAACGATTCAACAGTAGGAGTAAAGTAAGATGCTGGGCTTGTTGGAACGCACGAGTAGGAACTTTTCTAACAATTTGATGAAATGACAATTAAAGTTGCTTATGACTTAATGACTCGTGATCTGGAGATGCTATATTTACCGCTGCGTAGATCCTCCTTAAGGTTTCTTTCTGTAATATTGGCTTATTAGCAGTCAAATTTGTAAATATGATCGCAAAATAGATGCGTATCAGGATCTCAGGAAACCGATGTTATCTTTTGCGGGGTGATCGTCTAGGAGAAACGGTTCCTTCACCAGCTGATAGAGGTGGTGGATACCAGTAGATGTTTTGGTTCTCTGTGAACCCATATGGGATATCGCTCTATTTTGTGCGACGAGCAGGACTGGAATTATAGTGGAGCACTATGGAATTTCTTTTCTATTTATTGGTAAGAATAACGGTCTTTCTGGTGTCTCATAATATTTTGTCCAAGGAACAAGTACTGTGAGGTTGAGGGGCCATTGAAAGCAAATTAATGGGAATTAGAGAGAAATAAAAAAACCGCTTTCGCCGCTCATGACCCGCGGCTGTAAACAAAGATCTTCTCTTTTACCCCTTTTAATGATGTAATTTTTCTAATTCTAAAAATGAAACTGAAATATTAGTACATAATGTTCCAATGATTTCAATCACTACCCGGAAATAAATTTGTGCCATGTAGACTGAATTATCCTAAAACTCATATGAATAGCGAATGATTGAAAATTTCCCACATCACATTATAACCTGGCGTTTCACAATACCAAACCCTTTCAAAAATAACGGTTTTAGTGACTTTTTCGCGAAATAAAACTTAACTATTTTAAAACAAAAGTAATAGTTATGTTTTTCAAGTATTTAATATTAAAATTAATTCACTCTCTTCATTTACGAATTGATCCTATCTGTATAAGTCAATAGGCTTTCGCAAATGTCTTGAAAAAGGGAAGTTGATTAAGAAAAGGGAACTAAGGTCACTAGATTTTAATTGCATATTTCTTTGTAGATTAATCAGATTTTATAGAATAAATTACATTTTTTGTCAAAAATTCACCCATATTCCTATTTATTGCGTTGGCTATTTATCTCAAACCCATCAAACACTTTCCTTGTTCTCATACATTATACATTTTCATAATTTCTCTATAGCATAATTGGACACATATTTAAAAGCTTTTACATATCCCGGATAGTCCACTAGACCGTTGGAATATGCAGATTCACTCCCGTGAAAACTCACCTCACTCCCGTCATTAATGTTCATGTTATAGTTACTATTAGTAGTCATCATCTCCATGCGTACGCGTGTTACCGGAACTGACGCTGGACATTGCTGGCACTTGGGTCGTGCGCGGCGAGACCACTAATGCTAGGCCTGAATGCATTTTCTCCTTGGCGGGTTTGCTAATCGCGCCACCTCTGAGCAAGACTAATGCACTCCGAGGCTTCCCATGCTCTAATTTACCCCGTCACCCTTGACTCGTGCCCTGCGCCTCGTCCATGGGCGTTGGCGGCGACGGCGGGCCGTCGGAGGGCATGTGCGCATTCCAGGGCGGCGGTGAGACCGGGGAGCCGGAGGAGGGAGGCGGGGGTGCGGGATGGATTCCTCCAGTGAGATCACATCGAGGCACGCGCGTGCCTCGGGAATCAAAGGGAGTCGCTCTATTTCTCAGTCTCTTCTCCATCCTGAAAACCAAGTCCGGAGATAAGGACGTCTCAAAATCGCGCTCTAATGAATAGTTTGGACGCACAAAGATGGCAGCCAGACATTTTGCTCGCGATCATTAGGGCTAAGTCGCCGTAAGAAGCTTAACCGTTGCTCAAAGGAGCCTTCACCACGGGGAGTGATACAAACTCTTAAGCATCGATTTTCTCGGTGAGATGGAGCGAACCCGAGTGTGTGAGTAAAGGTTTGTTTTGACGGAACGAGTGGATGTTAATGGGCCAAAGCGGTCTCGAAACCGGGATTTCTTTTCGAGATTGAAATCATCGCCAGTGATAGTCCCCATCCCTCGCACACGACCTGCAGGCGTCGCTCCTAATGTTAATTTAGGAGCTCGTTGCTTATTCAGAGATCCAAGACCTGGTACTCGACCTGTCTATTGGTGCATTTTTAGTCAGAAGAACGACCCACAGTAACAACTGGATAAGTGTTTTCCCACCAATTTGGCTTGGGAGTAATAATGGATTACCGCCGCTAGAAAAGTGTTTTTAAGCTTTAGTTACGAGTTAAAAGTAAGATAAATCTAGGTAGCTAGGTTAGCTCAATGAGACGTGGCTCATTGAGTCAACTGATTAACATTCATGAAATTTTGGACATTACTCCAGTTAACGCCAGCTGTTTTAACTATCAGATAGTGTGTTTTATATTCCTCCGCCGTTACGTTTTTGCACGACATTTAAATAAAACTATTTAAGCATACCACCTCTCCAACATTCGTCCGCATGCTTCGAAAGTTGTTCAATTTGTACATCCCTTCGTCATTTCAGTGATTTTAGTTTTCCGTTTTTTCGTCCGCACTTTAAAATGTTTTTTCAGCTGATTCATTCATTTGATTTTCCTGATCCCTCTGTTTATTCTTACATATTCTGAAAATTGGATAAGTTTATTCACCATTCCGTTCATCCCTTTTGAATGATAATTCTCTCCTCTACCTCCTGAAGCTCTCCATTCCGGTATTCTCCTTTACTCAGCTCAAGGCTCGGTCCATTCTCTTCAAGGGACTATCCCTTATGTTTTGCCTTCTATTGTGCTCCGGATAAATCCCTCTTATTTAAAGGTGTATCCTAACCGTTTCTTTTAACAATTGATATTCATACTTCGTATTCTCATTTCCCCTTGTACTTTTTTGAGTACTTCCTCCATTTCTCTTCCACAAATTCCTCTTCATCTTTTGCCTTAGGCAACAGAAACTCGTAAACAATATTCCTCATCAGTCCAATTTTCCAGTGGAACTTTTCTCTAATATCTGGAGTACCTTGTCGTGCTTCATATTAAATAAAACCAAACCAAAATATTTAAAAATATACTTGCAGTTGTAAAATTTCATATGAAGCTGAATTCATGTAACCGATAATTAAAAATTGTTTCTCCCAAATTATAGTCAGCTGTTGTTCCGGCTAATATAACGGATTCTCTATTTTAAAAATTCGGTTGAGTGACTGTTGTTCAGCACACCGACAATGGACTTCATTGGTTAAGACCACTCCCATTTTTACGCATGGCTCCACGTATCGCGATAAAACAACTTCAGTTAGGGAAGGCGCTATGAATATGGCTAAGAGAATGAAACTACGTAAAATTCCGAACATGTTTATTGTGGAATTTTATAAACTTTAAAAATTTTTAAAATGTTCCCTCAAATGCAGGATTTCACCAAGTAATGCCTAATTTAATTTAATCAATGTTAAAATTATTGAGGGATTTACACGAATGAACGAGTTTATAAACGCGGAGGTAGATCTCAAGGTGACCATCATTTAGGGTATTTTGAAGGCCAACTTCCTGTGCAGTTGTTAAGCGACTGTCTTACACAGAGAGGTGGTAATTGATGTTTTCTTTTGTTCTTTCTCGTTCTTGATCATTTGATTTCGCATTCACTATTCCTAAATGTTTAATAGCGTTTCCGATTGTACTTTTCTCTTAAACAGTTGGATAAATTGTAATTTGGGGAAAAATAATGATCGGAATAGCCAAAGAAGGGTAACGAACGATCAGAAAAACGGTATTTACCCCCTGGCAAAATATCTTCATATGCAGCTTTGCACGTAAAACTGTTATTTCCAATGCAAGGGAAACGTTTAGAAGCACATCCCTAAAGTGAAATCAAATTGTCTACAGGACATCGTTTCTGTCAAAGGTCAATGTGTTTTAAATTATCGTTAATTAACTCATGGGGAAATGCAAGTGGGACTTAAGGATCCCCAATAGACAAGATAAGAGCGAGTTTTGTTGATTTGTAGTGACTGTTTACATCGAGACGAGAGCGGGTCACGTGATAAACGGCGCCCTTTGGGTAATTGAATGTGGTAAGATACAAGGTAGAGAGATAGTCGTCCGTTTTTTGGGGGAGATTAATACTATGGGAGTTTCACCTACCATATGACCCCTCGTTGCACATTTACAATATTATGCTTATAGATAAATTTCACAGGTGTACGTAAATAGCAATAAAATTAATACACCTGATATCTTTAGACTAACATATAGCAACACAATAAATTTGTTGACTAGTTTAAATAATAACTTTAACACAATAATAGTGGGTCGTGGTATTCCAAGGGTAGAGCGTAGGACTTCTGACCAGAGGGCACGGGATCGATTCCCGGGCAAGCCACTCTGAGCACCATCAGCCCCACCCAAGCTATGTGGAATTTCAGGTACCAATTTTTCCTGGGAAACCATAACCGGCACAGGGAAAGGAAGTGGCCCACCTAATCTGATGTGTGCATTTCAAAAGCCGAATAGGGCTTTGTACTGAGTGAGCTCTACCATCACCTACTACACCGACCATCGGGTTGATTACTGTGTTTATGGTTTTTTTAACACAATATGTACAAATTTTTATGTAAGACATACGACTACTTTGCATACACATGCAAATACATGCAAACAATACTTTTGAAACAATATTCTTGGTTATATTTACAAACGCCAATATGCATCTACATTTACAGAATACTCTGAAGCCACCGAAAGGTGTATGGCGGGGGGTTTTAGATCACCAACCATTGATGCACGATCACATTTAGGAGCAAATCACTTCAACTAAAGCAATCATGGCGGTAATATCGCGTCGCAAATTGTCCCTTCGACAAATAGACATGATTTCTCTGAGCATCAGTGCTCACGACTCAAGTATCCATGTTTTAAAAGAGTAAACAGGAATCAGAATGGACAATTTTCTCTAAAGATAATATTTTTAGCGTTAAATAACAGTGCGTACATTGTTTTTTTAAGACATTTTATAAGACGAATTCAATTCACCGCAATTTATGCCTACGGTGAATGTAATTCAATTCGCACGATTCCCCTTACTAAGTTCCAAGAACTGTTTTTACTTGCTAGAGGAGATGTAACTTTGAGAAAATTTTTCAAAATTATAATAATACATTCATATAAGTATACCAATGCCGGTAAGTATTAAATAGAAAAATCTGATGAATTACCTACCAAGTAAGCATAGAATACCGCAATTCCGTTGGATTTTAAATCTTAAATTCATTGATTCACTTTCCATTTAATTTTTTGAGAAGGTTAAAAGGTGTCAGAAGTAGAGAAAGAAGTCAGTCAGTCAGTTCTCATTTCACGGAATAATCGACAGAAAAGATGCAGGAAACGATAGTACACCGTATGAAAGTAATTCAATAAGAGGAGAGTATTGATATTTATTTCACTTACTCCACTTCCCCTACATCTCCATATATTTTACATTACAAAGTATGATGCTCCTGCGAAGGAAACAGGATCTGGAAGTCTGTTTACAACTCTATTTTCACTTGTCGGTTTGCTTTTAAATTGGTGATTCATGTGCGCTATATATAATGAGAGAGTGATGACGGGAGATAGCTCATTCCACTGACGATATGATATGATGGCAAATAACTGGTTGCATTTAGTTGTTCTGTGATGAGGAATAACGAGTTAATAATTACCTCGTATGTTTAGTTCATGTAATCTATCAAGGCTATTGAAGTTATTGACAACATGCTAAGGGGTTACATTGTTTATTTTTCGATAGAGGAAGGATAGCACGTGGGGTTTCCTGCGAGATTCCAGAAATAACAACTTTAATTTGTTAAAATATTCAGTAATTTTATCGACAATTTTCAAATCGTAAAATGGAACGTACGCATGAGTTTATTAAAACTATCTGCTATTTTTAATGTGATGGGAATACCACACTATTATTTCGTAAGGAGTGGAGGAATTAATTGTCAATTCTGCATGTATACAACATTAGTGAAAGCCATGATAAATTGTAATCTATTAGTAGACCACAATATGTCACAGCATTTCTAAATGGAATGAGTGTGCCTTAAATATGCAAGATGAATGGTTTAAATAAAGCGATATATTTAATCAGTTTGCAATATCCAATCACTATAGCCTGCGTTTCATGTGAATTAAGGCTAACGAAGTTTTGCGTGCTCCATCTTTTTATGCTATTGAGGTCAGCGTAAATTTGTTGCATAGCGAGAGGCAGGTTTTTGATTGTGATACTTAGATAAATCTGGAAAGGGGGGAGGGAGCTAGGCAGAAAGAGAAACACGCCTCTACCTTGTCTCGGATAGTGTATTCAGAATGACAGCGTTCTTACATTAACAGGCAGAATTGCCTTTCACGCCAGACGCTGAGTCGCCATTGACAATTCATCGTTAGTATGCCAGGCCTCTTTATTTTGCTTGACTTTCAAACACGCACACCCGCAAATGTCCTTTTTAAAAAACTTGCGTACCGCGATTTAAAGACCAGCCAAGCTATTCGAAGAATGAATGCTCATGAAGTTTCACATTGAGCTGGAGATGTGGCCTTACTTCTTTGCACAAGCTAGGACTCGGGGAACTTTTAGATGCTGGAATCAAATTTAAATGGTAAATATCCTAACAAGCTTTTAGGTCTTGAATCGCAATATAGCACCAATTTTCTTCTGATAATTTCCTTGTTCGTATTCATTAAAAATATTTCTAATTCCAAAGAAACTGCGGGAGATGCCGCAACAGTAACTTTTAACGGAGTCATCCGCTAATGTGCATTTCAATGCAACAATTTCAGAGCGTAAAAATCATTCGCCTTGACTGGGACTCGAACCCAGATCCCTCAATATCCGGTCGAAATATTTCGACCGGATATTGAGGGATCTGGGTTCGAGTCCCAGTCAAGGCGAATGATTTTTACGCTCTGAAATTGTTGCATTGAAAAATATTTCTATTCTGGTATGTGCTACAAGAAGCGTCTTTCAGATTTTGGTATCCTTTTCTTGGTTCTAAGTAGTTTTTATTTGGATTACTCTAACAAATACAGACACACAGACAAACCTACATCACCCTCATAAGTGTATTGTATGTATTGTACCCTCATATACGCGTAGTTAGTTGGCATTTTTATGAAGTGCATCACCTTTATTCCACCCATTGAAATACTTCGTGTATGTCTGGGGAAGAAGACAGGCCAATGACAATATATTAGTGCCTCAATATTTGATATTCCAGGATAGATATTTTGAAAATTATCAAATCATACAAACTTGGAAAATTAAGTTAACTCGTTTAGGTTAACTTTATGAATAAGTAACATTTAACTTAATAAGGTAACGTGATGAATATTTTTAATCGGCAATTGACAGTTCTACTTCCCAGGTCTTTCCTATGTACATGTATATCCACTGTGCAGACAAAAACGACACGTTTCCCAAGCTAAAAAAAACAATAGGCATGCATCCAAAGTCAATGGTGCTTTTCCGGAATAGTGAGAAAAATGAAAAGCTTTCCCGGTGAAAACGTCATGAAATCTTCGCTCATCAATATTTTAGTGTGCAAGGCAGCAAAATATTCACATGGAGGGAAATACGTGATCGCTATTCGCCTGTGCCCTAGCTACGCCTCTGATTGAGTGGATTCGATTCTAGCCTACTAATGCCTTTTGACTGCGCCAAATTCCCTCCTGCCGTGACCCCATGCCTTCAGAAAAAAGTAGTATCTCAGCAAAGGTAGACACTTACTATATAAATGCCTATGCGACAGCATGGATTTTTTCTTTCCCTCCATCGGAAATTTAGTAAAGCGGGCACGAAGTGGCAATTTCGCAGAGCAACTTATATTTTCAGGGTTCCCCCCCAAGCTCCGCGGCAAAGATCACGTGTCCAAGGAATAGGGTGATGGAGAAAGAGTATGAAGGAGAGAGGGTACATGGAAAAGGAGTCCAATTTAAAGGGAACTTCCACCTTATTTATGGCAGGTAATATTGGTGTTGAAGGGGAAATTTGGAAGGAGGGGGCGTAACGCCTCCTTACCTTCTATACGTTCAAAAGGAGTGTCGATTTCCGAAGTAGCTTCCCTGGTGATATTCGAAATTTTAAAGTAATAATGTCTGGTTGTTGTGTGAGGTGCTTATTATTCATGATATCCAGCATTGGAATCGACGATAAAAGCAACCACGTAAAAATAAAAAAAACTTGCAATGCACTAAAATGAAAGGAAACGAGTAGTTTAAATGATCACAACTACGCTGATATTTAATACCGAAAGCAGACGTCATGGAAATTATATTCATGTTTTTCTTAGTAATTAAATTTAAGTTAATAAATTAAGGAAGGGTTTGAGCCATTTAAATCTTATTGATAATAATATAATACAAATACTATCGATGGAAAATAGTTAATATTGCAATTTTTCTTGCGATTTATGCATACTAATATAGATATTTATTTACTATGAATAAGAAGTGCTTTTATGAACGTTGAAATCACAACTTTGTAAATTCAAATTATTTTTATGCATTGTTATAAAAAAGGCAGGGACATTGAGTAAGGACGTTAAGAAGATTAACGGCAAAACTTTGATATGAAGCAAAACTTTGAACGGTGCAGCAACATGGACATCGAAGCAGAATTATGGGCGTTTATTGGTGACGTTTGAATTTTCGGTGTGGAGAATGATGGAGGTAAAATGAAAGAAAAAGTATCAAACGAGGAAGTGGTAGTTATGGCAGGGTAGAAGAGGGGATTGGTAGGAGACAGGAAAAAAATGGTTCAAAGCATATTGATTGGCAAATGAGATGTTGAAGACTGTGATAAAGAGGAGAATGTTAAGCAAACGAGGAAGGGCGGGTATACAATAGGGATGTTGGATGGAATGAACGGAGGAAGTATGCTGAATTGGAGAGGGGCTTGATGCAGTGTTGGATGCTAGGGGTTCTTTTATTAGGTAAGGGCAACCTTTGTAACAATAAATTGAGTAGCTTCAGGCGTGATGTGGTGGAAGTCGAACATAATGAATAACTGATCGTAGCATTTATCCACTTGATAAAAATATTTTTATTTACGACCGGATTTCGATGTATTACATCATCATCAGGTCCTGGAAACCCGGTCGTAAATAAAAATATTTTTATCAAGTGGATAAGTGCTACGATCAGTTATTCATAACCTTTGTAACGTTGTGCAGTCTGAGTTCATCCAAAACCCACCTTAACCGGTAGAATGCCAATCAATAATAATATATTGTTGGATTTACACTAATTTTTCAAAATTTTGTTTCATGTATTAAGCAATCGAATGTTGACGGATATTTACATATTGCAAGGAAAAAGGGATGAGCCGTCTAATCTAACGGAGAAAAATGAATAAATGAGTGTTTCAATTGATTGGACTCATGGCGATATTAAAATGGCCCTGCAGCTAACTAGCGGAAAACCAGCAAGACTCTTCCCACCAGTGATTGCATTGTTTTACCTGCAGTGGTATCACCTGTCCTATCCACTGTGGCTTACGTTGGAGGAGCATGAATCACAATTATGCCATGAATTAAAACTCGAGGCATATTCCAAAAATAAGGACCGTGTTTGAATAGAAAAATATTAATTGGCCATTACAAAGCTGCATGCGTGAAGCGTCATCTGGAATGCTTCCGAAGTCCCTAAAGTTAAATTTTTGATCCAGTTGTCGTTTACGTCGGTGAATTAA
Source organism: Hetaerina americana (assembly GCF_022747635.1). Classification (NCBI taxonomy): domain Eukaryota; kingdom Metazoa; phylum Arthropoda; class Insecta; order Odonata; family Calopterygidae; genus Hetaerina; species Hetaerina americana. Next base: position 10,317,370 of record NW_027287205.1, read on the forward strand.
GATTACAACGCCCGCGAAAATCATCTCTCCCGCCAATGTGAAGTTCATGCTGTGATTCAATTTTGCCGTACGTAAGGATCATCAGCTGGCCAAATTCATCGGGAGTTATGAATTTTTTATGCACTTGCAGTAATCCTTAGTAATCCAACTTATCCTAGAATACTCCTCCATAGTATGGGATCCATATGAGGTGGGACATATTAAAAAGATAGAAAAAGTTCAAAGAAAGGCAGCAAGATATGTACTCGGAAGGTACAAAAGAACAGATAGTGTCACGGATATGTTAGATGTACTGAAATGGGAGAGTTTGAAAAATAGAAGAAAAAGGAGTAGGTTAGGCGCGATGTATAGAATTGTTAAAAAGGACGAAGCGTGGGAAGATTTATGGCAAGGGATAGAAAAGCCTAACTTTAAGGGAAAAAACGACCATAGCCACAAACTAAAAATAAGGACTCAAAAAACCAATAAGAACAAAATACTCTTTTTTAAATAGAACTATTATTGATTGGAACCAGCTGCCTGGAGGTTTGTTTGAGCCCTTTCCATCCAGTTTTAGAAGTTTTAAGTTGAAATGTAGAGCTGCCACTGGGTAATAAACTTCATTGTAGTTATGAAAATATTGTTTGCATGTGATGTGGACGGCATTTCGTATGTGATGTGGAAGTTTGTTTGTATGTGATGTGGAAGTGTCATTATGCAAAAATATTTTGTCTCTTATCTGTTTTTATGTGTTCGTATGTAATTTTCGTCGTAAGAGTTATCTTTGACCTAACTTGACCGTTGCCACCAGGAAATTTGCCTAATTGCAACGTAATTGTGTAAATAAATAATGAGTAACAAAAAGTAGAGGTAGTGGGGTCGAGACAACAAGAAACGCCTCCCCAGTGTGCATGATTAAGAGCGGATTAGAATGCTCGGAATCATCATCACCAGAATTTCAATCGTAAGATTGGTTTACTGTAGCCCTCCATTCTTCCCTGTTTAGTGTTAATTCCCTCACACTCTGATAGGTTCCTTGCTTTACGTTCTTCTTAATTTGCCCTATGTACATGTCTCTTGGCCTTCCTCGCGGGATCTTCCCTTCTATTTTTCCTTCTATTGTATTCGTAAACAATCCATTGTGTCTCAATGTGTGTCCAATCCATCTGGTTCTTCTTTACTGTTAAGCTCTCCATATGGTCCTTTCCTCTTCTGCTCTTCTATATACTTCATCCTCTGTCACTTTGTCTGTCCATTTAATCTTCAGTTTTCTCCTCCAGCACCATATTTCAAATTCTTCTATTCTTCGTCGGTTCATTTTTCCAATATTTCATGCCTCCGATCCGATGAGCGCCATGCTCCACACGAACATTTTAACGAACACGCTCAGTATCCTGAGCGATTAAATCGTCTAAGAATCTTTGTGGACCAAGAAATACGGCCTAATTGACCAATGACGATTAGTGCTCTAGTTGATACATTTCCTTTTTTTTTGGACGCTGCACTATTCACAAGATAGTTCCGGCAAAACTAGGATATCACAAATTTTGTGCAAGGTTGGTTCCGAAAATGCTTAGTAGCCAACACAAGGAGCAGAATATGTTGAGTAGACGAGCGTTTATGAATCGCTATCGACATGATAACGATGACTGGACCATCCACCTAGCAATATTTTCCTCTTCTTGCACTAGAAACAGTGGCTTGGTGGACGACGGCTTGTAGACGACAAGGAACTCAAGAACGCCGTTCTCAACTGGCTTAATTTATCTGCGGTGAACTTCTACGCTGAGGGATTAAAAAAGCTGGTGCAGGGATCAAAACATTTCTTAGAAGTCAACGGTGATTATGTAGAAAAGTGAAGTAGGTATCTAGGAAACAAAAACCGTTGATAAAAACTTTTTTCTGACAATATATATATATATATATATATATATATATATATATATATATATATATGCATATATATATATATATATATATATATATGCATATATATATATATGCATATATATATATATATATGCATATATATATATATGCATATATATATATATATATGCATATATATATATATATATATATATATATATATATATATATATATATATATATATATATATATATATGCATATATATATATATATATATATATATATATGCATATATATATATATGCATATATATATATATATATGCATATATATATATATGCATATATATATATATATGCATATATATATATATATATATATATATATATATATATATATATATATATATATATATATATATATATATATATATATATATATATATATATATGCATATATATATATATATATATATATGTATATATATATATATATTTATGACCAAACGGACCTAACTAAAAAAAATCCTCGAATCTTGAGAAGTTTATACATCTGCTTCACTGCAATTGAGCTCCATTTTACTCTCGCCTGTGGCCACCTCATATTTTCTAGCTGTAGAATGGAATGGAAGAACAGTCGTGAGTATCGTGGGTATGGGGAGCGATGTTCAAGACTTAGACGGAGGACGGAACATCAATTTCATGGTCCGGTGTTTGGGAACTTCAATCCGTTGGCCTTCCTTCGCTTCATCTCGCCGACTCTCTCTCTCTCTCTTTCTCTCTGCCCCTCTCCGCATCCCTCCCTCCCTCCTCTTCAACATGCCTCTCTTTTCTCATCGCCCCTGTATCGCTCGAGTATTAGCACGCCGTCCAGGGTCAGCGGCTCTGAAATCTAGGCCGGTACGCTCGGAGGGAGCCGGATGCATTAATCAGATGGGACCGCAGGCTTGACCCTCCCAAGGGATTTGGTGAAGCAAGGCAAATATATCGAACGCCTTAGTCCAGACGCCTACTCCCGGAAGAATTCTTCAAAAACACCCCTGTCTCCCCCCCCTCCCCCACCATATCCTTCCCTTGCGTCACTTAGCCTCTCTCTTCCTTTTGCCCACCCCAACCTTTGTTGCAATGCCACCGTGCATCGGCCGACCGGTCTTTGTAACCCTTAGAAATCCCCTACTTCCGCCGCACCGTGTCACCCAAGGTCGACCATCGTTACACGAAACGGTTCCCGATAGATCGGCCGTTTGAACAAGGCGCCGGAGTCGTTGCGAAGGAATTTCACAAGTAATTGCGGCTCTTAATGTGGCCATTAATTCTTCCACGATCCGTTTCTCTCTCTCTGCGCCATTTTCCTTAGTTAGGGTACCACTTCGCGTCTTTTCCTGTGTACACGAGTGATTATTTCACCATTCATAGCATACAATTTATAACATAACATGAAATTGTATTCATAGTAGATTTAATTATTAGTTCTATTATATTCAAAGAAACACCCAAGAGCATTTACAATGTTTGTGTAAAAAGTATCGGTAGCATTTTTTTCCTAACTTGTGCGTGGGGTTGAGAATTCAGAACGTCGATTCAGGGCATGGCATCATCACAGATCGCATTGGCATTGGTAAGATAACATTTTGCGCCATTATCGCTGAAAATTTGTCGGTGCGAGAGGTCTGCGCTGAACTCGTCCCGAAGGCCTTGACGGACGACCAAAAGTCGATAGCCAAACCTGCTCCAGGGTGACCGAGTGCCTAACGAAAATTGGCATCGCGTCGATTCCCCAACCCCCTAACAGTCTCGATTCGGCATCAGCAGACTACTTCCTGTTCCCAAAAGTGAAATCCTCCTTCAGAAGACACCACAATCGGACCCTCGTGAATACAACTACACGACGATCCCATGTACTGGCAGCAAATTCTGCACGAGGCCTAATCAGCGAAGTATTACATCTTTATTTGATCTCTTCATCACATTTATCGTGCACTATTCCAATTAATCCAATTTTTTTAGCTTGTCCTTATATTTCCCGCATGAATTTTACCCAGGAGAGGTCGTGAGTGAGGTTTACGCCTGAGTATTTAATTGAGTCAACACATTCCATTGCGGTGTTCCCAATGAAGTAGGCGTTCGGAAGGGAATAGCTCTTTATCCAAAAAATCATAAGAGCACACTTTTTTGAAGTTTAATTCCGATGGCCAAATGGTATAGGTATAATATACTCACACTTTGGTAATTAAAAAATGGTGCTTTGTAAGGCTCTTCATAGAAAGTATTTGACAGCAACAAGGCTTTCTTTTACAGCTCTTGTGTCGGGGAACAATTTCTGAAATATTTTAAGACATTTAAGAAAATTTCTTCGAGATTACGAAAGGTTCCCTCTCCCTCAAATTGATCCCATATTCTATTTAAAGTCGGAAAACAGGGGTTATAAAGGAAAACGTATTTTCCGTGAGAAAAGGAATCTTTAATCCAATCCCACAACGGTGTAAGGGTGAATCGTTATGTTTCTCAAACACGCGAGTGAACCAGTCTTATATTTTGGCAGTTTTCACTGATTATTTATAATTTAGTTGTAGCTGAAAATATAAATCCGGCAAATGTTTTCGTTAAAAAAGAAAGAATATAAAATATTGTGATATCCTTCTTTATTTTCAAAATACTTCTAATGGAGTTGAAAGTGATAAAATCTTAATGTTTTTGACTGTGGTGAAAGTAGATCTTCGTACTAATTGACTGAATACTACAATAGCCATGAATATATGTCTCTATACTTTCCTTAACCTTCTTGTTGACGATAATTAGGTTTGTTCGGTTGCAGATTTAATTTAAAAATGTGAATTTCAAAGATTGTTTTTTTCTTCTGACTGGTTTATACAGTTCTCAGAGGAGGGAGGCAACATACTAATTAATAAAACAAGTCTAAGAAACTATGATTGAAAATATATCAGATGCACATATTTGTATAAATTATTTTTGTATAGTGATTTTAATAATAGAACATTAACCTTTAATCTATGGTATTTCATTAGAATTATCAAAGGTTAAAGTACATGGTTGGAATTTTTATCCAAATGGAAAATATAAACATTAAATTTCTCCTGATATTGCGCAAAACTGTTGGAATATTTTAATAAAGCCATTAGTATTATAACAAAAATTATTTCTCAGTTTGGAATCAATGTGACTTCTTGTAAGCTAGCTTTTTCCTGCTGTCCTAGCGACTCATTTCACGGCATCGTACATGTAAACAGTCGTTGCTCGCAATCCAAGGCGATTGCTCAAGAAAGGCAATCCGCACTTCAGACAAGCTAATAAATTTTCTGGCTCCGGTGCTGTATATAAATATATCTCTTTCTCTGCGAGATAAAGCATTTAATGGAAATGGCGATTTATCATCAACCCCCCAGGAAAAGCAAAAAACAGGCCATATGAAGCCAGCTAGGGATAAAGGAAAGGCGTAGGGTTCCTTACATATTGAACCACTTCTTCCGGAGGCCCGACCCTCCATCTTCTTAAAGACGTAGCACATTTCGATTACCTATATAAAGGTCGACCCCTTTCGGTGCCTCCCCTTGCTCTCCTCCCCTTCGCGTAACGCCGACTCCCTCTCTCCCCCCACCTTTCTCCCTCGCCACGCGTCCTTGAAGAAGCACCCCCCCCCCCCCCACGGGGAGTCTCCACCCTCACGCACACACATCTCATCTCAGCGCGCCGTTTTTTTGCTCCGCGAGACAACCGAGTTCTCCTCCTCGACCCCTTCCCCTCCAACAACTCTCTGCCCTCCTCACCCCTCTCTGACTCCTCCCGACCGGCACTCCAAAAGTTCGAGGGTCAATACTCTTGAGGCTGGCGAAAGACGTTCTCCGGAAATGACAACATACCTGTCGCGGCGAGAAAGTGGGGGAATCACACCGCACCGAGGGCGGAAGGGAAGGAAGTCGGTACCTTCCTTAGCCACGGGTGATGTAAATAATAGACATGATATTTGGTTGCTCTGCTCTTCAATGGTCACCCCAATCGGCGGTGAAAGATCTTGACGGACGCCAACGAGCAGATCGATGTGTTTTCAGAGATGACGGAATTTAATTTAATGTCTTCAACTGCAAATAATTTACTTGGTATGCCTTCGTATCTTCTACAAGCTGGAGATAGCCTTGCTGGAAAGAGCTGGAGTGATTATTTTACTGTATTACCAAACGCTGAAGTGTGATAGACGGAGGTAAACTTGGTAAAATTTGACTTCATGCGTGTATTGCGGTGAGGGGGGGTCAGAGGTAAGATGGGGTTAGGTTGGACGGAATGAGGAAGCTATGCAGATTCACGCTAATCCAAAAAAAAACATTTCTCCTTTACAATGGACTTTTAACAATAATAAAACATTAGAAAAAATTAAAAATACCTACGCTCTACATGGAGACAAACCTACTTAGGCGGGAATCGAAACCGCGACCTCTGGATTGGCAGGCGAGGTTATTATCCCGCCGCTACCACATCAGCGGAGCCGGCTTTTTGTAGAGCAGGATGTTGGGTTGTGTGTTCTGAGGAGGGACTCAGTATTTATTTGCTGCTTATGCCCATTCAAGACCTATCTTAACCAGTAGAATACCTTTAACAATAACTGCGTCTCTGTTGGTGGAAATTGGCATGAATTAGCTAGTTTTTGCCTGTCATTTTATTTCTCTACGGGTGGTGACGTAATAACCCCCGCCACACGTCCTTGAAGGGGCTTGGGGGTTATTATGTGGATGCAGATGCATTATGTGTAACGGAGCATAGCACAAGACTTAGAAGAGCGTCCCGTCAGGTATTGGTTTGCAAAGGAGAAGAAATCTTTACTTTTAGTACTCCATCCTTTGAATTTATTATTGATCACAAAACATCGCGTGAATAACTCTATGCCGTCATACATTTTTATTCTTTTTCTAACCCTACCCACCGCTCTTCCCTTGCGTTCTTCCTTCTTTCACAAGAAATATGATCGTCAGCAAAAGTTCCCCGTGATGGCCGGCTTTTCAGTGGGATCCCGATCCCAATTTTGGGTGTTATGTGGAGAACACTTAAAAGGGTGAGTGAGACGACGTCCGTCGGACGGGAAGATAAGCAGTGAATCCCTTGGTGCCTTTCTTTCAGAGTAGGGTAATATTGGGCTTTTCTCCACCCTTACTCCATTCCCTGAATATCCTACCCCCAACAGATAAGTTATCCATCCGTACTGGCGCAAATGGCCTCTGATATTAGTAACTGGCCCTAATAACTACTGAATATTTTTCCCTTTTCCCTTCCTCTCCCACGTCCTCCCCTAACACTCACCCTTCCCTCGTTGTGCTTGCACGCCATGCCACCAACCTCTTTGTTGGATCGCGTGGTTTTTGTGTCGATGTAGATAACTACTAGTTACTATTAAACAAAAGTTCTGCAATAAAAAAATGTGATCTTAGAAGAACATAATTCTGGAAAGCAATATAAAAAGTAGCCGAGTCTCCCTAAATAAGTATTAACATATGATCAAGATTAAAAATTAAGATAAGATAACACTGCGCTCAGTAGAAACGTTCAAACAAATAAAATGGGTAAGTGTCCTATCAAAGTTACCTTGAAACTATGGTTATTTCAGGAAATTTTGCAACATTTTTTATCTTTGTTAGTAAGTTTTATGATGATGCAGTCATAATATCCTGAAATTGTATTTATTTTGATTATTTATGTAAAAAATTATTATAAAAATCACTTTCTTCAACCATTCTTTTCAGACCAAAGTTTTAGATATTTAATGAAAATCACAGTTTGTTCTCATTCTTTCTCATAAGTTGTCAAAAGAGCATGAACGTCACTGCGATGGGGAAGGAAGAACAGAGGAGACTAAATAAATTACAGCAAAGCTCGCAGTTAAGGAATTCCGATCAAAATAATGGGAGCACCCGTTAAGGGGGACCCGATTTCTCCACGAGGGTAGGTCAGAAGAGGGCGCTGGATATATATCCCTCCCCCATTCAGCGGATTGCAATGTCCCCTCGGTTCACGAGGGTCCTCCCGTCTGCTCGCACACCTTTCTCGTGATCATGACCCTTCAAACACTCCCCGGCCATGGTTACGCGGAATATAACCATTTGTGTGTTCTGTGGAGTCTTTTTGCGTCGTATGTAAATTTACCTCTGGTGTCTGCCATATTGTCTTAAGTTCCAAAAAAAAGCTCGTCGAGATTTTTGGGAAGTGTAGACAAGCTATGATAGTATTGTAAATATTTAAAGGACTAGTGAAGATTGCCCTAGCAATAGAACATGTATCCATCTTTCATTCCCATCATTTAAATCCATCTCGTCTTGAAGAATACCTGATTCAAGTTAAGATGATTTTTGTACACTGTGAAACTTAACTCTTTAACTTTTCCTCCATCATAGTTTCCTGTTCATAATTTAGTCGGCCTAGAAATTGAATATATGTAGTGATAACCATGCCCAGCATTAATTCCGTTGCTATCGAATGCTTATTAAATTGAAGTTTTGCTGATGAATGAAATAATTAATTTAGTCTGAAGGATTTGGACTCTATGATTTGTGGGGGAAAGGAGTGGAGTTAAATTAGGGCAAAATATTTTTTGGATAGAGATCTCCATTAGTTGTAAATCAGACTAGTGAGCACCTCTGTTCCAATCTCGCGGTTAAATCACTGTCGTTTCGGTCATATTATTTATTTATCTTTATCAAAGTTGTACATTTGAATCCGATATTTTCATCAAATAAACGCGCCATGACGATAAGTTTGATCCTGTGGTTCAAGTGCTCCCGATTTGAGTGACGGATGGGTATCGGTGATGCCATACTGCATTTCCATGCCTAATATCTGGGTTCGGTTCCAAATGGTAAGTAAAATTACATTCTGGTTCATCGAATAAAATATGTGCAGTATTTGGCTTAACTGGATGCCGTAATCCATCTGCTGAATGTGACATTGCGGTCACCCCAAGGCCACTCGTTAAGGATAGGAGCTACAGCCGTCGCTGAACTGCCTACCGTAATTCTCATCCCGTCCTAATTACTCTGCTATTCTTAACGCTGAAGATACACTCACCAACGGCGCGCTTCCCACTGTAATTGCTCTTCATGTCGTTATGCCTTCAGTGAATATATCCACTTGGAATTCTTTAAATTCCATAAAAACATCTCTATAGAAAGTTGTATCCTTTGTAAATCTTGACAACAGCGTTCTTTTGCCTAGATCTTTCAATTTTATAATTTAACACGATATATTTTTATAAGAATTTAATAAATACAGTTAATATATCAGTATACAAATGTAATTATTTAGGTTAAAATTTACAATGCAAATTCTGGCGATTTATTGCGGCCATAAGATAATAATACCATTACGGGCATGGAAACTACAAGAATTAAAAAAAAAGCCAATTTCAATTTATTAATCCAGCCATTCTTGAATAACTAGTTATAGTTAAGAGTTGGTTTGCTTCTATCGTCTACGATACTACTCTTTATCTCTCAAGTTTATTATCATAATAAGGTAATAATCATTTAATGGAATAAAATTACTCTAATTACTATCAATTTTCAGCCCAATGTATTTAAAAATGTATACTCTTATTTCTTGTCGTGTAATCTTTATACTGAATGTTTTTGGTGAGCATATCACCTTGCAGGCTTACGAACTGCTCCTTGTGCTTTAATTACATGTTAAATATTATATTTGTGGCCATGCATCTCTCAAAGCAACGCCAACAAAGACTTCTCCGCATCTCGCCTCCTAACTTCGTCCTTCCTCCTTCTGTACGGCAAAGATGAACTCTCCCACGGGGTGAAAACTGTTATGCCTTCACTCGTCCTACGTCAACGTAGATATCGCTAGATTTCACAGGGACCCCGGATGCCGCTTTGAGATGCTTAGCCATCTGGAAAATAGCTCTTTTAGGCTTCCTCGTATGCACTCCGTCTTAGGTGTAGCTTTTTGCCTTTAATTTTCCACTTGATGGAAGAGGTTGAATCCCGAGTGCAATTATATGGCAGTTGTATGTTTGCTGACTCAGAAAAACGCTCGGGTGAATTTCGAAAAAATTAAGGACTTCAAAATGCTAACTCAAAATTCTTTGTCTTAAAATACATGTTGCGAGCTACTAAGTATTTCAACCACTAATGCGAAATTCTTTCTACTCTTCTGCTGCGAAAGCAAACAGGAGGCCATATCGGTATTTTTTTTGCTTCCCTAAGGCATAGTAAATAGAAAACTGCCATGTTACCATTTTTCATTCTGAGACTCTTCGTTTGTCAAGGAAGTTGCACCCAAGCATTGAGATATTTAACAAACGAAATTTCCGTTTCGTTAGATTAAATATAATGAAAAAATTAGTATGCAGTTTATTCCTAGAAGTAAGTATGAGTTCAAGCAACCGCAGTAGACTTCAACGGTTTCTTCCTCTTTTAGCATTGTTATTCCGCGCACCTTTCGTCTATTGCCCTCAATAAAATTTTCTTAACGTAAGCCATTTATTAGACAGTAATCACATATAAGACTTATTTAATTAATTTTAGTGCATTGATCCACAGACACAACTAAATTTGAATGAAATTTTATCATAAAAAACTGTTCATTTATAAAATAGTGGGCACATGCATTCGAAATGTGTATTAAAATTTAAGCAAAAGGAGGAAACGTTTAACGGAAAATATTCCTGTTTACGTGAAAATGATGTAGTAAGTATGAGATTTGAAAGTATAATTGTTCATGAATTTTAATATTAACAATGTTAATCTAATATCGTACACACTCATTTTTCCTTTAATAGATGTTGATCTTACTTTAGAATGAAATTGAATTTTTAAAATTTGAATTAAATTTTAAATTTTAAAAATTGAATTATTTGAATTTCTGTCCCGCATATAACTTCACCTTGATTTAGATTTCCATTCTAGGCAATTTTTCTGATTTTTTTTAATAATTTAGTTTTTTTTTCAAAAAAGGATGTTTTGGAAGTAAATCTATCTCTTTCGAATAATTTTTCACAGTTTATTCCTGCACTTTTAAAGAAGCAATTTATTTAAATATCCCATTTTACAATAGCGTCGCATAACCGGTCTCAAAGGGCTTGCTGTGAGACATATTCGACTCAGAAGACAAATCCAAAAAGGGATGTTAATAGGAAAAATATTTTGGGGTCATTTTGGAAGAAACACGCATTCCAGCCTCCCATCGTTCCCTCCCGGCATTCCGTAGGCTTTATCCCCCCACCCCCCGTTGCGCCTCACCTCCCCCACCACTTTCCCGTTTCCTCGCTACATTTCAATTATTTCCCAGCCGTCACATTCCCCCGGCCCCCTCACAGCCTCCTCGCCGGGCTATCTCCGCCCGCAATCCACCCACGCTCCCCTTCCCAGCCTCGCGCCTCGAACAATGTCCTCCTCCCAATCCCCCCTCCCATTTCAAACAGCAGTGGCCCTATTCTGGCTATGGGAAGATTGCCTAGGGGCCTCGTTTCTCCCATGCACCTCCATCCCGTCACGTCCGCCGCTCCTATTCTTGGCACCCATTACTTATTTCATTTCTGACTCTACGCTACTTGGGACTAAACTGTTAGAATCGGTTCTGTCCAAAAAGGCCGGCGTAATAAAAATGGTGGAAATGGTCTTCAGACATTTTTACTCTTTGTCACGTCATAAAAAAGTGTGAAATGGAAAGTTATATATGGTGTTTACGCATCATAATTTGAAAGCATTCCTTGATTAATTTGAATGAATAATCAATAATAATTTGAATGATTTTTATATGGAACTGTATAGTCCTCGTTTCATTTGAATGACATTAAAGAATATTGTAATTATTTCTTCTATGTAGTGTCTATATATGTATATATATATATATATATATATATATATATATATATATATATATATGTGTATGTGTGTATATGTATATGTATACGTATACATACATACATATGGAAACGTATATGCGTGTATATATGTAAAAATATTTTTAATTATATTTTCATTAAAACCATTAATAATACAACATACGCTATCCCTACTGAATCACAGATTTTATTTGGGCATAAATTGAAAAGTATTTGAATCACCATGCAAAATATTCTGTGAATAATTTAATAATTGAAAAATTTTTTTTTAAAGGATCACATCTTCCCTATGAAATGAGTGATCCTACTCGTATTCACATTTTTTACGCATTTTTAACATCCTATTTCCCTCATAATATTTCAATAGATTTTATTCATAGAATAATTATCAATGCTGTTAATCCTCAAGTGGAATTTTACGTAAATATTTATGGGTAGAATTAGTGCGCAGTGAATTGGCATAATTCGCAAGGAGAGTTTTCGCATATCATCCTTTCAAAAGGGGACGTTGAGTGTGTGCGTGACGTCTGTTTCGTCGGGAAAATGTCGTATTTGTGTTCTCGTTAATGCACATTCCAAGTTGCGAATGGAGTGCACGCGATTTTTTCCTCTTACAATTAAAATTCCTCAGTTGTCCCGTACTTTGCCCGACTGGGATTCATGGGGATGTGCTTGAAAGGGTTTAAACGAGTAGGGTTTTGTGATCTGCGGCGGTAGCGGGAAGGGGTGGGGAGAAACATAATCGGGTCAACACGAACGAAAATAAAAGAAAAAAAGGTATCAGCGGGGGCTTGATAGGAGGAGAGGCATTTGCACCGTCCATTTCCTCTTTTCATCGACCGATTACTCCTCATTTCCTCTCTCAAACCTCGTATTCGCACGCGGCCCGCCCGCAGCATCCCTACGTGGTCCGGCGAATATCCCATCCTTTGAGCGCTCCCCCGTCACGCTTCGTTTGGTCCTGGTGGCTGATATCGCTGATTTCCATCGATGGTGCTCATTTCTCCAATCGCTCTCACGCGGAAAACTGATTCCGGACCCAATAAATGCTCTAATCCTCTAATTCCCGCCGAATAACGAGTAATTATGAATATATATAAATATTTATATAATTCTTATTGATTGCTTTTCGATATAAGTACAAGGCCTGTCCCGAAGGTAGTAGTGCTTAGTCGATTGAAAAAGTGTTATGCAAAAATTGATACTTTCACTCAAAGATCTTCAAAGTGGCACCCTTGTGCGTCCAAACACCGCTGCCAACAGGTTTTCCACACCTCGTACGTCTTCTGGAAGGTGACCCTCAGAATGCTGTCCGGGTCCCTCGTCACCGTGTATTGTAACGCTTTCACTGAGCCGTGATTAAGTCCTTTCAGAACGGATTTGAGGCGGGGAAGGAGGAGGAAGCCTGCAGGGTTATTGTTCAAAATATTTGTATCCTTAATCTCATGATCGAGAATTGCTTTGAGGTATGGTGTGCGAGTTTCCTTTTGTTCGTCCTTGAGCAGTCGAGGCGCCAACTTCACTCACATCTTCCTCGTGCTCATGTTTTCGGCTAAAAATTTATGCACATCAATTCAAGGGATACTAAGTTCATCAAAAACGATGCAAACACTAAATTCACGATCCTTTTCCAACAGAGCCTTCACCCCTGCAAGATTTTCGTCACTTTTGAAGGTAAAAGAGCGTCCTGAACATGCGGCCCTTTCAACCTCTTCTCTGACATCCCGAAATATTATGTGACACTCAAAAACACCTTCCCTACCCATACCGTTATCACCATAAGCTGCAATGACCATGTCATGAGTCTTTTACCCGATTTATTCCAAGTTTCATGCAATATTTGATGGCGTAGCGCTGTTCCGTTGACCGGTTCATGTCACTGCATAACGATGTAACCCTACAGACATTTTGCAAACGAACGATCTGCTCTCTGAGAAGGCTTGGAGGCAACTACAACCGGCTTCCAGCCTTTTCCGAGACTCATCTTTTTCGATCCCAGCCAGAGAAACTGGCACCTGTCCGTCCGTCTATCCGGAAAAAAATAATTCGTTCTACTACTGAGAAAAACCTCCAACGGGAATGCCTCCAATTGATATCTACGAGGGTCATCCGGAAAGTAGTACCCGTTCGTGCCGCATGAAGTGCTGACGACGCGAGTAGCCGCTGGACGAGGTCAGATAGCTTCAGTGGCTTGTCTGCCTTCTCTGAGCCAAGTTGCGTGACGCTAGCATTGCCTGTGTTGTTTCTGTGATTGTTTACAATGTTTAAAAAAATTGAGAACGCCGCCAGTTGTGAAGTGAGGGCAGTGATTAAATTCCTCAATGCAAGAAACGTTCGCCCATGTGATATTCATCGCCAATTAAAGGAGGTGTATGGAGACAATGTAATGGACGAGTCGTCTGTTCGGCGGTGGTGTCGCAACTTCAACATGGGGAGGGGGAACACACACGACGATGAGCGTTCGGGGAGACCGTCTGTCATTATTACAGACCAACTGGTGAGCTCAGTTGACGAATTCGTGAGGAACGATCGGCGCGTCACAATTGATGACATCTGTGAGCATTTTCCCAATGTTTCTCGAACAATTGTTCATGAAATTGTTAAACACCATCTGCATTATGCAAAAATTTGTGCAAGATGGGTCCCTCGCGTATCTCAATGAGCTGGCGGCGAAGGACTATGCAGCAGGAATACAGAAACTTGTCACACGTTATGACAAATGCCTTAATTTGCTTGGAGATTATGTTGAGAAGTAGTTTAAAGTATCCTCTTTCAAATAAAATTTTTTATGTTTGTTAATATTTACTTTTGTGTCTTTATTTCACGAACGGGTACTACTTTCCGGATGACCCTCGTATTTATTAATGTGGTGGTAAAATGGATGGCCAATGCAATAGACAGTTTCATATACGATATATTCATGAAAATAGAGTAATTAAGATAAAGCGGGCCTTTGTTTTATGTGAATTACGAAACTTTTTGATAACCTACCCTCAGGTCCAAACTATGGTCAAGTCGTGCGATACTGCTAGCTATTAGTTTGATTGTATTAAAACGAATATTCGTGTTGTATGTATTTAGTTTCATTGTGATATCTGAAAAAAACTTTCCAGCTGTAGATATATTTTCGGAATGTATGTATATATATATATATATATATATATATATATATATATATATATAAAACCATAAACACAGTAATCAACCCGAAGGCTGGTTTGGTAGGTGATGGTAGAGTTCACCCAGTACTAAGCCCTATACGGCGTGTGAAATTCACACACCAGGGTAGGGGGGGCAATTCCTTTCCCTGTGCCGGTTATGGTTTCCCAGGAAGATCTAGTACCCGAAAAATCGCATAGCTTCGGTGGAGCTGCAGGTCCTCAGAGTGCCTTGCCCGGGAATCGAATCTGGAACCCCTCCAGTCAGTAGTCCAACGCCCTACTCCCTGGATTACCACGACCCACGTGTATATGTGTATATATATATATATATATATATATATATTTTAAAATAAATAAATGCCTATATATATATATATATATATATATCCTACATATATACATAGGCATTTATTTATTTTAAAATCTTGTAAAAAATGAATCTTCTTCTCTAAGTGATGATACCTCTCAGAGTAGCAATTCAGCCCTGTTCTTTCCGATTTACCGCGGCTACGCACCGTCGCCCTCTCGTAAACAGCCCGGAGCGTCGCCTCGATTCTGATCGGGACCATCGCTTCGATGCTTCATCCTCCGATCTCTCTCTTCTATCACCGTCGTCGCCCCCCGACCCGCTCAAAGGGGCGTGGTCGTGCGGGGTGTAGGGCTGGGCGTGAAAGAGATCAAAGTAGTCAAACGAAGCGTTTGCGAGACAGATAAAAACTCACCGCAAAAAATTTCCCGGGGAGCTCACAGTATCTCTAACGAGGAGTTTGGATCTCCGAGGGAATCCGAGCGGAATGGGTTGCATGCAATCAGGTCCCAGTTGAATGGATGGCGAATGCTTGGAACTCTTTAACGAGAATTGGAACCGATAAAAACAGCGATCAATTGGCTTCTGTTCACAAAACCTATCATTTGTGCTATTTGCTCTCGTTCTTTCACATATTTTTCTCTTATACTATCTAATTCATAGTGTTCACTATCTAGTCTGCTACTTCTACAATCTTGTCCATGTTATCCAGAACATAGTGTTGGGAATTTTGCATTTACTGCTCAACTGAGAAGAGATTTTGACGAATGTATCAGTATAATAGCATCTATAAATTTTCTGTGTATCCAAAATGGCAATATTCGGTTAAAATTAGGTAGAATATTGTATGTGCGTAAATGCCATCTATCTGCAAATGATTAGTTGCTGAAAGAAAAGCCCTAAGTAGGGTTGTTAGTAATTATTTATAAGGTAAATATTAAGGTCAAAGAAATGAAGTAAAATGATGGGTTTATTTTGAAATATAATGAAAGGAATAAACATGGCGTAAATTTTTAAAGCAATAAAATACTTTCATTAGTGAAACATAAAACAGCATTTACATTTTTAAATAATTATTAACATTTTTGACATTGTAAATATTCCGGAATAATATTTTACCTGTTAAATACAATCTTAATCTAAGAATTTAGCCTGAAAGCTTAATTGAAGAGATATCTGTAAGTATGAATGAGTTACTTTATTCAGTCAAAGAGCAGGTACCTTTCTGTAATCAGTACTTCTGAGACACCTAGTTATACTGAGAAACGGCGCAAATACTTGGGCTCAATCGAAGCCTTTTCGCAGATTGGATTTTTTGATATCGAACATTTTGACTGTCGTGAACTTGTTGGGCGTTGAGGTTCGGGGGATTTGGGGGGGGGGGGAAGAGTCGTTCCCCGGCTTCGAGAGAATCCCCTTTAATGGGGAATACCCCAGGGAGAAGAAGAGCGCATGTGAGCGAAGGGACGAGTGCGAAGGGCAAGGAGGAAGGGGAGGGAAAGGGTTTCCCTGGGAGAGAGAAAGAGGTGGGTTCAGGAATCGTTCCGAGGAGGTGATGGGCTATTGCGGGGGAAGAGCCTCTACTCCCCACTGAGATTCTTTTGTCCCCGACCCCGCAATGCATTGGCGAAGACGTGTGCTTCCACTTGTGTCGACGCTCGATCGTGTGCGAGTCGCTGCTGTGGATGTGATTGTTCTCTGTGCGATCCAAGAATAGTGGCTATGCCTTCCGCGCCGCTTTTGCCCCACTATGTTTTGCCCCGATTTATGACAAGAGGGGCGAAGGGGGTCGGAGTTTGGCCTTTGTGCCACAAGGGTGCAGGATGGGGTCCGTGAAAGGATCCGGAATATTGTTATTTTGAGGCATTTGGACCAGGATTAAACTTGGATTACCTTTTGCTCCCGTGGTGGTGGCGTTCCGGGATCCAATCGTTTTCCTTCGGGTCGTGTGGGACGGAGTTGGGTAGGGGTGCGGCGCGGCCGGTTCCCATGGGCGGGAGTCAGGCCGTAGATCACTCGGAATGGGTGGAAAATATGTCCCCCTTGGGTAATGGATAGGATGTTCTCTCGAGCGTTCAATTTGCTTATTATTGGAGGAAAAAAGTCTTACAGTGCCCGTTTGATTGGTAAGGATTCTTATCTTATGAGTTATTTGGCTTTAGTTATACGAATGGACCCAGGAAGGACAAAACACAAAGCGGAATTATCAATATTTGTTTTTGCTGAATCATTCTGGAGATGAATATTCAGCGCACACTCAGAGAAATCGTAAACTAGGGCGTTATTGATTTCCAAACCTTGTCCATTCTAAGACCTGTGTGTATGTTGAATTTGCTATGCCCGCAACTTTATGTGTTAACACGTTAATGGTAGTAAATGTGCTTTCAAATTTTTCGATCCAACTATATTAAATTAACTTTTGACGCGCTCCTATTTTTAGACATTGTCTCTTTGAATGTCATCGTCGCAAAAAAAATTATTTATCAAGTAAAAAGTATTTTCTAAGCATTATTTTCCATATTCTTGAGTGATAAAATGTAAATAAAACTTATATGTTGACTCATTCATTCATTCCTTTCATTATTATGTGGTTCTTTTGTCTTTTTTCGGTCAAATTATGATTGAAAACATAAAATAAATTGGACTTCGTTTAAAATTGATTCTCATAATATTCCGTCGGATGTGTTCTTATTTTTACGAAAAATGCCTTGGGTTTAGGTAGGTTATAACTTAAAAAAACATATCGTTTCAATGGTTAAATTTTAAAATTTGATTTTATGTGAAAATAGTAAATAATATGTGCAAGTTTTCCTTAAGAGCATTTCCAAATATAACTTCTGAGTAAAATTTATCAAGAGCATTTAATAAAGCAGTACTGATATATAACGGTGATTAGAGTGATAATATTCAGACCAATTGAATGGTTGTTGAGGTTAAGATTAAATTAAAACGTTTAGAGATTGTCGATGCGAATGATAAATATTTTAGTCCCGCCAAAAGGTGTTTCTTTATTCGCGAATTATACTGCACGAATGTCGCTATCCGGTATCAATTAATAGCATATAGTTAAAATTGATAAATTTACACCTCATATTCTTAACAAGTTAGCAGTATTAAGCCAGATCTCAAATGATTCCAAGATGTTTCGAACATATTTATCACTTTTTGGAACGATTTAGCACTTAACTTAAAGTTTCGCTGATTCTAGGCTGTTCGATACAGCACCAAGTACTCTACACATGGTGATATTCAAGTTAGTTTCAGTGTGGTGATGGTGACAAAGCATTTAAGGTGTTTATATAGTGCGAGGATCTCCAAGATTTGTCCTCCTTTTTTTAGAATTGTACGACCATATTTCTAAATGAAAAACTCGCGCCTTCATTCAATGCATCATTTGTGAACGCTGCATAAAACCATTTGGAAATATTTCGTGGTCGTATTAGCTCGTTATTTCTCGATGGTTGACGGAGTCTTTGGTGAAAAGTCCAGTGATTTTTTTTTCTCGTTTTGCATATAATATAATTTCTATATAGAAACATGAGAGCTCAATTTTGCTGCTCTGAAGGACGCCAGATACGTATCACTCTTTGCTAATTGGAAACGAAGCCTTAAATTGCCACACTTTATTTTCCCTTGCAATGAAATTTTTTTATCCATTTTATTTACATATTAATTTTTTGCCTCAAAATTTGGGCTGATTTGGCGTAGGCAGGGGCATTCGATATTGGTAGAGAATAGCCATTGCCCAAAGCATTCCTGGAAATTTGACTAATTATTACTGAAACCGATAGCGATTAAATTCATAAATGTATGAGCCCAAAATTAAAAAAAAATTGATCCCCATATCAAAGTAAATGACCGGAGATTGAGTAACTTTCGATTCGGTTGGGGCAGAAATTGAAGAGAATAGGTTAATGAGAGGGGAGGGCCGGGGATTATAAAAGGAGTGGGCGGAGAGAATATGTTGCTGGGGTAAATTAAAAATAAGGTAGAAAAAGAGATTGAAGGAAACCTAGGGGAATGTCAAAGGTCGTTGGGAAATCGTACTATACGACGACATCAGCGAGTTTTATAAACAGAATGAAAGCAGATATAAGTCACAGACAAATGAAGAAAAAAATACTAAGAAATTTACGCGAAATTTGCATATGTATAGTTGCTAAGAACCGCCAAAAGCCTATCTTAAAAATAGGTATAATATCCCGATTGATTAAACGAGTAGTAGACCATAAAATATCATAAGAATCTACGTACTACCTTAAGACCTTCAGTGATCAACGATGTCGTTATGTGATAAACATCTTCACGAGAAATATCTAAACCGTGTTGTGAAATATTCTTGTGCGATAGAATTTAAGATTCATTGATGTCATGCGACCGGGATCTTTTGGATATGATAAGCCCTCACCCCCGAAGGAGCATAGAAACACGGTCGCCTGTCATCTTGGTATTCAATATCACCCCCTAATCAGTATGCAGGCCCAATGCCCCACCACACCGGAGGCCTACCCCTCCCTGCCCCGCAAGGTGTGGGATTATACGGAGGTAACTGTCAGCGAAATGTTTGTGTGTGCACATCGACGGGTCGTTACTTATAACTTCGCACAGAAATGTTCCTTCGCACACAAGGTGGAAGGAAGGGAAATCGACGCGATGTCGCCTATAAAACTCTCGGCGACACCTACCGTTGAATATACCCTTCGGTTTCGCCCTACAGAGTACGTCTTGGGGAAGCTCCGGAGACGTGAGGGGCGGGGAAGACTTGACGCGGGACGCGATGCGAGATTACCCGTGTTTTAACGACGCGTCCCGCGGTAACAATGTCTTCATCCCTCTTTCCGTTCCACTGGGACCCGGATGAAACGTCCTCGAAGAGGATTGATTATCCCTTTGAGCGGCCGTGGTTGTGGGGTAGGAGAGGTAATGCCCTATCTTTAACGACGCTGCGGTATCTCTGCGGGGACAAACGTTGGCCTCACGCCATTCGTCGCCACCCCCCCTAACCCCGCACCTCTTCCCCCCTCGCGTACGAACTCCTTGACCTTACCCCCTTAACTAACCGAAGCCGTCACGTTTCCCTTCCCTCCTGCCCCCTTCTCATTCACGCCCCCGCGTTTCCTGTTCTTTTAATCCTTTTCGCCATTCAGTGGGCAAGAGTTTCCCATTTCCGCAAACGCTCTTTGACTCCAGTTACTGGCGATTCTCGAGTTTTACATTGGAGGAGAATATCAAGGATCGAATATGCTGTTTTATTTCCCGTAACCTTTTCATGTTGCAAGTTTCAGTGGGGTGAATGTATTGCTGGTAAATATACCAAATGAAAACTCGGGAATGATTTTACGCGTATATGAATGCTGACCCAGTTTCAAGAGTAGCTAAACATTTTTAAACGCAAGGTGTCATTTGATGCTGAATTGTACAATTCGTATACATAAGTCGTGTAATTTATCGTTAAGAAGACTCTCTTGTACATGTGGATGCATTTCCAATCACATTGAAAACGAAGTCCAAGACTTCACTTGCTAAGCTTTTCAGCGAAAAGTTATCATAAATAAATTCAAAATTTGATCTACTTTGGTACTTAGAAAATACGAAGACATTCATTTGCTTCTTACTCGAAGTTTTGATAATCGTCTGTGCAAAATTAACTTATTATCTTATATATTATCTAATGTATCTGTGAGAATGCATAGAACGTGTGATTATTGTTTTTTTCTACCGTTAAGCAACAACACAACTGCACTGAAGGTGTTGACCAGGTCCAAGGGAGTTCTATCCTCTCAAAGTAACAAAGAGATGATTCAATCATTAACTCTAAAGAACATATTGATCCACTAATACTCTCCTTTGTGTTAACACTTGATAAATTCATCATCTTTATTTTCAGAATTTCAACATTAACTGCTATTTTTTTACTCCTAAGTTAAAAATTAAAGCCTTTTACAAAATATTTGCGATTGAAAATTCAAAATTAGTACTTTTAAAAGTACGAATATCATTGAAATATATGAATATAATTTGTAAAGTCAAAGCTTACATCATTATTAAGGAACTAACCTCAAGCAACTAATTATTACAGTGACGTATATTTAATAAAGCATTATGAATATCAATAATGTATGTAGAAACCGTTTCATTTATTTTTATACATGAGGTCTTTGAAAATCATTGAAAATGATTTGTGGTTAGATTCAAATCAACGGAAAGCATTTTTGCATATGGAGTGAGTCTTCCGACCAGCATTACATTTGATGAAGTAACTAATTTATACACGCGCTATTTATAGTAACAAACTAATCTCCTGTGGTAACAAAAACCATAACCATATACACAGTAACCAACCCGAAGGTCGGTTGGTAGGTAATGGTAGAGTTTATCCAGTACTAAGCCCTATACGGCGTGTTAAATTCACACATCAGGGTAGGGGGGCCAGTTCCTTTCCCTGTGCCGGTTATAGTTTCCTTAGAAGATCTAGAACCCAAAAAATCTTAAGCTTGGGTGGAGCTGAAGGTGCCCAGAGTGCCTTGCCCGGGAATCGAACCCGGGCCTTTGTTTAAGTTGTCCAACGCTCTACCCGTGGCCTACCGCGACTCTCCTATAATAATTTATAGCTAATTTTATATAATTTTTCCTCCTATGATTGCAGCTCACTTTTTGGTGAACTCAAATGAGTTTCTTTGGGTTCGGACTCTGATACGTGATTTAATGCAATTATCTCAGAATTACTTTCAATGTTCCGTGCTTATGAGCACCAGTCATTGAAACGTCCCCTTTCATTGCCGTTGTTCTCTCTGCGTTTCTTGCTGGAATCGGGTTCCTCTTGATGCACTTAAGATAAGAAGGAAATGACTCTTAGTCACCCTCATCTGATATTACAATGAGAATCTTTGGCGTGACTGCCTCTCAGCAAACGCCATTCAAGTGAACACAACTCCGGTGGACGAGAGATGTTGGCAGTTCTAATTCTTGCAATCTCACATGCCAGGGAGCTCCTTGCGGATTGTGGAGGAAAACTTTCCGTTCCTATTCGTCTCTTCCTGCTGCCGTTTGTCCCTTAGCACTGCCTGTAAATCATGGAGTGTTTTCTGTTGGAATTGTTCTGGAAAGGAATTCAATGTACTAAAAGTGATATTTCTGCCGACGTAACAAATACTGTCACTCTTCTGGCGATTCAAATTTGCTATTATGCATGGCACCAAATTCTATTACACCCCCCCCCCCACATAGCCTTCAGACGCCTAATTAAAAAAATCAGAACAGCATTGGTGTTTCTCTAGTTATGACATACTATGGATTGCCTCCCCGGGACAAGATCAAGGTAATTTGTCCCAACAACAGGTAGTCCTTGGATATCTATTCAATTTTAAGTCAGAGCGGAAATTTTATTTCGGAATTTATAATGACTTTAAAGTAAATTGCAAATTGACAAAGCAATTTTTTAAATCACGGGTATGAAAACTTACTGGTATTATTTAACAGCAAATTGTGGCACTATTTTTGTGTTTAGTTAGCATTTAAGAGAGAAAACTTGGTTAATAATTGTTAGGGAATTGTACTTTTTTAAAGACGTATTTTTATTGTAGGGCGTATTAATGAACCCAATCCGTTTATTTTAAAATAGCTTGTTGATACTACAGAATGCTTTGAAGTTGAGCATTGCAGCATGTTTTTCCAAAAGTTGAAATTCATTGCAAAAGGATAGCCGTGCAATTGCCTGGCATTTTCTTGGAATTAATTCTGGAATTTTATATTTTCTCCAAAACCCGACCTTTGAAACTGGATCGTGATAGGAGTGGAAGGGCTTTAAATATGCGGGTGAGGAAAGGAATAGGGATAAAAATAATTAGTGAAAATATGAGAAAGAAAGAAATTTTGCGTATTGATTGTGGAGGAGGATAGTTTATGTAGGGAGATTTTTAAGGAGGAAAAGGAGATAGAAAGGATAATGAAACGTATGAAGATGTCTTGCTCGTTGTCATGGTGGTAAGTGTTGATAAATACGCATCAAGTCATAAATATGTGTTGTTTCAGAGAGGAAAGGACAATATTGGAATTTTAAGTTTGCACGAATACGAAAGAGGGCCGCAACAAAGGGAATAAGGTAGGACAGATACTTGTGAATCATTGACTTACTTTATGAATCAGGTATCGCGACCCCTTAAAACCCTACCTTTAATCGGTGATATTAACGTACTATATGGACTGGTAATTTTAAATTTCATCGTGACTCTCGACTCTGTGCGTATCCCAAATTTTGAGTGTTTATCCGCCAGATGACGCACGCTTGGCCCTCGTTTGATTTCGCTCTAGTGTTCGCGAGGAAGGGCACTTCAAATCAGTGATTTACTGTGTCCCCTCAAGGCTGATGAATGACGCATCATACCTCGTTGCTTACCACTCTCGGGTACTTTTTTGCCACTCACCGCAAACCCTCGTCAATTACCCAATTCTAATTCAGATTCCTCTCTGTCTCTCTCTCTCTCTCTCTCTCCTTCACTTTTTGCCTTCGCCTTCATTTCACTGCCTTTCCAACCACCCTATCCCCCCCTATCTCCCTTCTTCCCTCCCTCCCATTTCCCATCTATTCTCCCGCCCGATTCCAGAAACATGTTCTCCGGAGCGAGAGGGGTTGTTTCGTAGCTTTCAAATCAAATTCTTTAGAAGGTTTCGTGGGAATACAATGGCGAAGACCGCTTTTTTCTCGTTTAGTGGGGATGGGCAGGGTAGAACATAAATATTCACACAATGTTATTATTATTATTTTTTTCATTTATATCGGGAGAGCAAAGGAAATGAGTTACGAAGACGTAAAGATATGGCATTATTCTTTAGAGTTCGGTTCCCTCTCTTTTGAGGTGTGGCTAAAATTTTAGATTTCCCTCACATGTTCCAGCGGAAACGAGTGCGAACCTTTTTGTGAGTACTCTCCGAAGGTTTTTTGGAATAACGGAATCCTGAATTTTTTCTTCAGTACCCGTTGAGTTCAGACACGCTGCAAAAACGATTTGCTTACATTCCGTCAAGAGGAGAGTGTAAGACAAAGTGAAAGATGTTTCATCGAGGGCAGGGAAAGAGACCTGAAGGCACTCGTGTTGAAACATAATTCTCCAATTCGCTTACATTTATGAACTATAATGGTATTCAAATTTTATACGGATGGGAAATTTACTTTGCGCTATATTGGTGTTTCATTCGTATGGATGAAATAAATCCCCTCTGCCATCAACTGCCATTGAGTAGTGCTGCTTTCTCCTGTACTCCGCGGAGTATTTTTTTTAACCTTCCTTGTGTTGTACTTAAGTGTATTCTAACTAAGATATGTACAATCAAACAATCACTCTGAAGTGTTTGATAAAATATTGCAAACTATTGCGACGTTTTTACGCTAGTACTAGAGCAAAACTCAGTTTCCCCAAGGAACGGTAATGGACCCATAATCTGAAAAAAGGTCACATCGCAGGACTTATTTTTATTACCATGTGCATTTTTTTGTTAAAATAATCTTTCAATGGATTATAAAAAAAACCATAAACACAGTAATCAACCCGAAGGTTGGTTTAGTAGGTGATGGTAGAGTTCACCCAGTACTAAGCCCTATACGGCGTGTGAAAGTCACACACCAGGGTAGGGGGGCAGTTCCTTTCCCTGTGCTGGTTATGGTTACCCAGGAAGATCTGGTACTCGAAAAATCACATAGCTCGGGTGGAGCTGCAGATTACAAGAGTGCCTTGCCTGCCCCTCCGGTCAGCAGTCCAACGCTCTACCACCTGGACTACCGCGACCCGCGATGGATTATAGTGAAATAAAAAAATTAATTACTCTACAGTATATAATTTGAAAGGTAACCTGCCTTGTACTCCTGATTCACACCTCGAAAACCCACCCAATTCCTTTTTTGAGGTACATTGTTCATGCCGAGGTATAACTCCCATATTTTACTTGTTGCTCATTTCTGTAGAAGATAAAGTTTATGCGTTGTGGAAATGAACTTTTTCTACAAAATATATTCCTTTGACGGTGCAAAGATTGTGCAAATATTAGATTTGGTGTGTATGCCTATCTGATTTTTTTATTCACAAGCTAAATATTTTGTATTGCATTCATGGTCTGTATCTATCTGATTTCACGTACTATTTTAGGTCCGCAGAATGTACTATACTATACTACCTTGATCAAAAAGTTCCCGGAATAACCACCGTGTGGCGCTCCCTACGTTCCGATTTGAGTTCTGTTTTTTTTGTTAAATTGGTACATCTGTTGTTGATATTCCCTTTAAATCTTAGTGTCATAACTTGACATTTGCAAAAGTTACGTAGCAAAGAGTACATCTATCTCTGTGTGTGTTGGCGATTTTTTACAATTTCAGAAATGGATTTAAATTTGCAACAACGAACTTGTATTAAATTTTGCGTAAAAAACGGATTTAGTGGCGCACGGACGTTGGAAATGTTGGAAAAGTGTTTCGGCAACGATTCTCTAAAAAAAACGGTCGTTTACCAGTGGCACGAGCGGTTCAGAAGTGGTCGTGAGTCAATCGAAGATGATGAACGCAGTGGCAGACCATCGACATCGAAAGTCGGTGAAAAAATTGATAAAGTAAAAGAAATGTTGGTCAATAACCGCAAATTAACCATCAGAGAAATAGCGGAGGACTTGAACATTGCCTATGGATCCGCCCAAGACATTGTGGTTCATGATTTGGGTTTCCGTCGTGTAGCAGCAAAGTTGGTTCCAAAAGACCTCAATTTCATGCAAAAAAGAGACCGTGTTGACGTCGCAAAAGACATGATTTGCGAGGCTGAATCCGATCCCACATTCATCAAAAGGATCATTACTGGAGACGAGACGTGGGTTTATGAGTACGACACGCAATCCAGACATCAGGCAAGTGAATGGCGTTCACCAAATGAGCCGAGACCAAAAAAACCACGTCGTTTTCAGTCAAAAAAGAAGGCAATGCTGACGGTTTTCATGGATTACAACGGTGTAGTGCATCATGAATTTTTGCCAGAAGGCCAGACAGTAAACAAAGAGTATTATTTGGGCGTTATGAGACGTTTGCGTGAAGCAATTCGCCGAAAGAGACCAGAAATGTGGGCAGAAAACTCGTGGATTTTGCACCATGATAACGCACCGTCGCACAGTGCTATCATTATTCGTAATTTTTTGACGAAAAATGCAACAAATACCATCCAACAGCCACCGAATTCACCTGATTTGGCTCCCTGTGACTTCTTTCTGTTCAATCGAGTTAAAAAACCATTACGGGGAACGCGTTTTAGCAGCCGAGAGGAAGTAATGGAAAAATCGCAGGAAGCACTGATGGACATACCGAAAACCGAATATAAAAAATGTTTCGAGGATTGGATCAAGCGCTGGCATAAGTGTGTTGCAGTCGATGGGGATTACTTTGAAGGGGACAATATAGATTTAGATGAATAAACTTGTATTTTTAATTTTCTGAATAAATTCCGGGAAATTTTTGATCAAGGTAGTATGTACATGTATTATTTAAATGTGCGAGGGTAGGCCGAAAACTAATGCACACATCATTGTAGGTCACAAACGAAATGACCTTTAGAAGCACTTTTGGTGGAATGTAGAAGTAACATTTCCCATGAACTCGCATGCGCATTTTTGAGGTCGTTAAATTCATCCACTGTATTTTGAGAAGCGGAAGTATTGAGACGTGTTCTAATTCTATGTCTAACGCAAGTTATACAGCGCGGATTGTAAAGTGACTCCTACTGAGATCCATCGTCGTTTAAACGCCGTTTATGGTGACGATGCTGTCATAAGATCTACCCGTAAATCGATAGGTGGTATATTTTCGTGGTTGCGAGACTGGAACAAAAAATAATTGTTGATGAAACGCTCAGTGGACGATCGATCACTGGATTTAATTCAAAATGACCGGCGAATCACTCAAAAGCGTATCGCAAACCATATTGGAATATCCAAGGAACCCGGTATCTAATTGTTCAATAATGAAGCCGGCTTCATTATTGAACAATTAGATACCGTAAAATCTGTGCACGATGGGTACCACGCCGTCTCACAGACGTGAACAAACAGCGTCGATTGGAATGCTACGAGCAAATGCGAACAACGCCTTCCTCATTCCTCTGATCTTGCGCCTTGCGATTGCTATTTGTTTCCTCAACTCCAACGAGACCTCAAAGGTATTCATTGCACCTCTGACGATGAGGTGAAGGAAAAAATTCGATAACAACGCGATAATTAACTCGCGTTGACATGGCACTAGAACACGTCTACATACTTCCGCTTCTCAAAATGCACTGGATGAATATAACGATGTCAAACCTGCGCATGCGTGTTGAGGGGAAATGTTACTTTCGCATACCACCAAGAGTGCTTCTGAGGGTCATTTTGTTTGTGGTCTCAAAGCACATGAGAATTAGTTTTCAGTTTACTCTCGTATTTCTATATGTTCCATGAATTATTAGTGTTTCGTTACTCTCAGAATTGAAACCTTAACTGGATTTTATTCATGGCTACACTGTCCTGTGCGTCGTTAATCCATTTTTCCTTTCTCGCGTGTCTCAGTTTTGCCATGTGGATAGCTCCATTGACGATCGCTTCAGCTTGCCCGACTCCGCCTCACTACGTAGGAGTAAACCTTTTGACTTCCGCTCACTGGAGCGAGGGGGAAAGCGTTATGCGACACCTTGCCTTGGCGACCCGAGCCCTCGCGTCCACCCCCAAGGCCAACCGGACCCTCTCCCCCCCCCCCCCAACCCTCATCTTCCCCGTAATGCGATTTTTCCTCCAGGACATCGGAAGTTCCATCTGCCGGCTCCTTTTGAGTCTCCTAATTTCGTTAAGCTCTCCGTACCATGACTGATTGGATTACGGAAGTTCTCTCCGTCGTTAGGGTGATGAGAGAAGAGTGTTCGGGGCATGACTTGGTATCCCTGTCGGTTCTAGCCTCGGAGGAAGGGCGGTCCTCCGGAAAGGATTTCTCGCCCATTGAGCCTAGGATTAAACGGGTGTCACTATTTATCGCATGCCACTAAGGTCCCGTAACTGTCTGATGAGTTTGCGTAATTAATGAGCCCTGGTAGATTTTTACCGAGTGTAATACATGCCGGGAAATTTTTGCTTAGGAGTTTCTTGCCGATTCGTTGCGTATGGAATTTCAAAAGTGGCAAAAATGATGACTGGAGATGAGACAAAACTTGAAGAGGGTAGTGAAATTCTCTTACATATCTACATGTTGTGGAGAAGGCGTTATTATAAAATATAAATTCTTATGGAATTCATTACTCAGTTGCATGATAAAAAATGATATTAATATATCTCTATTGAAGCGACATTTGGCACTCGTAAAATGATATATTCTCAGGGTGTTGTGTGTAAAAGGAGTGGGTGACCAATTGCTTGTTTAAAGACACACGCCCCTTTCAAAAGCGATGTATAGGTTAATAGACACTAAACAGTTATAATGACCAGAAAAGTAAACATAGGAACTGCAGCAAAAAATATCAGCATTGGACTTTATTTCATAATTTTGACGAGTCAATTCCACACTTGATGATTAACCATGCATTTAAATATGATATAATGCCTCAGTGTAAATCATTTATTGATTATACGTTAAAAATAAATTTTTATTCGTGAAATTGCCCTCAGTAATCAGTTAACATTCCGTAGCCTGTCTTCTATCGTTGAAAGGTCACCTGGTTTAAAACAAGCAACAGGAAATTTTTCTAGGGATCCATTATCCTAGAAGGATAATAGATCTTTCTAAAATCCCGCTGAAGACGTTTTCCAATTTAATTGAAAATTCAACAGGATAGCGTTTGCATCAGTATCGTGTAAATCTTTCTTTTGACAGTTATTAAGTGATGTGACGTCCATCTCGTTAAGAAATTTCTCTGTTTCGATGTCATTGAAGTCAAAGATAGATTCATGCAGAGTCTATGTATTTACTGTGCAAAATTTTGACTATGGCCATAGCATCTTATTTATTCAAACTTGCTAGAATTCACGGAGAATGGTACAATTGCTACCTCTTCATTGCGAGTTAGAAGAAAGGGCGAGCACAGTATATATGCGCCTCTTTTATTAAGGTTCAGAGCGAACGAGTTTAACGATGACACTAAAGGAATTATAATGGCCCCACACTACTTTAGTAGATCAAACCACAAAGATAATATAAGGGAGTTAGATTTCAGTACAGATAGATACAAATACTCATTCTTACCCCGAACAATCAGAAATCACGATAGTAAAACACTGAAGTCACTTAAGAAATATTACAGACATTTATTTTACAAGTCGGTACAAAATTAAGCATGGCAAATACATTAGGTATATTTTTAGGTGCATAAGTGTGTTATTAGGTAGTTTTAGCGTTTTTATGTGCGTTTATGAAAACGGTTTTTGCATGAATACGAACCATGTTTTCTTTGTAGATTGCATAAATTTGTGGTTTTACGTGCGGTTGTTTTCTTAATGACGGGTGGTGGCCTAACACCCCCCGCCACGAGCCCTTGCGGCAACTTGTGGGGTAATGGGTAGATGTAGAAGTGCTTTCCTCTTGGAAATTATCTGTTCCTTCTATCTTCTGCTTGCTCGCGTTGGGCACCGAACGTGGAACAAAATATCGTTTTACATGAAATAGCTGCTCTGATAAGTATGTGATATGCCCTCAATTTCCGTCTTATTTGGCTTCCCGTTAACTCTGCGTAAAATCACACCAACGGGTTTCGGAAATGGCCAAAGTTATTTCAGCGTTCTCCGGAGACACGGAAATTTCAATCTACAAATGACTTAAGAGAAAAGAGGTAATGAGACGAATGGCAAACCTTAGTTTATTATTCTTAGGATATGCTGAACTTACAATGCTGGCGTATCTCCCGTGCCCATGCGTATTTAAATCAATTACTTTTCCGCAAATTTTAATTCTGGAAAAGAGTACCTTGGTCGACGAGCACGGTTCCGAATATATTCAACAGATTCAGGCGATATGAAGTGGAAGTTCGTCATTAAGAGAATAGCAAAATTTTCTCTTTTCCACAGATTTATTTGGAACGTGTAACGCGTTTCAGTTCATCGCCTCTTCTTCAGGTACAAAACCCTTGGGTCTTGTGCCTGAAGGTCCTGGAGCCAAGTTCTTGTACCCGAAGATAGTTTGATGAACTGAAACGTGTTGTAAAATACACATAAATCTGTGGAAAAGTGCAAATTTTGTTATTCTCATAACAAACAAAGTTCCTTTATCTCAATATAAAACCCCGTCGAACGTCGTTAAATGTTTTGATAAATTTGAAGAAAAAAATTTCCATCGCGCTGTTATTTCTTTTCTCACGCGGAGAAGTAGGTCGTCGATCATTCTCTCGGGAATAAAAACCACCGTTTTCTGTTCAGGGGTCACGACGGTTGCCCTCGGCCGGTGACCTCCTTTTCCGACACCATTCGTTGTAGGGCCCACGGCGGCGAGCATTAAGTATTCGCGACGGGCGTCACCGTCGTCTCGAGAGGACTCGGACCGAAGTTCACCCCTGAGGGTGGTAGAGTGGGGGAGAATGTTCCTCAACCACCGCATCTCCTCCGCCCCCTCACCCCACGGGGGTGGATGGGTGCGGTCGCCCCCCCCCCCAAACTCGCCCTCTCATCACCCACACTTGATCCTTGGGAGAATCCGCTCTCATCACCTTCGCCCGAGTACTCCTCCCATTTTCCATGAGTCCCTGGACAATAAAGTGTAGTCTTCGTGAGGCTTCCTGTTTTTCAAACCCCTAAATCGATCGAAGAAGAGGCGGCAAAGTGGTTGTCAACTGCCCGTGAAGTCCTCCTTTCCTGATTTATCTGTAGTGTGTTGCATTGAGTTAAATCTTTCGGTCTGTTATTAGACACAGGATGTTGCCCATATGAATCGAAAAGAAAATGTTGTAATCCAGGTCTTGTAATCCCGGATTTCCGGTCAAGGCGAACGATTTTGAATCTCTGACATTTTGCATTGAAATGCAAATTAGCGGATGACTCAGTTATAAGTTACTGTTGCGGCATCTCCCGCAGTTTCTTTGGAATTTAAAATGTTTAAATGTTATTGTTTATCAAGATGCTTCAGCTACATCACTTTCTTCAGAGCATCAACTGTTTACACCTATTGTCGTGGAATTCTACCATTTCCAGATTAACTTATGGTATATTAGACCATTGGATGAGACAAATAGTAAGAGAGTAATAATGAATACGAAATCACAGGGTGTTTATAGGCTGATTTGTCATACATTAAGGAATAAGAGAATTAAGCATAAATTTCCAGGCATATGTTTTTGAAGTTATGGATATAAACAGGACTACAATGATGCTTTTAAATCACTATTTACTCTTCCCAAAATAAGGGCAATATAACCCCATTAGATACTCTGTGGGTCTGAAAAATTGTGAGAACTTGCCTTTTTAAGTTTAATTCCGTCCCATTTAGCGCTAACTTTTTGGAAAAATTATTGTTTTTCTTTCTGCAAGGCTATATTGTGCAAAAGACCAAATGGAGTTGACCTCAACAAATTTTTATTCCAATGAATGAATTGCTGTAGATGGAAGCGGGATGAATCATTGGAAATTACCCTCGTAATTTGTACGAAGGCCAATATTGGCCTCAAGCATCAATTACCGGTGATGGAATGATATTGCAAGGCCCATCCATATTCAATGTATTTGCAATCTGCATTCAGAATACATGTGACCCCGAAAATCTATTATTCGATCTCGGTCGATTGATTGCCTCAAAATATGGGGCAATATACGTGTACATATGTATGTCTCTTTATGAAATTCGGTGATTGTTTTCGGCTCTACTCGTATTTCATTTTCATATATGTTTATTTTAAATCTCCACTAATTTTAAAATATGATCAGGATAAATAAAGATGAGTTAACATTAAACTCAGTACACCAATGTTTAAGCACAAAGAAATAACTCCTTAATTTAAAAGAAAGGACGTATACGTGTGTATTGTAAGAAAAATTAATCACATATCCCATGTGAATTTTACTATATTCAAGGAGTAATTTCTCTTCCTATTTACGTAAAAATCAATTCTTAGAAGCATTAGTATTGCCTGGTTCCCATATTGAGATACAGCGCGAATTTATCTTAAATTTTTACATGCAATTGTAAATACACATATAAATATGATAAAAATAAAATAACAACTTAATAGACACCAAACCGGATTACTTCAACCGGCTAAAATGGGGTAATTTTTCTGTAATCTGCATTGATCGGCAGCTAAAAATTATACACTCATTCTAATTTCAAGGCCATATCCCATTTAAAGCGTTTGCACATGAACTGGACCAATTATGCCGCTATCAAACTATGGCATTAGCTTTAAACTAGCTTCCGCAGTCAATAACTAAAGCAAGTTGGCTGTAAATCGTATATCATTCCGTTCCAAAATATAGGTTTGAACATATCTATCACGTTTCCGTCCCACTATTCTTTTTTTGCTAATTTTCTTCAGCATGAACAATTTGTTATATCTCTTTGCCTACATAATGTTCACAACACCGCCCATCATAAAAAATCATGGGATGAATAATTGAGGTGGTTTCCCGTTGCCTTCCTCGATAGTGTTTTTAGCGTGACACCATCACTTACTGGCCGCCCCACTGGGGTCAGACGCCATTGCAGCCGCCTCACTGAGGAACAGACGCTGCGTGGCCTACCTTTCGTCTGGCTCCTATCCTTAGACCTATGGGTGACCCTCCCAGGAGCAATTATTATTACTCCCGCCAGCACAGCTCTAGGGGTCATCGGAACGCACAAGCCCTTCCAACACGTTAAGATTAGGCTTTCGTCACCTCCATTACAGTCAGCGAAGGGGATGCAAGCATTGCTGGGTATATTGGAAATTCAGTGTGATAGATAAAGGATGACAATAATTGTAACTTAAACAAAGGTCATTTGGCTTTCAAAAAAGAGAAAGACTAAGTTAAACCTTAAAATAGGAGAGCAAAAACTAGAGCAGGTAGAACAGTTTGCGTATCTTAGAAGGGTCTCGGACCAAAATAATCAAAGTAGGAGAAAGGACATGAGGAGAAGAATTGCGTTCGACAAAGAAGTTTTCACTAGCAGGAGAAAATTAATGCCTGGTGTGTTGCGTAAGGATGTTATGAAAAGGCTCGTTGAAACTTTGATTTGGATTGTAGTTATATACAGAAATTGGTCAATAAAGTAGGATGATAGGATTAGATAAGATGCTTTTGAAATGTTTGTGAGGAGAAGGATGGAGAAGGTGAAATGCAGAGAAAGAAAAAAAATGAGGAGGTGCTGGGAACGGGGGAAGAGGGGGCAGCATTGTCAGGAGAAATCAAATGGAGACAGTAAAAATGAATGAAAAGCATATTGATTGTCAGTGGGATGTTGAGGACTGTGATAGAGGGGAGAATGTTAGGTAAATGAGGAAAGGGCAGGAATAGGATGGGGAACGGGAGTGTATGTAGTTGAAGAGGGGCTTGTTGTAGAGTATGGTTGTGGATTGTGTTTTTTAGGAAGGAGAAGAGAATTATTCGATAGTTTTTGTCCATCTAAAAGTGGTAGATTACCTTTAATAATAATAACCTATTTAATATAAATGCTACTTTAGATTTTAGTGTAGAATTTACAACGAAAATATAGCGAATGATTTCACTTTTCTGTTTGATATCGAATCCATTTTTTGCTAAAATAACTGTTCATATGCAATAAATACATATTAGCTTCCTCAAGTTTATAACAGCCGTGTATGCAAGAATAAAAATAATATTATTCGTGAATATCTCCATAGTTTAAATGCCGCTTTCCGCAATATTTAAGAGGGAAAACTTTAAGTGGCATAATTTCTCATTAGTCGGTTCTCATTTTGAATTATCCTATTAGTTTTCATTAAGTGTCAGAAGAAATAATGTTTTAATGCAATTACAGCCGGAGCGTAATTGATTTATTATTTCAATAATAGGTGATCTCTGCTTGAGCTTGCCGAAGACCAATATCGATGCATGTGCACAATCCAATCTGTCACCTGAATCATATACATGTATTCATATGCTTTCTGTGAAATGCTTTG
Source organism: Hetaerina americana (assembly GCF_022747635.1). Lineage (NCBI taxonomy): Eukaryota > Metazoa > Arthropoda > Insecta > Odonata > Calopterygidae > Hetaerina > Hetaerina americana. The sequence continues at coordinate 10,351,622 of NW_027287205.1, forward strand.
CAGTATCCAAGATCAATGCCATTTTAATGAAATAAGGACAATTTGCACTTTTCCACAGTTTATTTAACGTACGACGCGTTTCAACTCACAGAGTCATCATCAGGTACAAGACAAACTAAATAGTAAGGAGACCTTATTTATATGTACAGAAGATATGGTTGGGGAGGGAGAGTCGTGTAGGGGAGAGGAGGAGGGGGGGGAGGAGAGGCGGAGAGGTTATAAAGAGCGGAAAATGGGGGGTTAATGACAGGAAAAACCGCAAAGTGGGGGACAAGGGGCTGGAGTATCGGGAGCGGGTTGTTGTATAGCAGGGGGTTAAAGGCTTAAGGACATAGGGAAGGAATTATCAGTAGGAGATAGTGGGGGGGGGGGAAGATGGGTTAAACAGGTAACTTTCTGGGAAGCAGAGCCCACTGCTGGTTTTAGTGGAAGGGATGAGCCACGTGCTGCGAGGGGGGGGAAGGGGGGGGGAAGTGCACTAGTTAATTCTTGGAAAATATGATGACCGGTGGTAGTGGGCAGTGAGAGACCCTGACAGGGAGGGGGGGAGAGGAGAAGGTAGGAGGGTGAAGTCATGAAAGAGGAGGGGCAGTAGGATTTTGATTCTTGAGTTTATTAATCGTGAAAGGGATCTTGAGGAGGGGTGAATGGTTCACAAAAATTTGTTCATTTAGGAGAACATTGTGGTCCTCCTGCAGTATTTCCAATTGTTCCAATGTGTCCAGTTTCATCCCCTTATTCTCCAGGTGGAGGATTTCCGGAACAAACTTGCACTCATGTGATGTCCTTATTAGATGTTTGGCTAGGAGAGACGTTTCATCCCCTGATGTCCAGCATCTCTTATGTTCTTTCACTCTCGTGATGAAACCTCTCCCAGTCTGGCCTATGTAGCACTTTTCACAGGAATCACATTTCACTTTGTACACACCGGATTGAAGGAGGGGGTCCAACTTGTCTTTATTTCTGCATAATATCCTCCCTAGTGTGGAGGGGTTGTAAAGGGAAATGTTATATGTATCTTTGGGGAAACGTCTGGCTAATTTGTCCGTGAGGGGACCAACAAATAATAATTTACACCACTTTTTTGTATTGTCTTTAGCGGGCCTAAGAGGGCAAATTTTGGAAATGGCAATTCTCTGGAGTTTTTTCTTTAGCATTTTCAATATTAAATTTGGATCATAGCCATTAGATGATGCTATGGATTTTATAATGTTGAGTTCCTTATTGAAGTTGGTTTTTGTGAGGGGTAAATTTACTAGTCTATGTAACATCGCATGGAATGCGGATAGTTTATGAGCATTAGGGTGACAAGAATCAGATGGAATGATAATGTTGCTATAGCATGGTTTCCTGAATACTGAAAAGTTGTGTTTGTTATTTTTAATGGTTATCGTGAGATCCAGAAAGTTTAGACCTATTTCGGACTCTACCATACCATGGAAATAGATCCCCCCCCTCCTCCTCTCCCCTACACGACTCTCCCTCCCCAACCATATCTTCTGTACATATAAATAAGGTCTCCTTACTATTTAGTTTGTCTTGTACCTGATGATGACTCTGTGAGTTGAAACGCGTCGTACGTTAAATAAACTGTGGAAAAGTGCAAATTGTCCTTATTTCATTATGATGAACTTCCACGACCTCAAGCCTGAATCTGTTGAACTCAATGCCATTTGTTCTTCTAATAACAGTATGCTCCATTTTTTTGAGATATTAATTGCATACTTGCCATTTTAATTTTATATAAATCTGCCTCTTGTTTTGTAATTTTTACGTTTAATTTGAATGAATTGGGAGTGTTGAAATATAAAAGACCGCGCAGAGCTGACCGAAATTACGACTTCTTTCTGCGTAGGAGCACATTTTGTGTGGTCTATGTCTTAAGCATTTCATCGAAGTTTAAATATCTTTTGCCGAACTTCATTTCCTTCTTCTCCGACTACTCAAAAAGTTTCTTTCTCGCAATGCCGTCCAGAATGCCATTGTTCCCTCTCTTTCCTTTCACTCTCTTCCCAACATTCTTCCTTCTGTCAAAGCCTTCAGCGTCCGCCTTCCACTCAACTATCCCCTCCATCCTTTTTTCCGCCTTCTCCGATTTTCTCGACAACTTCCTCTCTTCCCAAAGCCCAACTAAATCTTTGTCTGTTTTTCCTTCTCCTTATACAGCTTATTTTCTCCAGACATCTCCACGTTTCAAAACCCTCTTATCTACGCTCGACCTCTTTACTCAACGGTCAGTTTCTCGACATTTGCAAACTCTTACCTTTAATTCCCATTAAATTTTTGCCAGCTTTTATAAGTGCCCACATAAGTGCGCATTTATGTGTACTTCAGCGTTCTTCTTTATTGAGACATTATTTTCTTTCTTTTTCTAGTCTTTCTTTCTTTTTCCTGTCCAGTTTCTTCTCTACCTACAGACGTGTTCATGTCGCTCTTACGATTTCCGTTCAGACTGGCTGTTTAATGCATACTATCTTATTTTTAACACTGAAATTTAACGCCAGATTTCCATTGGAATGCCTCGCATTGGTTGTTTTGATGGCGTCCAACTCCGCAGCGACTCTTTTGGAATCGCAGTCCATGTCGATTCCTAGGATTGGCCTTGTCGTCTCTCCACACCCTTTTCCCCAAACCCCCTCCCCCTTCACCTACCCCCTCAACCTCCGAACCCCCTTCAACCCCTCCCCCCTCTTCATCCCCTGCCCCTCTTCATCTCACCCTTTCGGAATTCCATTCCATTCGCTCCCGTCGCCACACTCGGCTGCAGCCAAGCGTTACCCTCCCCATTATTCTCGGACCTTTTTCTAATGCCATTCCTTTTTTCTTCTTCTTCCTTTCCACTTTGCCCTCCGCGCTGAATATTTCTCTTTGATTTACTCTGTTTCATTTCGACTTGTCTTTTATCCGTTCTTTTCCTTTTCTTCTCGAATTATAGCGTATTTTACGTTGCCTTTAGTTCTGTGCTGATTCATTGTCATTGAAATTCGTCTCCCTTGTAATGTTATTTCCTTCCTCCTGTCACACTCATAGGATTAGTATACTCGCATACCGTTTTGAATATTTTACCTTGAAGTGGCAAGGAATATGAATAAATTGATCATTTAATTATCCATTAGTAATATTTAATTTTCAAATCAATTTCGATCTGCGGCATCTAAAAATTTTTAATTTATGAGATATTTGTATCGAAACGAATTCAATTGCCTTGTAATTTAATCTTGCAGTATTCCATTTCATTCAAGTTTTCTCATTCAAATATTAAAAATCAGCCAGCTCGTATGAGCAAGATTGGAAAAATGGTTTCGGCTCTCATTTTTGCTGGACGCATCCCATTAATGGAGCTTTAACTTTTCCAGCACCATTTCCATTAAAAGTTCATTTTTTTAATCATTTTTTTTCTTTATCATTCCATTGCCACACGTATTGTCTTTGACTGAGATAATATAAATCAAGACATTAATTAAATATTCTTTATTCCATATTTAATTCCAATTAATAAGCTATTCTCTATGTAATAATATTTTTAATTAAGTAGTGTACCTAATAATGCCTTTCCAAAAATATTCCTCATCGCACACACATAAATAATGGTTATTATTGCAGGATGAATTAATATTTTATACTGGCAGTACCTTTTTGGAAAATTATGGGAGGCAGCTGCGTAGAACTAGTTTTAGCTATGTGGATCTCCTTGGTCCATCCATTTGTATATACGTAGTATGCTCTCTTACTCAGCGTAGAATATTCATTCTTCGTTTTAATTTAAAATAAACATTAATAGACAGGAATAGTGAAATATTTGCAAGGAAAGGATTAGGTTAATCGCTTAAGGTAGCATTGATTCAGAAAAAATGGCGATATTAATGTTCTAACAATAATTAAATTTTAGAGGTAATTAAGACCGATAATTTATGTAAATCCATTTGTAAAGCACGGAAAGAGTAAAATGAAGAAAGAATCAAAGACTGCGTTTTCACAGGAAAGTTTATCGCTGTCAACTAGTTTCACTGCTATACAGTTGTATCAACTGGACTTCAAAATGCTCATGGCTGAAGTTCAGATATTCTATATATATATATATATATATATATATATATATATATATATATATATATATATATATATATATATATATATAATTATTATTATTATTATTACGCACACAAATCCATACGTATAATAATAAATACTATTAATAGGAATAATAATATATACTAGGATTGAAAACAAATTTCGTTGCCAATTTTTTTACTGATGTGCGCGTGAAGTACTGAATTCAGACCGTCTATTAATTGTGCACATGACTGCAGCTCGTATAGGCATTGATAAGATAGCAGTTCACAAAATTATTTCTGAAAATTAGGTGATGCGGAAGATCTGCACTGAATTCGTCCTGAAGGTCTTAACTGACGACCAACAGCAGGCAGCCAAGGCAACGACCGAGTGCCTTGGAGAGAAAAATGGCATCGCGACGATTCCTCAACCACCTTACAGTCCCGAATTTTTACCAGGTAGTTTGGAGAATTTAGAGGCATCGTAGCACTTTCTGATATTAATTTATTTTTCCAAAGCTGCTCCCGATACTTTTGTACAAACCATGAAAACACAAATTCACGCACAGGTTTGTGTATATATTAACGCATATAAATCCATATAAAACTTCCGTCTTCCTCGAAAGAAACGACACTACTTTCTTCCGAGGAAGACGGAGCTAAGTTCCGTCGAAATTATCAAGAAATAACGTGTGAGGTTTTTTGGGTTTGGTGTGTACCTTTATTGTTTGTTGTTGTCCTAGTTTTTTATTCAACTTTTCCGTGTTATTTCGTCGAGGTCCTATAAAAGTAAATAAATATATATATATATAATATTTATATATATATCATATGTATAATATATATGTATATATATATATATATATATATATACACCCACACACACATACATATGTGTACTCACTCACATGCCGTGAATTTTTTCCCTCTCCTCCCTGCCTCTCCTCCACAACTTTTTTATTGTCTTGCTTGGTTTATCATGACGTCACGTTGGCGCGCAAGAATAGCGAGCCCGGAGGGTAGGCGATGTGGAGATGATGTGGGGTGGGGAGGAAAAGGGTGGGATGTGAGATAAAAGAACTCACCTAGGAATGGGTGGTGAGGGGAGATGCTGGGGACGATGGGAAGAGGGGCGAGGGTCCGGAATAAAATAAACCAGCGACGGAACGCCAACGGAGCCAGTTATTATTAAATGCTGGGTAACCCTCTTCCCACGAAACTCATTCTTCCACATATTCATTTATATTTTTAATTCTTTTATTAATTAATTTTTCTTTTTTTTTAAATTGGACCAAAAGTGAGCGGGCAGGAACGAGACTTCCCTTATTTATAAAAAAAAGAGTAATTGGAGCTTGAAAGTGGAGTCGCGATGATGAATCGGAACCGATTATTTCCGTTCCTCGTTTGTCTTATTCCAGTCGCAGTTGAAGGGGGAACTGATTTATTAATTTAGTCGGAGGAATGGGAAGTTTGATGATTTTTTTTGTTTTAATTTATTTGTTGCCCTCGTCAGCCGTTTTATGAACCTGGTGAGCTCTATGGACTCAGCATGGAAGGAAGAGGGTTTGGTGTGGGGTGGATACTTATTTCGGCTGAGAACCTGCGAATGTGTGGTAATTAATTGTGTTTTGACACAGTAGGTAGGAACAGCAAGATGCGGATTAAGAGGAAATCGAATTGAATTTATGATTATTGGAGGAGGGAATGGTGTCAGACAAACTAGACTAGAAGATAGATCAAGGGTCATGTAAAGACCGGCCAAAACCAAGTATTGATGGGAAGATTGCCTCATCATGGTTTTAATGATCTTGGAGCGATTGGTTTAGTCATATTATGTTGCTGAAAGGTAGTGACCGAATAACTTTAAATCTTATATAAATATTTGCAGTGAAATTACGTGTATTATTTATAACTAGTAAATTAAAGAATTGATAAATATTTAAACACTTAGTTGAGATATAAATTTTAGTTTTCAATTACATCTTTATGATTACGCTTCATTGGTTACATTTTTGCGTGATTTTATGATGTTTTAGCATAAAGTATTTTGTTTGAATGAATTCTAATGTACTTTTTTTCTAATTTGAGGAATTCTCCATGCAGAATTTTAATTGATTTTTAAGTCAAAAGTGCAAACAGCAAACCCAAAATAATCGATTTTGGGTTTGCTGTTTGGCATAGTAGTGCAATTATAATGGTGCAAAAAAATACATTTAAAACTATTTGACAATTTACGTAAATTACAACATTGTGTTTCTCGAGTAAATCTGATTAAATCATTTTATTCCTGATTATATCGGATGAACTCCGTCGTCCACTGTTAAACGACGACTGCCGGCGGATTTTTAACTCTTTCAGAAGTGATGAGAGTTATCGTTGAAGAGAGTATACAAAGTTGGCACAAGTGATTCTCAAGATTCTCAGGAATATCATCAATTTATTATTTCTTCACCCATTCTCCATGTGGCACCGCTGGTAATGAACGCTGAAATACGCCTTACCTCACCCCCTTCTCTCACAGTTCCACTTCCGAGCTGCTCAGATTGGCGATATCATTTTTCCTTTCTCACCTCACTTTCTCCATGAGGTCTAGGTATTCACAGTCTATTAGGTATAGTGTCCTCATTTGCCGCCTTCTATAAAAACGTTTTCTGCAGGGATATGAAAAATAAGCGTTTTGAAGGCACCAAAAGAGGTAATCCTTCCGCACATTTATATGTCCTTTGTTATCCCTTAAAATGAGAAGCATGATATAGCTGCTTAGTGCAATGCGTGCCTGTTGCATTTTCTAGATTGTTATCATGGATGTAACGAGCACCTCAATCTGGTGGTGACAAACTCTACAAATGTAGCGCAAAAAATGAAAACCGAGATTAATATCTCTTGTATACCTCCTCTATATATATATATATATATATATATATATATATATATATATATATATATATATATATATATATATAAACACAGATGTAGATTTTTCGAATATAGAGACACAAAGAAAGGACACTCACAATTTGTTATTTTACGTTTCGACAGCACGGCTGTCGTCTTCAGAATCATGTCGTCTTCTGAAGACGACAGCCGTGCTGTCGAAACGTAAAATAACAAATTGTGAGTGTCCTTTCTTTGTGTCTCTATATTCTAAAAATCTACATCTGTGTTTTTATATATTTGTGCGTCGCCGATGAGCGTTCCATTTCGAAGATATTTTATATGTATATATATATATATATATATATATATATATATATATATATATATATATATGTATGTATATATATATATATATATGTATATATATATATATATATGTATGTATATATATATATATATATATATATATATATATATACATATATATTAATAAACTTCAGATTTAATACGATCCGATTGTGTATCAAGGCAATTGCTTATTTTCGACTATACGTGTACACTTTTCGAGGCTCTTTTCTAATTGTTTAAAAAAATTGTCTTGTTTTTAATTTGACTGATATTCTTCCCCGCTCGTAGAATTACCTTAATTTAACCCTTTTCAAGAAGAGCTGGCATCCAGTTAAAGACAATTTCACGTTGAAGAGTATAAGACCTGCGAGTGCAATTGCGTTGATGAGATCAATTATATAACGTGGTAGTCAATGAAATGTGGTGAAACATGTTTGCAATGCTAATGAAATTGCATTTTTTGACCACATCACAGTTCAAATGTTGACTAATTGAAGCTACCTGATTTGAGCAATATTTGTTATTCATCCTTACTCCACATTAGATACCATATTATTAAGAAACATATTTAATAATTACGTTCGGCAAATTAATATGGTCCTCTTTGTATTTAATGAAATCTAACTCTTCGGGAGTAAGTTGATATTTTTTTAATTTCAAACCACAGTGAATAGTTTAGCAGTCGGCAAGTATTCAGATTGAAGGTCAAATAGTGATCAATAAATTATTATTTCCGAAAAGTTTCAGATTACCATCGTATGAAAGGTTAACTAAAATTATCCTGAGTATTTATTCCATTCATTGTACTGAAGTATCGTCATTATTGGTTGCACTATAATTAAGCGCTAATGTATTTGTAAGGCAATAAGTACTATAACATAGCTTTGTCGATGAAAACTCGTCCATTTTTTGTACTGAATTTCTTGGCAACTAGAGGTAGAGGCAACCAATTTGCATACTTCACGCTTTTATATTTACTGCCTTACGTAATATTTGATCTTTCTCTTCATTCTTTTCCAGGACCAAGTGTTCTGGATATGCTCGCCCCCCTCCTGAGAATATACCTCCCCCCTTTGACCAATGACCATTTGTCCGCTCTGTGTAGTTGACTCTGAAATTTACTCCTTACATATCTTTTTACTCTAGTGCCAATTCTTCTTGCAGGCGGCAATTTCATTGAGAAGTGACGTGAAAAAAAAACCAAACTAAAAACTAAAGAGCTCGACTTTAAGACGTAGAATTCCGGTAGTGAGCAAGGGAGAAACTTTTCCAGTCAACTTTCGTCTTACTCGTCGTGAATTCTTCGTCCCATGCCATAATAGAACATTTCGAGTTGAAAATTTTTCCGGCAAGAAGAAGAACGTTTCGGGAAACTTCCTCTCCAAAAGTCACTTCTTCCGAGTGAGGGGGGCGGGGGGAGGAAAATAAAAGGACAAATAATCTCTGGGAGACGCAATTGTTCCGCGACCGCGGGGTATGTCGGCTGTTTGAACAGAGCCCCCTGCATGCTGGTTGGGTCCAGCGTGCAGAAGACTTGCAAAGTAGTGAGCATAGGGGCATGTGAGGAGTCACTCGGTGGGAGACCAAATCTGAGGGTTTGTTTGTGACGACAGAGGAAAAAAAAGCAGTGATTGTTTCCCTGGGTTCAAACAAAAAATGTGTGCCTTCACTGTGAAGCTTGAGTGAACAGTTTGAAGTCCGCCGGATTTTTTTTTCACGTTGGAAACTTTCTACGAGTAAGGCGCTTAAAGAATTTTTGGATATGCGTGGTCACTTGAATAATACTAAGGAAAGATGCTTATTTTCATGCAAGCCGCACATTTAGAGTAGAATGCCTCTAAAACTATTTCACAAGTTCTAGCAAGTTTAAGACATTTCCATGACCAGGGTACAGACCTTCACCGAAATCCATTCTATAAGATTCTACCGTAAGTTTTCTTGATTTTGAAGCATATTTTCTTTCAGATTATTCAGATTTTTTTTATATTTTTTTTTAATTATTTTTCTTTTCTAAATTATGGGTGGTGTCCTAGCACCCCCCGCCACACGCCCTTGCGGCGGCTTGCGGGGTATTGAGTAGATGTAGATAGATTATACTAACTATTTATTAATATTTATTGTACATTTAAGATTAAAATATTTTCATGGTAACCTTGACATCTAGTATTTAATGTAGATTTTTACTAAATTTGAATTTGCATGTGCATTTTGGTTGATGGTGTTTCAATACGCATGCCTGTGGGTCGAGAAGGTTTTCGTTTGAATGAGTGGGTCAAGTTTTGCATCAATATTCTGGTTTTTCAGTGGTTTTATTCTCTTTTGCGGTTGGTAACCTAACACCCCCGCCACACACTCCTGTGGCGGCTGGCGGGATATTGTATAGATGAGGATGCAGTTTTAATCATAGGTATTAATATCTATATTCTCATCATATTACTTTTAAAACCCGTGGTGTATGAAAACTGAATTTTATGTGAAACAGTAGAGTTTTCCAAAGAAGTAAGAATAAGCAAAGATCTTAGCGCAGGTATCTAAACACTTAGATTCTTAAGACCAGTTGAAAGTTTGATTCAGATAGTTATAGTTTAGACAGGGAAAGTTCAATAAATATGGTTAAATGTTTGTTTATTAGTGTACGTAAAACCTTGACTAAAATACTATATTTCCCTAATTTTTCTGGGATATTGAATAATTTGCGTCATACTCTGTGTTGAATAATGCATGATGTTTCATTGGACACATTAATCCCGGAAAATGTATGGAAGGGAAAATTAATGCATATGTCATAATGTATTTGGAAACCCACGTTATGTAATTTATAAATTATTCGCCTAAAAAATTTAAATTTTTCGATTGGCATGAATTCGTTAAATACGTTGAGTTTTTCTATACCGTTTCAAGCGCCGAAACCTTAAATAAAATTCAATTCACCTCAGTGTGCAACACGCTAAAGGCAACGAGATATGCTTAACACAGGGTGGAAAATTCTGAATCAAAGCGAATTCTATAACTATAGGCGACCGATTCCGTGTTCCATTCTGCCGTGAACTTTGGGATGAATATATAGGGGCGGGCAAGTGAAGAGGCGGCGAAGTAAGAAAGGCATTGTTCCTCTGCCAACGGAAGTTGAAAGCGTTTCGCAATTTAATTTCCCCTTGAGATGGAAGAATAATCGTTCATTTTTCTTCTATTACGTAGTCATATGCTCTTTCCATGCAAAAAGTTGCTTCAGGAGTGAAAACCTTGTCTTCATCAATTTTCCAGAGAGTAACGGTTTGCCGTAGTACTTGAAATTTAATTGACTAACAAGAGCAATGAAGGACACTTGAAAAGGTATGTTAGTCTCTGGGGGTAACATAAACTATTTTGTATAATGGAGAAAATAGATTGATGAAAACCGTACATAATAGTGAGTAGCCTTTCATAAAAACGAACATATCGCTTAAAGTGAGAAAACGCTAACTTCGGACTCGAGGCATTTGAAATATTATTGGTGAGTGAAAATATTGTATAACTCATTTGTGTTTGGTAAATGATAGAGCAAGCCCTTATGATGAGGATAGGATATTAATTTGATCTAAAACTGAAATATCGAGGAAATTCGATGGCGAGATGTATAGAAAACGTATTTAAGTCGGGTAAAATACAAGATGGAACAGTCTGCGGTATTAACTACGGAAGGGAACATATGCACAGCCAGCAGAGAGTTAGAGACTGAATTATGAACTCGCCTTCGACATCCACTTTTTACTCTACAATATTTTGTGCGTAGTAAATACCGCTGCCAAGTAATTTACAGATCAGTGGTTGATTTTAACCTAACATGAGTTGAACGCAAATAGCAAAGTTTGTGTTTTTGATAATTTAAACTCTACTATATTAAATTATTCAAAAATCAGTATTTTATAGAGTTGCTGTTTTCTGTGTATATATATATATATTATATATATATATATATATATATATATATATATATATATATATATATAGTACAATACACAGTAACACACAATATAGAAACACAAAAAAAAGAACTCACACGTATTTTCTTGATTTCGACGGAAACAATCCGTCTTCCTCTGAAGATATAGAAGTGTATCTATATATATATATATATATATATATATATATATATATATATATATATATATATATATATATATATATATATATATATATATATGAAACCACCTGAAAGAAGTGCGGGAAGTAATGGAAAGCCGGCCCCGGTGGCGGCGGGGTAACGTCCTCGTCTGCCATTCCAAGGGTCGTGGGTTCGATTCCCGCCTGGATGAGTTTCGCTCCATCTAGGGCTTGGGTGTTTGTAAATGTGACCATTGTTATCGTTGTTAATAGTTCGATGTAAAGGCCAAAATGTGCTGTTTTCGGACTTATACTGAATAAATAAAAATAAAATAAATAAATAAAAGAAAAATCTACCAATCTCTGCATTGTTAAACCGCGGTTCTCGTGATAAGGGGATTAGGTTGCGAAGATTTCCATTTATATTTGGCGCAGTATTGCGAAGTAAGTGTGTGTAACCCTGCATTTCAGTGACATCGTCTTCCTCCTCCCGCTCCAACCGCCCGTCGTTCGCATGTCCCTCCAATCGCGTGCTTCTCCGCTGACCAGTGCTTCTGATGTTTGCCCTTCTCTACGTGCGAGCGAGGATCGCAAACGCTGGAGGCGCAGCAAACGATTCGCTTTGTGGAACAGTTTCTTACCAAATATTTGCACTCTAGGCTTGTTTTGGTCCTTCCCCAACGAGCGATTCTTCGACTTCACCCGGAAGATAGCCGCTGAGACAATAGACGCCACTCAAAACCCATCATAAGCGAGAGTTTCTCGGCAGTTCTTGACAGTCATGAGATGGCTCTGGCATCCCCTCGAATTTTGGAGATACGAAGGGGTTGACCAGAGTGTTGGTTTACGACGTAGACTGCTTTCCAATCCTTTCCCATGGCGTTTACACCTAAACAAAACAGTTGGACGTGTATCCTTGAACTCATCCTGCTATTGCACTGGAACACATTGTTTGCAGTCCGAAGATTCGATTTAATCAAACGTTTAAGAGCGATCTTTTCTGTGCGATAAAATGGAAGTAAATCTTCAAAACGCATAGTAAGAGAGTAAGGGATGGGAAGTATTGGTAATTTGGTGTTACAGAAGAATGATGGTGATTTAATCGGTAGAGTGAATCAACAAAGAGCGGAGGAAAAGGTGTGAGCGTACCGAAAAAGCGTCAGAAAGGAAGAGACAGAATTATTGGGCATTCTGCAGGGCATAACTCCCTTCGAAACTTAAATGAAAGAACGGATGGGAAGAACTAGAAAGGAAGATCACATCAAAGAGGTAGTGGGAATTGTATAAACAAGTAATTGAGAGTAAAAGCGGCCGCGGATAGCAGAGGAGAGAGGGGAGTGGTGACCGTGAAGGTGCCGCAAACAAATCATACGACTAATGACTGCTAATGAGAACGTTTGTTTGATTTATTTTCATTTTAAACTGTTATGAAAAAATCCTCGGAAAGAGACATTGAGATAGCGAATATATTTTGACTATCAGATAAGTCAAACTTGATATTGCATGCATTGTTTACAATTGTTAGGCGGTAATGGCTAATTGGTGCGGTTAAGTAAGTTATTAATTTGGTCGTACGATTTAGTGCACCTTTTTTCTTTCATTATGCGTATAATTCCCGAATCAGATTTTAAAACTGTGGATAGAGCAGAGCTGACAATAAATGTTAGAGTATTTTGGTGAACCTGAATTTCTCAAAGACTGAGTTATTCTTTTTTTTAATCTAGTTCATTCCCGTTTCACGGTAGATATTCAGTAAACTATTCATTATTTTACCCAATAATATTTGTTAATCATCAAATGAAATAATCTCAATATAAATAATGAGCCACGCCAGTCACTCATCAGTGTTTTCAAATGTTATTTATAAACGCTCCGTATTGAACGTTTCTAATGTTTGACAATTTATTAAATACTCGGCTAAAATGCTATACGATTAAAGCGTGAATTATAATTAGAATCTTATTCCTGTATTTTCTAGATCATGTCAATTTTATCGCTTCATCTTTTGGTGGATAAAAAAAATATTTCTACAATGTATTTACATACTTGGGAAATAATGAGAATAGTTAACTATTGTCTTGCCTATAAACATCATACTACATTATTTCTATGAGCCCTTAGTTTGAAATACGAATGCAAAAGATCCAACTTCCCGCAATTAGAATACATCTTCTAAAATATTAGTTTATACGTACATTTAAATTTTGTGCGATAGCTCAGATGTTTATAGAAAAATATTCTTTAAGTTTTTTAAAGCACTACCGTGAAATGTGTTCGTATTTGTGTACATTAGGCTTTCAATGACTTTATCTTTATTCAGTGAATTATTCATTCGGCTTGGATTGTAAATGAAGAACAAAATATTGCGAAATCTGTTTTCATTACACAACGTTAGCATCTTACTGTTTCAATATGCATATTTATCTGAAGAATATTGAAATACACTTGGACTCCTGTGTACAATATTTATTTTTTAACTCAAATTGTGTATTATTTCATGGAAACAAGGTTATTTCAAGGGTCCATTAAAGAGGACTTGAGGAGCAACAAACGAATTCAGTTGTAAAAATTCTCAGGGGCCCCAAACTTATTCCAAATTGTCATCGTCTTGAGCTATTATCAAAATAGTCTGCTTTGAACTATAGAAATGAAAATCCTAAAATGTTCTCCACTAGTTTGTGATTAGGTATCACAAACTAGTGGAGAACCATCAAAGGGCGCTCATCTTTTTTATCACCATCAAAGGGCGCTTTAAACTCCTACACACTAGCGGGGGTACTCGTATATCGTGACGCAGGTGTAGTCAAGTCCTCATGGAACAGGATGGCATGCATTCGTCGTATTTACCACGCGCAAAAAATAAAGACTCTCTTTGGTTTTTTTACGTTTTTTTCACCTGGAATAGATGGGGAGAGGTTTGGGAATTGCACAATTCCCGCTGGAGATTCTCCCTTGACGGGTCGGTGCGGACAAAATGACGATCGTCGACTGGGGCATTGCCTCTCCGCTGAGGCCTCGGGGCGTTTTCGAGTGACGTTGATGTAGAACGCGATCGTGATTGGCTGCAGCGACGTGCAGGGGGGTAGGGTGTTGGGAAAAGAGTGGAGGAAGGCTCGGGGTGGTTGGGGGGCGGGAGGGAATGGGCTCTTCGGCTTGGGAATCGAAGCGGTCTCCTCTGGAATGTCGCTCTATCGGACGCGTATCAAAAGGCATGGACGAGAACCCCTGTCCGTCCTCTCTTGCAAAGGCTCATCGGCCCTTCGATTGCTCGACCCTATTCTCTCCTGCGCAGTCAATGTGTCGCAGACGCGGAGAGAGGAAGAATAGATAGATGTGTAAGGGTGGAGAAGTCCATTTCTTCAAACACCGAATCATTCGCATGGCCAGGGTTCCGCCCTGGACATTGTCTTCACCCGAGGTCAGCTCGTGAAAATAGGTCACTTAATGGTAGTTTTCTTCCCAGATTTACAATTTTTCGTTTGATTTTAGTAAAACTTGTATTTAGGATTTTTATGCTGCTGATTTTTGCTCTTCTTTGCCTTGGTTTTATCTAAAAATATGATGCAAATTTGACAATTTCAGGTTCCAATCCTACATGAATATTGTTTGCAGAACTTATGCAATAGCGTATTCATCATCCGAAAAGAATATTCTTGCTTTACTTTAGAGGTCTTTTTAATTAGTATTCAAATAATATTTGATTATAATAATAAAATCGAAGGGCGGAAACATAGGATAAACAGGATATCTCTCCCAAGTGATCCTGAATTTCTTTTGCAAATAGCTTTTAGCTGTTCGGGAGTCAATCCACCGTATTGAATTGTTTTATAAGTTAATTTTATTTTTTATTATTTCTCTGGTAACAATAACCTATATAATTAAAATTTAAAAATATACCAACTTTTCTCTTTTTTGGGAATTTTTAATGTTAAGTTGATGGTTAGACCTAACATTTTAGGTATATTTACTATTTTAATTATGAATTATCAACTTAATTATGTTTGCTATTCGATTGTAAAAATATCTTGGTAAAAATATTTAAATAATTACATCATATCATCATAAAAAAATTGTAATATTACGATCATATCAAACCCTCGATTTTCGCTTTTTCCCGTTTTCATTAAATCAATTTCAGACACTGCTTCATAAGAAAACTTTGACAAATTTTTCAACTTATCTTTAATTTGTTCACGTGTCCTAAAACAGCATTAAGGGTTGTTTTACACTCACTGCAATGGTTTTGGAAAATGGTTTTCTTTCTTGCTACGTTGTTCTTGAGCTACGATTACAACCCATATTTTGGCATTATGTTTTCTCTTACTTGTTTGTGACTTAACACCTTAAAAATGTCAGCCAATTAGTCTACTGGTGCTTGCATTGTAGGTCTGCTTATTGTATCCTTATTACCTTTGGTATTTCCATACTCTTCGAAAATTGCTTGGTAAGATGTAGCCTTAATTCAAGGTAATTGATACATCCAGTCTTGCTATTTGTTAGCACACAGGAACTAGCGGTAGCGAACTCTAACAAATGACGAAATTTCTTGTGATATATTTTGCTCTTCCTCTTTCAACCGACACACTGTCTCTATTGATTGGTCAGTCAAGTCTCACCCCCCCCCCCCCTAACTATAAACTTTTAGCCAACGCTTGCTTCAGGATTTTTGTTCGTTTCCTCGCCACTGCTGAGAACCTCTAGAATCCTTTCATCATGTGTGCGGTATTCTTAGATCTTGTTTCCTCGTCCAAATTATTGCCATTAGTTTTTCAAGATATACAGCAGCTACTTCTTATTTTTTCAATTGTTTCCTTAGGAGGTTTTTCCTATTCTTCCGTATAATCCTAAAACCATCGGCCTCATTTCTATTTAAAAAGGCTTATAGATCAGGTCTTCTAAAGTAATTATTTACCCCTTTCATGTAACCTCTGTTGACGAAATACTGTTCAAGAGTATGCACTCTCCTCGAAGATGTTCTTAACCCTGAAATTTTAACCCCTTCGACTGCTTCCACTATTTCTGCGTATCTTTTTCGAGTGAACACGATCAATTGTCACATTCATTTACTTTTGCAGCAAAAACATTATATCGCATGACTGGGTAGCAAATCGTGACACAGTGTTTTTATAATTTGCATATTATATGACAGACTAAACATACACTTTAGGAGAATTTCGTCTACAACTGACTTTCAAGTGTGTAACTTTGCTAAAACATCTTCATTAAACACTAAAAACACTGATTTTATTCTATGTAGTTTTACGAAATCTTCCCCTTCCGCTCAAAATCTCTCTGTTTGCAAAATAAAAAAATACAGGAAACAAAAAGAAAGGTTTTTTGGTAATCTTCTTACAAAGAAATTTTTCAGCCATGACTCTGCAGCGCGAAAAATAATTTTACATCTCATTTTTGCATTATTCTTGGAATGAGGAGGATGCTCGGTAAAAAATCGAACCACATCCTCTTCGGTTGTTACCTAATCTTTATTCCAACTTGACCTTTTCATTCTTTGTTGGCTTTTTTTCATTTTTCTGAGTTTCTTGTTATGATTTGTCCGTATGGCTATTTCAAAAATATTTACGTGAAAAATGTCTATAAAAATTTCCATCGATTCTGACCGAAAACCTCAATGCTAGGGTCTGGTGAATACGTCGTAAGAAATTGCGGTCCAGTTTCGTCACACCATTTAGCTTCGGCAGCCTCGCCTTGAATAGAATCCTCCTCGCTGCTCATACCCTCAGAATCACTGTTCAAAGACAGTGATCCCAGGTCTCTCTTTTTGCTTCAAGGTCATCTCTGCCCGGTGGTGTGCCTTCGGCAGACACCAGTATTTCCTCTTCACTATTAAAACTCTCTTCATTTGCATGACTAAAATACAGCATCTTGCATAAGCAAACTTTTTTACTAAAATAATGAAAGCTAAAATTACATGTTTCACGGAAAGGGATGGTTTTATAGCATCCACACGGTGCAGAGAAAGTAAGCAATGTGTTTTAAAAAATCGACGTTCAGAAGAAGAGTACGATAGAAGTACAGAATATTATTTTAAATACCCAAAAGCAGACATTTCCTATTTTTTATAGTGTAGATTTAAAAGAGTAGTTACCGGTAATGTTCAATTTTAACGTTCAAAGCGGGATATTTTTAGCTTTTCCTTGGATGACATGCGCCAAACTACCAAAAGAAAGGAGGAATATGTTATTTGGTATCCATGAGAGGGTCTGCTCAACAGTTAGCGGCAATTCCTTTTATTAGAGGAACAATATTACATCGGGTGATCGTGGATCAAAGTCTTTCCCTCTAAAGGGTGATGGGTCGTCGACAGTAAAAGAGATTGACGGACAAACACTTGAGGCCGTCCCTCTGCCCTCGCACCCCCAGGGTGGCCTTTGAAATATGGGGGTTGAGGTGGAGAGAGCAAGAAGGAAGGGTAGAAAGACTGGTCAAAAGTAAAATTATGATTTTGCCTTTGCACTGACGCATTGTCCTGGGATTTTTGCAATGTTATATGAAGATATCGGTGTTATATTGGAAGAGATTTCTTTTGGCAAAATAAACGAGTAACCTCTATGATTTTATGATATTTCTTCGTGCAACGCGCTAGCGCCTGTTTCGCACTGATTGGTTTCGCTCGATAAAAATTCTTAAAAAACGATAAGCAAAGAATTCAACCCGAATGTTTTTAATCTTAGCATTCGAGATTATAATCTCGTATCCACCCATAACTCCAGGATAAGATTAGTGCAAATGAAAGAATTAAGGAAATTATCAAATTGAAAAAGTTAAATTTCTACTTTGTAGTAGTGTGATAAAATTATATGCTTTTATGGAAGAATTAGGAAAATACAAGATCCATAGCAGTTGTGGTCAGATTTAAAATACCTTCAAGCAACATAAGCTGTTTTTTCGAATGTTTTATTGAAGCGTGAGGATGTAATGAAATGCTGTTGTTGGTTTGATTGTTCTAATAGTGTCACGTAGTATTGTAGTTGTAACTTTGATCTGGTTAGTAGTTTTCTACGATACGGAAACGCGGCTGTCAAAACAAGAGCATGAGCATAGATTAGAGGATTGGGTATGGAGAAGGACGAAAAAATGTTTTGAATAGAAAGAAAAACAAAAGAGAAAGTTCTGGGCATGGTGGGAAAGGAGAGGGGATTTCTTTCAGAAAGCCAAAGGAGGCACATAAGATGGATGCAGGGAGTTGCGACTGGAATTTGGATGTTGAAAGAACGACAATGTATTGTTTATTTCCCCCTCTTAATTTCTTAAGTGATCGGGAGGATGAAATCTTTTTTTTAAATGAATTCAATGGAGTTATCATGGACGCCATTTCGACTCACAACTGTTCCTGAGCCTCCTTTCCCCCCTCTCCCACTCAATTGTTGCTCAGGTATCCTGATTAATTATTCACCGAACATGAAACAGACCACCGTTGAACGTATATCTAGGTGCCAAATAATTGTTTCATAAATAACTCGTTAAATATTTGCGAGATACTTAATTGAAATAACCTCATTATGCTCCTTCATATAACGTTTGGTATTTATTTGGTTTCATTTAATTTAGGTGGTAGGTAGTAAAGAGGACAGAACAAAAATTGAATCACATTTCCCATACTTTTAGACATTGAATGAAGCTTACTGAAATGCATAAAGAATTAAAAATTACAAAGGGATGAAGAAAGCGGAAATTCTTTATAAAATGAACTGAAATACGAGGGTCATCCGGAAAGTAGTACCCGTTCGTGAAATAAAGACACAAAAGTAAATATTAACAAACATAAAAAATTTTATTTGAAAGAGGATACTTTAAACTACTTCTCAACATAATCTCCAAGCAAATTAAGGCATTTGTCATAACGTGTGACAAGTTTCTGTATTCCTGCTGCATAGTCCTTCGCCGCCAGCTCATTGAGATACGCGAGGGACCCATCTTGCACAAATTTTTGCATAATGCAGATGGTGTTTAACAATTTCATGAACAATTGTTCGAGAAACATTGGGAAAATGCTCACAGATGTCATCAATTGTGACGCGCCGATCGTTCCTCACGAATTCGTCAACTGAGCTCACCAGTTGGTCTGTAATGACAGACGGTCTCCCCGAACGCTCATCGTCGTGTGTGTTCCCCCTCCCCATGTTGAAGTTGCGACACCACCGCCGAACAGACGACTCGTCCATTACATTGTCTCCATACACCTCCTTTAATTGGCGATGAATATCACATGGGCGAACGTTTCTTGCATTGAGGAATTTAATCACTGCCCTCACTTCACAACTGGCGGCGTTCTCAATTTTTTTAAACATTGTAAACAATCACAGAAACAACACAGGCAATGCTAGCGTCACGCAACTTGGCTCAGAGAAGGCAGACAAGCCACTGAAGCTATCTGACCTCGTCCAGCGGCTACTCGCGTCGTCAGCACTTCATGCGGCACGAACGGGTACTACTTTCCGGATGACCCTCGTATAATACTTTAATATTGAATAATGATGCAATTTCATTTCAGCAAGTGAATATTTTACTTAGGATGCGAAATTTTTAATAAATAAGTTTGAATTTTGTGGACTAAAACTCGAGCTATGAAAAAGCATTACCAAACCCGATAGTATATAATACTATATAGTCGTATAAAATACTACCAGGACCACGTTTTTCGCTTTGTCCCAACACATTACTCCTATATTTAAGCGTATTTTTCTGTGCATTTTTTATTTTGCTAGATATACGAATATTTTTTTATGAACACTCGCTTTTGCTTTTGAGAAATGACCTCATTACTTTTGTGAAATGAAGACAGTTGATAAGTTTCGGAGCGGATGAAATTCGCAGTTATGTTCGCGATCTTCAGTTAAGTCTTCCTCTTCCACTTCAGTTTTGCATCAAATGGATTGACAAATAGTGACCACATTTATGAAAATAGTTTCTAACCAATGATTCCCTTTTTTCTAGAATTCCATCCATGGCCCAGTTCATGGAGACGTAGGTGACAATGTCATCCCATCTCATAAGATTTTCACGCTTTTCGGGTCATCCGACGCTCGAGAATACTTTATTTTATCGATTGCTGATATATAATGTATCGGTTTGCCGAATACAAGAAGAAAAATGTCAGAGAAAAGTCATGAGTCAATAAACAGAGTTCTGTATGGGGCAGAGATCCAAGGATCCATGAGAGAGCTTTTCTCTAGATCGGAGTGGCAAGAACTGAAAATATTAAACCTCTGAGCTCTTGTTAAATATACAGTTACATTGATACTTCCTCAATGTAATGGGCACTAGAACACTTATATACTGTTTAAGATGTCTTATTGTTCCCGCTGCTAGAGTTAAAACTCTGCTCTCATTTCCTGCTCTCATGCATTATTCTGCAACTAAAATCCTGCAAGGAAGGCTTTTTATCGTTAAAGATCGGTTTTAGAAGCTTCCTACGGACTATTGTCTTCTACACATCACCAGAACGCTCCCTTTTTTGCCATTATATTACCTTTTTTACTTTTTCGTAACTTTTGTTAACTATAAAATTTCTAGAAAGCGTATTCTTTGCTTTCTACTAACCACCTGAAATACCTTTCTCACTTATATCACGGCCCTCAACATGCAATCGCCACTAACTTGCCCCTGATAAGAATCTGGCAATTGTTTGAGAGCGGAACTTAGTATTTCTACTGCACCAAACACGGAGGAAATTTTACAATTAATATGTTATGAAAATTAATTTGATTCAAGATTCAAAATGAATAAATATAATTCCTACCTCCTTCGTCATTTATAATATATGTATACTATATGTGGAGCACTGTTGTTTCTTGTAATCCCTATTTTGTGAAATTCCTATTAGTATTAAAAATTCACAAATTACCTTTATCTTTTCAGGTGGGTTCTAATTTTGACTGATCCTCACTACGGGATATTGTTTGAATGCAGTGGTAGCGATAGTAAATGTAAGTATTCAACCAACTATTAGTTCTTTTACTTTATTTATTTTATAATATTCTCAATGATAAAACTTCATTTTTCGTCATCACGTTATTTTTAATGTCTGCTGCTGGCCTTGAGCATCCCCGACCGAAATCTTTAGCTGACTGCCCCCACGCCCGCCCCGCGCGTTAATATATCCGGCCGACCAATATGGCCGACGGACACATTAAAACGCGGGTACGGCCCGTGAGGGCTCGTCTGCCAGATTATCGGCCGTGGATACCCAAGACCAGGTCACTGTCTGCGACTGTACGTTCTTTATTATCTCAAAATACATATTGAATAACAAGGGGCGTGTCCGGAACATGACTCCGTTCCCTTTTTGCAATGTATATAATGCACTCGTATTATCCAAGTAAACTTTAACGTTAACATTTGTCAGATTTAAATCGTTTAACAGGAGAATGGTTTCGGTGAGGCCGAACAATGCTGCGTAGAGTTCTGTTTCGTTGATGTGCCAATCTGTTGGAACCGGGAATGACCGAGATAGTTGCCACTGTGGTATCACTATTCCGCCCTGCGTTGGGGTGGCGTCTGTGTAGATTTCGATGGTCTCGGTGGGCTGCGGCAAGACTACCTCTTTGGAGAAGATGTCCATCTCCAGGAGCCGCTTCCATGCCGCATCCTCTCGTCGGTACACTTGGGATATCAAGCACGGCGGAATGCGGAGCACCCAGGCGACCCAGGCTAGGTAACCTGCCGCTTTGGGGATGTCTTGCTGCCGAAGCCGGGCCATAATGGGGATAAGAGCGGTCACTCGCCGGCGCGCCTTGGCCGTTAATTTCAAACTTAGGTCACAGGTGTTAATTTGCACTCCCAGGTATTGCAAGGTTTGCGTAGGGGTTAACACTGACTTACGTATATTTACTGTTATACCCAGGGTATCTTGTAGGAACCGGGATACTTCATATCCGCAGACCTTTGTTTCGGAATATAATAGCCAGTCATCGAGGTACACTATTGTTTTGACTGGGAATTTTCTTCGTACGAAATTCATGACGTCCTCCGCCCAACGCTGCAGGATTGCAGGGCTGAGTGGGTGGCCCATTGGCAGCCTCGTAAAGGCATATGTATTATCCCCGTATCGGATGCCGTAAAATTTCCAATGACGTGGGTGTATTGAAATTTGAAAGAAGGCGCTGACCAGGTCTATTTTAATCAAGTAAGCGTTACGAGGGATGAGGCTGAGGGCCCTTCCTGGTCCTAACAGAGAGAATTTTGGTTTGATGACGTGAGGCGTCCATGGGCTGAGGTCCTGAATGAACCGGTAGCCGCCATCTGCCTTCGGGATGGCAAAGCATTTAAAGCTGCACTTAAGGTGCCAAGGTACAATTATCCCGGATTCTAAGAATTTTTCGACAAATCTGGACAGTACGGGTGACCGTCTGGTCCGAAATGAGATAAAGGGAGAGTTACGCGGTTTTGGTAGACTGGCTCCGATACGGGATATAATTTCATTTACCTTATACGTGTATGCGAAGGGTTTGATTGGTGTCACATTTTGTGTTTTTAAGGAATTCAAAAAACTATGGTTTTCCAATTTTATTTGGTATTCTTTTCTGATGCTTCAAAGCTTTTATTTTGTGGCCGTAAGTATCATGTTTGCATAATATTGGGATTATTATAACTCTTAGGAAATATATGTAGCAATGTATGACCGTATAGTTTATTTATAGTGATTTTTATAGCTTGAAAATGTTTCATTACATTGAGCATAAATCATTGAACTCGCCTAGCTGGTTTTACATATAACTTTTAATAAATAAAATATATTAATTTTTAAGTATGCCATTGGAGATAAGCGTATATTTCTAAGTTTTCAATCAGCGCGATAATTCAAAGGTACTAAAAACTTCATGTCGAATTTCCTCTAACGTGGTTTATTCAAAATTTCGCTTAGTTTCATTAGTTTTTAACACATATTCTAGTTAACTTGGTGTACTATTTTTAACTGCTAGTTGGTCAATTTACGATAGTAGGTCTTAATTTTTTTAATTTGAACGTATACTACCTTGATCAAAAATTTCCCGGAATTTATTCAGAAAATTAAAAATACAAGTTTATTCATCTAAATCTATATTGTCCCCTTCAAAGTAATCCCCATCGACTGCAACACACTTATGCCAGCGCTTGATCCAATCCTCGAAACATTTTTTATATTCGGTTTTCGGTATGTCCATCAGTGCTTCCTGCGATTTTTCCATTACTTCCTCTCGGCTGCTAAAACGCGTTCCCCGTAATGGTTTTTTAACTCGATTGAACAGAAAGAAGTCACAGGGAGCCAAATCAGGTGAATTCGGTGGCTGTTGGATGGTATTTGTTGCATTTTTCGTCAAAAAATTACGAATAATGATAGCACTGTGCGACGGTGCGTTATCATGGTGCAAAATCCACGATTTTTCTGCCCACATTTCTGGTCTCTTTCGGCGAATTGCTTCACGAAAACGTCTCATAACGCCCAAATAATACTCTTTGTTTACTGTCTGGCCTTCTGGCAAAAATTCATGATGCACTACACCGTTGTAATCCATGAAAACCGTCAGCATTGCCTTCTTTTTTGACTGAAAACGACGTGGTTTTTTTGGTCTCGGCTCATTTGGTGAACGCCATTCACTTGCCTGATGTCTGGATTGCGTGTCGTACTCATAAACCCACGTCTCGTCTCCATTAATGATCCTTTTGATGAATGTGGGATCGGATTCAGCCTCGCAAATCATGTCTTTTGCGACGTCAACACGGTCTCTTTTTTGCATGAAATTGAGGTCTTTTGCTGCTACACGACGGAAACCCAAATCATTAACCACAATGTCTTGGGCGGATCCAAAGGCAATGTTCAAGTCCTCCGCTATTTCTCTGATGGTTAATTTGCGGTTATTGACCAACATTTCTTTTACTTTATCAATTTTTTCACCGACTTTCGATGTCGATGGTCTGCCACTGCGTTCATCATCTTCGATTGACTCACGACCACTTCTGAACCGCTCGTGCCACTGGTAAACGACCGTTTTTTTTAGAGAATCGTTGCCGAAACACTTTTCCAACATTTCCAACGTCCGTGCGCCACTAAATCCGTTTTTTACGCAAAATTTAATACAAGTTCGTTGTTGCAAATTTAAATCCATTTCTGAAATTGTAAAAAATCGCCAACACACACAGAGATAGATGTACTCTTGGCTACGTAACTTTTGCAAATGTCAAGTTATGACACTAAGATTTAAAGGGAATATCAACAACAGATGTACCAATTTAACAAAAAAAACAGAACTCAAATCGGAACGATGGGAGCGCCACACGGTGGTTATTCCGGGAACTTTTTGATAAAGGTAGTATATTATAATAGCTTTATTTTTTCTTGTTCTTTATTGGAGCAGTGATCAATCGAACTGCTGAGGAGAGAAATTTACAAACATTCTTTTTCTCCATTAAAATCTCTTTTTCAATTCATATTTTCGTCTAATTATCATCTTATTTTGTCCAATGAATTCCTATTATTGTGTAAAAGCCGACTATTTTCTTCGGAGGAACAAACGTTTACTGCGAATTTTTTTCTTAATAAGCAATATTATTCCTTTTATCTTGAGAATTTAGTATATTAGCAAGAATTCGATTCAACCATTCCTCCATTTGTGATAAATATACCGAAGCGTCCGAGTACAAGCTCGCCCAATTTCATTTATGGCTTGGGTACAATTCTTGAAATATTAACACGTAATAATATTAATTGACTTTTAGGCAAAATATTGACCAAATCTGCCCGCATATGTAGGCTTATTGCATTTAAGTTTTTAATCAGACGATTGAATCATTCTAAGAAACTCTGGGAGATACCACAGAAGTCAATTTTGACTCAATCATCTAATCACAATGCAACAATTGCAGAGCATAAAAATAATACACTTTGACTGGGATCCCGTTCAAGGCGAATTTTCTACTGCAGCGCCCATTTTAATATCGTAGTTCGCATTGAGTCTTAGCACTAACACAGCAGGATGCGATGACGGTTCAAGCCTTATTCACCACTACGCTAGACCGAAACGTAAGTTACATGCTGGTCAGCCCACTTGCTTAATATTAATGGATTTTACTGAATAGTTTTTTTCATTGGAAATATTTGTTAATCAAACGTCACTCTAGCATAATTTTCAAATAAAAATTGGAGCGAAAACCAATTAAAACGAATGGATTGAAAACTCGAATATATTTCTTCACATATCTCTTGTTAATGTTGGTTACTGTCCGCCTGATTTAGCTTTCCGTTCCAGAGATATTTAGCCATAAGGCGGTTCTGCTTTGTTCCCTGAATGAAAGAACTGACTTGGACTTGTCTCCCCGGAGTGTTTTGTCGTGCATCTTCCAGTAGATTGAGGAAAATGGTATCTTGAAGTTTGAAGAACCACTTGAAATAAGAAGATCGCTTCACTTTGCATTTAAGTCTAATCTACCTCAAAATTTTCCACGCGGGTGAAAGGCAACGGAATGCGAAAGAAAGCCACTATTGGCGACGCGGTAACCATTGAGTACTGGAAGCCAAAACACTGCGCAATCTCATACGTACAAGATATAAAAGAAGAGTATAAACATAAGGCATGAAGGAAATGAGCGAAAAGAGGAATATTCCGCTCACGGAATATTTTGTGAAGGGAATTTCTATGAGTTGTATCGAAAGGTGAATACTGAAACGCGTCCTGAGTTTTCAGGGTAATTTTTTATTCAAATACTTTGATTGTAATGTAAGAGAGGAAATAGTATCACACTCTCAGTTTACTCGTTGATTATTCTGTGTTGAGCAAGTAGGGCATATAGAAAACGAATCAAAGGTAAAAGAAATTGCCTTCAAATCAACATTGCCCCATTTTTGGCATGAGAAAATTTTCAGCTATGGCTTACGTTTATTGTCTACCATAAAGAGTATACAAATATATTTAAAGCAATAACTGAATTAATAATCAGGGTAAAATATGTGCCAATATTATTTAAAATAAATAATATTTCAAATATCCATATCTCTATTCACTAGTATTTTCCTGTAATGCACATATGGCTATATACGTTTGTGTATCGAACCAAGCATGGATGCATATTACGAGGTATTTTAACAATTTTGAAACTCAACAGTTTGACATTAAATTTGAATAAATTTTGAAGGATTTTCATAAAAATTTCAAAAACTTTGTTTTTACGATACAACCAAAGAAATAGGATATTTATTGAAACACTTTTCCCATTATCACCGCTGTTGGCTTCGTAAAGGAAGTTCTATTGTCTCACAAAAAAGTGGGAGGCCTCGTATTTTTTATCTTGTTTGGAACACAACTTCTTTGAGAATGTGTGTATTGTTTCAACGGGAGAAGGATAAAATCATTTTAAAGATTGATAAATAATTTCTGCATCATAGGGGAGGACCGTTACGATTTCACTCTGCACTTTACCAGAGGGAAGGCTTCCCACGAGCGAAGGGCAGCCTTTCCAGCGCTTTCCCCTCCGTCAGAAGCACGATGTAATTCACCTGAAGTGTACGCACTCGAGCAGGGTACGGCTGTGGTCCACTGACGCCCTGCTGCTTTCGGGAATCCACCCGATGATGGAATACATTACGCTGCCATCCCTATTCAAATCAGTTTTGAAGAAAAACACGAATGAAAAATTATTTGAAGCAGGTTGGAATATAATTTCGTCGCCATAACAAATAGTGTGCCTAAAATATTTTCGATTCCGAGTGATGAGTTCCAAATAATTTAAATAAAAATACAAGATCAGGTTTGCATAATACAAAGAAATAGATATTAGTGAAATAAGCATCTGTTCATCATTCGGTGGCCGGCAATTGAGTTGGATAGTTAATATGGCATGGTATGAACAGCATCAAATACTGGAAAAATACTAATTATTTGAATTTAAACTCGTGAGTGACTACGGAACTTAATATTGAAATGAAAAGTGAAGGGAAATTAATTTTTGGAAATCATACAAGAAATCCAATGCGACAAAATCATTTGATATGTTAGGAGGATACAAATGATTGAAAGCTATCATTACGCATCGTGTTTTCAACCGGAAAATGTTTTTCATTAAAGAGTAAAATAATTGTTTTCAATAAAGAACGCTCTATTTATATTTCATTGATAACTCTAGCATGTACAATATTTGTTGTCAAATCAGAAGTCAGAGAACATACCAGTAAAGGAATTTTGAAGTGTGGTTTGTGAAATTTGTGCCTTTGTTTTTGGCATGTCAACTCTTATTCGCTGAAATTCTCTGACCTAATTTTCCATAGTTTCAGTTAAATGACTGTCTGATTTTTTTAAATATAAAAATCAACTAACACTTATATTTCTTTAAAAGTATCACAAAGCTATCCGATTTAGGATTGTACTTTACTTGGCAATAGATATTAACGATATTTATTTCATTATTCATAGCAAAAAACTAGCATTTCCATTCAACGTGGAGAAAAAACAGCATACCCTAGATTAATATTTTACTGAATAAATGGTGAGAATACAGTTTAACTAACAAATAAAATATCCGAGAGCTACATAATATATGCTGTAATGGCAGAGAATAATGGTGAGGATAATAAATCGATGTCTAATGAATAATCTGCACTTTTTAACCCTCATAACCGAAGTGACTTTGAGTAGTTTAGGACCGTTATAAACTTGATTGCTGATCTTTTTTATATTTTTTTTTAGCGGCAGTGTTGATAGATTTACTCGCGACCATTTTTATATACTCCTTTTGAAAGCCGAGGTCTTTCTAAACGAACTTGTCAACCTTTTTGGAATGTCATTTTGGAAAACTAGGCCAAATGACTCCGTCATTTGACTTTTTCATCTAATTAGAGCATTTTCTTACCGGGATCAAATCAGGTATTACTCGAATTAGGTGATGCAAAAAAGGGGACTTTCTGATTAGAATTGTATGTCGTAGTGAGCCGTATGCAGTCCTGTTTGATGTGTCTGTTTAAAAAAGCACCCACCGAAATTGAGTTTAAATAAGGGATAATTATAAGTATGGTAAAGATAAATGGTTTCTGCTTTACTCTGCGTCTGATAGAGTGACGTTTTGTCTCAGATATAAGTGAATCTGGTTAAAATCATCCAATTTTCGTCGGGAATTTTATACAGTCAGTTAAAAAAAATCCAAAAATTGACTTCCAAATTTGAAGTAACACGCATAAGATTTTTAAAATTATTATTAACGCTTTTTCCCCCCGAGATAGCTCGTCCGATGTATAAAATCTTCATCAATTCTTCATCGGTGGTGAAGAGAGGTCCCCTTCCCTAAGGCTCTCATTATCCCATCCCACCTCACCTACCGCCCGTATTCCACCTCCCGGGCCCCTTCAACTGCGCACCCGGCGTCCCTCCCTTGACGTCCGCCACCGCATTCAGGAGCACTTGCTAACGTATCCCGGGCCCTTTACTCTCCAATCCCTCCCTCCAAACCACTCGCTTCACCTTCGTCGGTCCCCTCTCACAGGGATTCAAATCCCGCCCGCCTCCACCACTCCCAGAGTGCGCTGGATGACTCACCACTCTCTTTCAGGGGGAGGAGGTGGGAAGGCAGTGTGCTTTCCCGTGCCCGTTTCTTTTTTCCCCATTCTCCTCCGCCTCTCTCCCCTTCCACTCCAAGCGCCGTTCCGATTCTCTCGAGATCCATCCCGCTAATTTCTTTCCTCCTATCGTAGTAGGGCCGTGTACAAAGCCTTCAGACGCCGAGGCACGTTATCTACCGTCCGCTCTAGGTTTCCACTGTGCGAAATGGGACAGAGCATCCTTTTTTTCTTTCTATTCTATTTTCACTTCCCCCCCGAGTCATTAAAAGCGAGGGATGGATTGCGTTGATGTGGAAAGTGGAACGGGGAGAATACTCTATTTCGATGCAATATTTATAAATTGGATAATGAGTTGGTCTGCTTAATTATGCGAATGCTAAATGCCTGGGTTTGAGTGCATGGAATTTCCCTCATTACCCTCGGTTGATGGGCATTGTTTTAAGCCGTATCAATTATGGTGATTATTATCACTGAAATTACTGAAGTAATTAGAAGGCACACGATGTTATGCAGCGCGTGTAATTGCAATGCTTCGTCATTTCTAAATTTTCTGCAACTCAAAAGCTAGAGTAAATCTATGAAATGTATTTATGAGAAAAAAGTGTAAAAAAATGATCAAAATAGCTAATCATGTCTTTTAAAAGGGTTATTTCACGAAAAAGAAATTGACAGCATTTTGGCATTTCTTCCTTGGCCATTGTGGCTAAATAATGTCATTGTGTGGCATATTTCATGGCAGGGGCATTGTTAATTTTGGGCCTTTATTATTTATAATAAATGCCAAAAGTATCGATATAAAATACATGCCTTTATTATAAATAAGGAGGCCAAAAGTATCGATATAAAATACATGCCTGCCATATTTTTCTGAGCTTATTAAATCAAGATATCGTCCTAAAATGAATAAGTTGTCGCCAATTGTAATGATTTCTGCCTGTCCGACGAAATGTTTTTGGAGACCGTTTGGTACTTCAACATGGGTTCTCTGTCAGTATCAATGTATAAATATTTATGAAATAGTTTATGGGGACGTAGGATGTTTCAACATGCTGAATCATTTAAGTTATCTCCATCCGGCAGTTACACAATGGCCTGGAACATTCCCCATCGGCATTGTCATTCCCTCCGTTGCAGGTAATGATATTTTTCTGGAATACCTTCCCTTCTACCACACAATTAGATCCATGCACCCAATTGTTTGAGATATGTTCTCTCTTAGTGTCTGAAGCGAGATTCTGAAATAACGTCGAAAGATAATATAGTATATCGACTATCGCAATTACTGAAATCCAGTCCAAAGAATCCATTGGACAATAAACTTCATTTGAATTTCATTCCATGTTATTAGTGATACCCCGTAAACAATGAGAAAAATTCTCCCTCACAAACAGGATGTTAAAAAGGGTTAAAACTAATTGTTTTTAGCTGATTGATCTCTTACGGCTACTCGTGCTATAGAGGACTGGAGTGTCATAGTCTTAAAGAGTCATATTTTTACGTGTTGCCAACCGGAATGCTAGATTTCAAGGAGAAAAATCGTTCACGATTTTTATCCGGGCGTTCCATCAAACGGGTTCCCGCAAAGTTTTCCGCTAGTCATCCCCTTTCACCTGCAAACTCTCTTCCTTTTTCCAATCCCCTTTCACCGTGCCTCAAATTCTTCCATACATTTCTTACCTTGGACTTTCCTCTTTCTTTTTCTTCCGCTCACTTATCTTCCTCGCCTCCGCCCGTCCGAATCCCCGGCCACCCCCCACATCCCCTTCCCCTCCATTTTATCGCTTCCCCATGGCCACCTGCGTCCTCTACCGCCGTCCCCCACGACCCCCGACGAATCCTTCCCCCCCTCCGCGTGCCCCTTCTCGTGCGCTGACGGGAGTGACGAATGCCGACCCTCATTGGCAGGGCTAGCGAACCGTTCGTCGGATCGGCCCCGGGGCTTTGGGAAATTACTCCGGATGAAAGAAAATCCCCTGGGCAACGAAGAATGCGGATCCGTGGGATAGAACTTAAGTTTCGAGGAGGAATTTCTTTAATCCATCAGTTTAGGCCATTTTAAATCCAAGAAGAAATACTGTATCGTTCGATTCTTGTTTTCAGTCCTGTCTTGACTTCCGTCCCACATATTCCCAAGGAACAAATGTAAGGCGCGGAATTAAGTAAAGTGAAGACATAGATTCTGGCTGAAATATTAAAACGCATGGATCCCCTAAGAATATTGATTTTTTTTTAAATTATTTTCATTTTTTAGATTTTTGTTTTGCGTTAGTCCGGAAACAGCGTTTCCACATTTACATCGGACTTTGAACTTTGTTTTAAAAATTTGACAATTGCATACACCAAATAAAAATTACACGCGCACGCAAGCCCATATGCATCGAGATATAATTACAAGATTATCATTGCATTCTAAACATTTTTTTAGTCATATCAATTTGTAAAAAAATTCAAGGATCATTGTTTTGCGACTACATAAGGAGATGCCGAAATTTCCTATATTTATAATGCCTGGTAATTTAAAAGAAATTCATTAGTAACAACCCCCTACCTATCCTTTCTGAAGTTAGGCAACGGGTAGCTCGGTTATGTTGGATTCAATTCTGTTTAGAGCATTCTTATTTCGAGATTAATTCTAGATAAATGTTGATAGGGACGGAGAAAGGAGATAGTGTATTATTTATAATGAATTTTTGCGAGCAAACAGCTTTTTCCGTGCTATCTTAGCTGACACTAATCCAACAGAGCATGATTAATTGTATGGATCCCATAAATATATTCTTCAATGATGATATTTTTATAATTGCCCGAATGTCGGTTCTCAATATTTTGGTCTTAATGGTGGGGATATGTAATTTTAACTTCTCCGTTTACATTCGAATTCATTTTTACAAATGTTAAAACTTAGTTGTGTAGCAATCCTTTCGTTTTGATAATGAAATGTATCTATTATGGTGATATTTGATTTCTGACCATACGATAAATTGGGTTATCCATTAATACGAAAATGTTTTTCAATATTTAGATGCCTTGATTGAGAAGTTCCAGTGGAAACAGCGCGTTATCATTAAAAAACATGTTGTGAAATAACTAATAAGGTAGTGATAATCTCTAAAACCATACCTTTAGCCTCAACATATGGAGCACATATCCCCCGTAACATTCCATAGGTAAGGTAGAACACTTCCGCCAGGATCTAACTAATATTAAATCACTAGGGGAAAGTCCATTGGTGGTCTCGTGCTGAAAACCCATGCTCATTGTAGCCGTTCTTTCCTTTATCCTTTTGTAGTACTTTAAACAGATTTAAATCACATCCTTGCGTCGTATATTATACCAGCATTACCGTGATTTCTTACTCAGCTATTTTGTAAGCTAAACTAGTGCTCGTTGTGGTAATGGGTAACATCTGAGTAAAAGAAATCAATCAATTTGTAATGGCTCCGGAAAGCATTTTGAAAAAGGGGCAAACAGAATTTCCGTGAGCTTTGACCTTACGTGTGGCTACAGATTTTTGCAAATGTTTGGCTTCTTGGATGAATTTTTGATTGAATAGGAGGCGTGATAAAAAAAGACAGGACTGATTTGTAAGATCTTAAAAGAACCAAAATCTATTAGAGGAATGATTTAATGTTTCGTACGTGACTGAGTCATGCCAAGCGTGAGATTTTGGCAATATTGAATGCTTTAAAATAACTACGGCAGCAAGTATAGGAGATATAATGCATTTTTAGTAACTACTTTTAAAAACTACGATTTAAACATGCTTTGCTATGGTTTATTTTAATTTCCTGCATGTGAATTTTAATTTTTGTGACGGAATATTGCAAACCGAATTTTAAATGAAAGCAATTGTTGCCTCAAGTATCAAGGCTATTAGAAAGAATATTGCAGCATAGAAAATGAACATCTAAACCCTTTAAATCCATATGTTTAGGTAAAATTGTAAGACAATCACCCCAAAAAGTGGGCGGGTCAGTTCAAATCCCTGAAAATTCCACAGATTACCACGATGGTAACTCATATAACTGGGAAATAACTTAAAACTTATTTGGGAGTATTCAAGTTTATCAACCGTTTAAGGGCACCATTGGATCTTTTGATCTATTTCCACCCTATCAGCTAAGAAAAAAGGAGACATGGTGCCATTTGGTGTGAATATTACGCAATTACAGCTCTGAATGACCTAAGGTTTTACAGCCACGTTTTATTATCAGAAATTGAAGGTACTCAGTTTATAATCATTTGTATTACGCTCTTCTATTTAGCTTTATATCATTGCAGAGCAAATGGAATATTAAATATGCTTCCTACATTGCGTAACAAGGTGTAATGCTGTCGCCGTTTTATGGGTCTATCGGCATTAAAGGGTACCTTGTTTGTCCGTGGGTGAGGGAGCCTTGGCCGCCCCGCCCCGGATGGAAGCGTGAGAGATTTGAGACGTCGATTGAAGGGAAGAGGCGAGGACTAGGGTGCGCGGGGTGGTCCCGGTGTTGGGCCCGATGCTGTGAATGCCCGGCGACCGGAACCGAAGGTCCGCTCTGAATGGTCTCGTGCGCCTTCCCTCCACCCCAGCTCCCGCCCCTTCCTCGTCTGGTCTCTCGGCAGATGTGCCGCGTGTTTTGGGGTGGGAGTCGAAGGCACCCGCCGTCACCCGGAGCCCAAGCCCCGACCCGACCTCGTTCCTTAATTCCTTACGTCAACTCCTCCTTTGCTCCTTCATTCTTCCTCTTCTCTCACTTTGTAGCCGAGGGTCGAAGCAGTCATGTTTCATAGAACACAATCCCCTTCGCATGGACAAAATATCTAATCTCCCGCCAGCAAATTCTGGAAGATTTCCTCTTAAACATTGTTCATAATTCATTAGCAATTACTTGAAGGATTGATATACTGCCGGGTGCTTCTTGTGAAATAGAATACTAAGAGGTTCTCAAATAACTGCCACTATATTTCTGAAAGCAATAATCTTCCGGTGATGATATAAACATTTATGACCCCATCTGACGAATAATCGGAACAACAGTAATTTTGTGATCGAGTAAGCATTTCTATTGATGGAAACTTTTCCTAGGTAAATGAAACAGTTTCTGGCGTCACTTGGTGGAAATTCTTCATATTGAAATGACATTTAAAATACTTCGCCTTTCCACATAAGGTTTATGTGGAAAGGCGAAGTATTTTAAATTTAATTTCAATTTGCGTAGGTTTTTAATGTAGTTTCGTTCGTATACGTTCTCGGAAAAATTTGATAATCATGGGTCAGAATTTTTAGTTTTATTTATCAAGATTATTGAGAAAGTACTAATATCATGTACAAATATCTCTAGGGAGTTATTTATTTCAAAACAAATAGCATCTTCACAAGATCAATAGTTTATCTGGAAACAAAATTTACTGGGCCCGTTTTTAGATAATTACAGCTAAATTTCATTTGGTCATATATTACCAATAAATTAAATATGACGGGAAAAATAAATAAACTGAATGTAATATAACCCTTTGCGCATTTACATCGATAACTTTGCGCGCCGCTCGAAATTTTGTTTATTGCTGTAACCACCTAGTGGTCTGAACTTAATTATCTTCAATCGCTAGTATTATATGAAAAATCTTACTAATATAGTTGAACCAGTTCGTAATTTCTTTGGTTATAAATGACTATAAAGACAAATAAATAAATAAATATGTATATATATATATATATATATATATACATACACACACACACATATATATGTATATATGTACATATATATATATGTATATATGTATATATATATATATATATATATATATATATATATATATATATATATATATATTCATTGTGGTGATATGGATTTTAGTAATATTGAACTACTAAATTATTTTGTCACCACTCGGAAGAAATTGGTCCAGCGCAATGCGATTTCCTGCTTCTCTGCAGATTGAGGTATTTTATTCTTTTGCTATGTAATTTATTTCAATTTAATACTCAAGACAATATTCTTACAGTTGAACTTTTTTCGAGGTCTTCGAAATCAATATAACTTAAAAAGAGAGCCTCCTAAAATTTAGTTTAAGTTCTTCTCATTTCGCAATTACTGCATTAAATATTTTGACCCAGTCATGTATATTATAGCTTTTATTAACGTTTCACAACAAAATTTTGAATGGGCACATTGAGTTAAATAGATTCACTCGAAGAATATATCAACTGAATAATCGGCTGAAAATTGACTGTATTGATCAGAAGGTACCACGGTAGTGGTGTCGTTAGGATGCGTGATTAGTGTGCCATTGGAGCTGATCCCTGTCCTCGGGAGACCACGTGCCCACCTTGTTATCGCCCAAGTATACGAGTTTACTGTCCCGAAAACCCTAAGTGCCAACTTTTTTTGCCTCGAGCGAAGGTTTCATTGTCATACAATAATTTTATTGATCACTTCCTCAATATATACCTGTATTCATATTTTGTTTAGAGAAGTGTAATATTATTACAATAAAGTCGTGAAACTTGGTTATTTCCTAAATGAATAAATACATTTCTAATTTGCCGGTCCACCCACTTTTCTCTTTTGCGGCAAAACCATGCATCTTATACCCCTTCAAATCCAATCTTACGCTATCTTGGGGAAATTCAGCGTCTCTGCATTTTTAATTCCAACATTTAGTAAATTGGTTTTCATTTTTAATCTTCTTACTTATCTTTTAGTCATCACATGTATAACATTCAGTGCATAAGCTTAAGCTTTCCAATTAAATGAGTTCTGGTTTTTGTTTTTATTTATATTTTGTTAATTATTCTTTTTATTCAGTTGTACCATTTTCTTTTTTGTTCATCGTCATGTTTGCGGGCGTACGTTTACATATGAGTTAAAAGTATTTTTTTGTGACAGCGGATATTTATCTGCGGTTTGGTTTCTTCATCAACGTTTCCCTTCATCCAAACTTCTTTTTGTTCGCGATTCATTATTTCCCTGCGTAAACAAGACCTACATCTCACACTTGGACAAAAGTTTGGCAAACGATCAAGTTTTTAATATTCATATTTAGGGATCTTGATGAGTGAACTATCAATTTTGAGACGTTGGCGTGGTTATTGTCCTTGAGACATTAGATCCTAAATGTAGGTTTCTAGGAAATGTAAATAGTTTATTGCTGTCGTACATGTCAGCCCTCAAAGTGACTTCCTTTCTTAATCAATTTAGCTCCACGATCCTTAATAATTTAATGCATTACTTTTGGAAATTGGGAAAATATTACTTTTTCATAAAAATTGAATGGGCTTTTACACTATACCCATTGTCTCTGAAGAAAACTTGGTTTCATTATCTTGGATTTTATGATTGATTCCTTTATTTCAAAAAACCGTAAAAATTAATTCAATTTTATTATAGTTTTCAAAATATAGTGTTTTATGGGATTTCAAATAACCTGGTTTTCTATATATTTCCCCGTTCTCTATATATTTCCCCGTTCTCTATATATTTCCTTGCAGGTTTCAACTAGAAAGTCCTGCATTGCCCTTAGTCCTGAGCATTTTCTTTAATGTTCCATAAACCTTTCTTTAATTTTTTACTGTGACTCCATTTAGCAAGCAAATTTGGCGTAATATGTGTACAAACCGAGGTGTCTTTCCCATTTGTATTTATCTCACTATTGCCCTCCCTCTCCTATTCTCGTCTGCTCTTCTACATTCCTCAGTTCTTCACCCTGTTTAACTTCTAATATTTTTCTACTTGACCACATTTCAAAAATTTACAATTACTTTTCATCTTTCTTTGGAAAAATCTATGTTCCCCTGCTAAAAGATGCCACGCTATAGATAAAACGTTCATAAATCTCTTTCGTGGTTTTATTAGAACTCTACTTGCTGTAAAAAGTCCTTACCCTTTTCGAAAGCTCTGTTAAAAAGAAAGATCTTCTTTCTTATTTCTTTAGTACAGCTTCCATCCCAAGTTACCAGACTTCCCTGAGTTCCAAGCTTCTAAAATGATTTTACTTGCTCATCAATGTATACTTGTATTGGTATGTCAGTGAATTCTTCATTCCCTTCCTACATTTTTGTTCTTTTCGATTATTTTGCAGCTCATATCATTTTATTTGCCATATACGGCAACTCTTCTTCTGATTTCAAATGCTTGATTATCTACCTATTTCACTGTTCTCTTTATTTCTCATCCCACAAATTCATCTTTGGCTCTTTCTAAGACCTTTGCAGTTAGGACTTAGGGATAAATATTTAAGAGATTTGATGATAGACGGTATCCTTGTCTGACACTCATCTCATCTTTCATCATTTTTTAGTCCAACCACCATTGCACCTTGCCTGTTTCCTTCTTCCGATTGACAAAATATACAGATCTCATGAACATCTAATATTTTTTTGACTTTCACCCTTAAACGCCTAAAAGCATCTAGTGTTTCTTGATCCTTTCCCAATCCAAATTGCTATTTGCCCACACTCTTTTCAACTTTCCTTTCTACTCTCTAAAGTCATTCTTTTTTATAGCTTTTGTGAAGTGGCCTAAAATAGAAAACAGTAAATAACTATTAAATACGTCAGTGTGATTAGATTTTCTTGTGTATACGGCGGCCCGATATCTTGAATTGTATATTGCCAATCGCAAATACATATCCTGCCAATTGAAATCTCAGCATTCCGATTCGACGGCGATTATTAAGTGCCATTCATCGTTGAAATGCATTAATAACATTTCATTCCCTTTCTCTTTTTTCTGCTTGATATTCAGAAAAAGATTAATTCTACTTCATGCAGTTCTATTTCTAACCCAGTGATTGAATTTAGTTTCCCCTAATGCAGAAAGTGAGTTAATGTTGTATGCATTGAATGGATACCATCATCCTTGTTTTCGTCTTTAATATTTATTTTTTTCTTTTAGGTTTGTCTTGAATCTCTAGTTCTAATGTCTAAATCCATGTGAATATGTGCACAACTATCACCCTATAACTAGCAGGCTCACTTTCCTCTTTGCCCAAACTTTGAATTTTCTACTTTATTTTTAATTACCGTATTTGCTGCTACAACGTAGTCTCACACGGCTATCATTGACGTTATTGGATCCCAGGTAAAGTCAACACCATGACTGAATGATGCCCGCGTAGCCTCTCGTACTAATGCCTCCTTCCTTCCTAGATTTTCTTCTCTACCATCCATTTTCTCCCCTAACAGCTAAGACAAATAAGAATGTGTTTATTAGCAATTCTCCTTCCTCTTTTGAAAGTCAACTAAACCGGGGGATAAATAGAAATATTTAATATCATGGGTTCAAACACTTGTTTGCCCTCAAAAATGCAGTATTTACAGTAGTTACTGCAGGAGTATTAACTTTGCCCAGCTAATTATTATGCTGACGGTTCTAATTATATTTCACCATATTAAAGTAAAGGCTTAATTCTTAATGTTAATCAAAAACTCCAATTTGATTCCTTTTATTGCAAATAAATTCCTACTCACGTTATAAGTGTACATGTAATTATATACAGAGTAATTCGCCAAAGGATTCTTAAGCGTTGAAAAATACTTCGTATCAATACTTTTAGGAAACTTTCAGCTCCAACGAAACCCAAATAGGCATGTGGAAATTTTACCTATGGTCAGGTTTTTCAAATCTTTTTTGCCTAATATCATTTTTCTGGTATCAAGAAAGAAATTGAGAAGCTGGAAAATATAAGTGGAAGTACGAGCGGTTTCAGAGGAGGCTATCGTAGGGAGTGGTGGACTCAGGTGCCCTGGAGGCTATTTTGAGATCAAAGGAATGTAGAAAAGACTCATAACATTTGTAAGCCTTAAAAAAAAGTTTTTAGAGACTCAGGGTTTGGCGTAACATCACGTGGTCAAAATACTCCACTGAAGTAACTATTCCCACGAAAATAAATTAGAATCTGAATACTGTGCCCTCCTACAACTCGAGACTACATTGAGACCCTCTTAAAAAGCTAGGAAATTAAGGATAGCAACAAATGAAACTGTACGTTAAAAAAAATTCTTTACTATATAAATTAAGATTTTTTAATATCATGTAGGTACCACTGCTGCCTCACTTAAATTTAGTAAACCGGAATCTGTCTTTGAAAGACTTGAACTGGAAATCCCTTCCTCTCTACGTGTTATGTCAGAACGTAAGGAATATTTTGTGAATTAGTGCAAATATATGTCATTGTAAATGAAGAGTTTTAACGTTTAAAGTGTTGTGTACCTCAGTTATTAAGGCGCTACACAGATTGGGACTAACCAGCGAATGAATTTATAGAGCAAGATTTTCTTCATTTCAACAAAGGGAGAAGGTTTTACGATTTGATTAGTATATCACCCAAAATTTGGCAAATCTGAGTGCAATTTGCATTTGAATTAGATAACGGTGATTTGTAAAATATTAATGACCTTTGTAATAGTGTTTTTATTTCACCAGAATTCATCGCAGTAGTAGTATCCAGACTATCACAATACTTGTATTATTTACTGAGCCTGCCAACATGTTTTAACGAGCCAGCTTTAATAATCTGTTCATTCGTTAAACATACTATCTGAATGCAAACAAGCAGCTGTATCGGAAATTAAATAAAAATGTTGTAACCCTACACTAAAGAAGTAGCCACCGTGGAAGCTAAATAGTGAATTCGAAATATTAGTTAGGTTTGGTGAAGAAAATATGTATTTTAAAAGAAATCCTCATTGCTGCGCGATGGGCTGATTTAAAGATTAGAGGTATTTAATATTAACCAGGTTGTCAAATTGGGAAAAGCGGAAGTAACATAGGGTGTACCGATTTCGGCTTTTGAAGCAAAAGCTGATAAATGCAGGAATTATTGCATCCAGAATTTCGTTCTAATCTAAACTCTAATGTATCCTAAATGAGCGTTTCCTAAAAGGACATTATTAAATGTAGCTCCGGGCTAAATTAGCTGTGTTGACGAGGTTTAGCTAGTAATATAAAAATATTGTACAGTAATTAAATCTTGGGGGATCTGGACAGTGATCGTAGTATTCCATAAACAATTCCATTCTTCTTACCTTCGCTTCTACAGTATAGCTAATCTAATTTTCCTCTTTATGTATTACACACACACACACACACACACACACACACACACACACACACACACACACACACACACACACACACACACACACACACACACACACACATACACACACATATATATATATATATATATATATATATATATATATATATATATATATACATACATACATATATATATGCAAGTGGATATAAATATGAGTGGGTCTGTGTGTGTATGTTTATATACGAGGTCTGTCCAATAAATACGCGAACTGATGTCATGAGAACTTTATTTTGCACAATTTAGTCTAAGTACGTCGATTTTGTCCCTTGTTCAAAGTACTCTCCATTCATTGCTATTCACCTAGTCCATCTTCTTATCCACTGTTTAATGAACCCTTTGAATTCCTTGGCAGTTAAGATTTTTAGTTTTATCATCGTGTCTTGCTTCATTGTGTCCACATCTTCCCAGTGATGTCCCCTCATCACATTTTTGCATTTAGGGAACAGGAAAAAGTGGCACGGGGCGAGATCTGTAAGAATAAGGAGGATGATCAAGGATGGTGATTGAATTTTTTGCCAGAAACTGGCGAACAATCAATAGTGACTGTGCAAGTACATGGCCATGGTGAAGGATCCATCCATCATGTTCTGTTAAAATAGTGTGAACTGTTGATTTTCCTAAATTCAGTTCATCAGCTATAATTGGGATAGTCTTTTGACGATCGGTAAGGGGAAGGGACCGCACACGATCAATGTTGTCGTCTACACAGATGGTTCTAATAGAATCTGCCAAGTCTTCCTTCATTTATGCCTAGTGCTTTTCTACGATATCTGATTTCTACGATTTCTACGACTACATGATTTATTCTCTTCGGAAGGATTCGCTACCTACATTTGACGCTGATTCATGCCCAGTTTTCGAATTAATCACCAAATTCTTCCAGTTGTCTTCCCTATATCATTTTACTTTCCTAAGATTCGTTTTCTTTGCTCTACATTCTCACACACTCCAGAAATTCACGAATAGCCAAGAGGGAAAAATAGTTGCCAATGTGTAAAGTGCATCTACGTACGCTTATTTGTATGTTATATTTTAGAATGTGAAAAGGTCATCATGGGCACTTCATGTGGGCGTCGATGCCTGCAAGGTCAAGCAAATGAATGCCCATATGGGTGCAATTGCGCAAATATGCATTGCACACACGAGAGCAGTGGGCCGGAAGAAAGAGACCTAAAGAAAGAGTCTTATTTGACCTTTCATCGTCATAATAACAGGATTTTACCCTGCCTTTTTAACGGCATTCAAAACATAATTATTTGTACGTAATTCTCTTATACTACCTTGATCAAAAAGTTCCCGGAATAACCACCGTGTGGCGCTCCCATCGTTCCGATTTGAGTTCTGTTTTTTTTGTTAAATTGGTACATCTGTTGTTGATATTCTCTTTAAATCTTAGTGTCATAACTTGACATTTGCAAAAGTTACGGTCGGTTTTCGGTATGTCCATCAGTGCTTCCTGCGATTTTTCCATTACTTCCTCTCGGCTGCTAAAACGCGTTCCCTGTAATGGTTTTTTAACTCGATTGAACAGAAAGAAGTCACAGGGAGCCAAATCAGGTGAATTCGGTGGCTGTTAGATGGTATTTGTTGCATTTTTCGTCAAAAAATTACGAATAATGATAGCACTGTGCGACGGTGCGTTATCATGGTGCAAAATCCACGAGTTTTCTGCCCACATTTCTGGTCTCTTTCGGCGAATTGCTTCACGCAAACGTCTCATAACGCCCAAATAATACTCTTTGTTTGCTGTCTGGCCTTCTGGCAAAAATTCATGATGCACTACACCGTTGTAATCCATTGAAACCGTCAGCATTGCCTTCTTTTTTGACTGAAAACGACGTGGTTTTTTTGGTCTCGGCTCATTTGGTGAACGCCATTCACTTGCCTGATGTCTGGATTGCGTGTC
This sequence comes from Hetaerina americana, assembly GCF_022747635.1. Classification (NCBI taxonomy): domain Eukaryota; kingdom Metazoa; phylum Arthropoda; class Insecta; order Odonata; family Calopterygidae; genus Hetaerina; species Hetaerina americana. The sequence goes on from NW_027287205.1 coordinate 10,393,521, forward strand.
GTACTCATAAACCCACGTCTCGTCTCCAGTAATGATCCTTTTGATGAATGTGGGATCGGATTCAGCCTCGCAAATCATGTCTTTTGCGACGTCAACACGGTCTCTTTTTTGCATGAAATATAGGTCTTTTGGCACCAACTTTGCTCCTACACGACGGAAACCCAAATCATTAACCACAATGTCTTGGGCGGATCCATAGGCAATGTTCAAGTCCTCCGCTATTTCTCTGATGGTTAATTTGCGGTTATTGACCAACATTTCTTTTACTCTATCAATTTTTTCACCGACTTTCGATGTCGATGGTCTGCCACTGCGTTCATCATCTTCGATTGACTCACGACCACTTCTGAACCGCTCGTGCCACTGGTAAACGACCGTTTTTTTTAGAGAATCGTTGCCGAAACACTTTTCCAACATTTCCAACGTCCGTGCGCCACTAAATCCGTTTTTTACGCAAAATTTAATACAAGTTCGTTGTTGCAAATTTAAATCCATTTCTGCTATTGTAAAAAATCGCCAACACACACAGAGATAGATGTACTCTTGGCTACGTAACTTTTGCAAATGTCAAGTTATGACACTAAGATTTAAAGGGAATATCAACAACAGATGTACCAATTTAACAAAAAAAACAGAACTCAAATCGGAACGATGGGAGCGCCACACGGTGGTTATTCCGGGAACCTTTTGATCAAGGTAGTAATTATCCGCATTTATGTGTTGTCTTATTTTTTCGTGACCAGAGGCTACTTTTTCAGTGAATGAAGCATGATCATTCGGTCTCGGAGATGGGTTTTCGAGCGAATTCCAAAATACCAATGAATACCTAAAAAATAATAATATATGCCAAATTTTATTCTTTTCTTTATTATCTGAACTTATCTGAATTTACTCTTTCTTTATTATCTGAACAGCGAATTAAATAAATTTAAAAAAAATAATAATCATCAGTCATAATTTCATTAGCGTTCAAATATGTGTACTTTTATTGCAAAAGTGCAAATTTGGATGGCTGCAAACTATATCATCAGATCAATATTTTGTAAAACTTTCCCCACGTACATTTTACGTGCAATACAAATGCCCCATAAAAACTGCGGATAAAATATTGTGATAGCTGGGATACTTAGGTATTGAGCCGGATTTCTCTTCATCCATGCCCTGTTAGCCACCCTAGCTGAATAAAAACAGGAGACGCCCCCGCATCTCGCAATTCTTATCCTCTTCCATTCCACCCACCGCTACTTATCAAACTCGCCATCTTCGTTCTTATCTCTTTCCTCTTCCATCAGTAAATCCACTCCTAATGGCTTCAACCCTCCTTTTGTTCTCCCTGTTCTATCTCTCGGTGACCGCGTTTCAAAGGTACATCAGGAATCCTCGACCCCCGCTCTGCCGCCTGAGATTCCCGATTCCAATCCTGGCGATGAAAGGGATATCGGCAACAAAGCAATCTCCAATTCTCGGTCCACGTGGGTGGAGGCGCAGACACGCTAGTTGGCGAGCCGCGGACTCATGGGCAGACATACACATCCCGTTGAAACATATGTCGATTCCGGTTCCTAAGAAAGGGAATATTAGTTTTACGAATAAAAATAAAGAAATGGAAATCATATTAACCTTGTGGAGTAGGGCGATTCGCGTGAGCCCCTGTCGGCTTCTTCAAACCGCCGGGTTGAATGCTTGCAATTACCGGAGCAAAATCTTTTTATTAAAGGTTGTTCGATATTCTTCGCGTATGAAGTACTGGGGTAAACTCATGATTTGTAAGTTTTCTGAGAAGTACGAGGTCAGTATTGTGTAACATGAACAGAATATTAACAGTTCAACGAGTGGAAAATTAAATTTTTGCAGTAATTTTACCATGACGGTAAAATATCTACACCTATATAATACCCCGAAAAGCCGTCGCAAGGACATGTGGCAGGGGGTGGTAAGGTCACCAGTCATTCTGCATGTATTTCTTCTATTCCCTCATGCACCTTGAACCCCACGGTCCACCAAAAACGGCGTGGAAAGAGGACGATCGAACACCTGTCATGGAACGTACTCATATCCTGTATATTATGAGTATTACAAGGTTAGCAGCTATTACTGTGTCTACACAAGGAGGGAAAGAAAATTAATTGAAAGAGGGCAGGCACGTATGAAATTTAGACTTTTATTACCGATCACTATTCTACACTTCAAAAAAGACGGACGGAAACTTCAAAAATAAAATATGACTTTATATACGTTCATTTAAACCCCACCTGCTACAAAGCCGCACGGCTGGGGGCTGTTGATCGTCAGACTTATAAAATGTTTTGTAGGAATTAAGGCTAGTATCCCCGAATAGTCGACAGCGCGTACCTACTATTTTTATGTGTGTTCCTTCTTCTGTTGTTGTTTGGAATAGTGCGCGGGAAAAACGAGTACTTGAATAAATCAGTTCGACAGTCTTTAATTATCGTTCCTGCCAATGTAATTAGGGGGCCTAATTAAATCTCTAATGTCGATTGCGAAACCGCATGCTTTATATCTTTGTAGTAAGTGTAATAAAGCTCGTGAGTCCTCGCCTTTCTGAATGTTACCTCAGATTCTATATTAAATGTGTGACGCTCTGTGTTCTTGGCAACGAGTTTTTTACGATACTAGCTGCCTTTTTCTTTAACCTATTCAATTCTGTAATTAAAGTAAAAAATTTATCGAATATCGGTAAATCAAGATAGTAACTATTGGTAATTTCCTTTGCAAGAAACCTCCAACTTTAAAACTCGTTCCTATCTGCTCTTTGTAAGCATGAGTAGGACAGGTTGAGGAGTCTTGGAGATGAATCTCTTGAATGCCTTAAACGTTGGCAACACTCTCGGAAGGACGTCAATCCCAAGCAACCCTTCCTTTTCATCAACAGCGAGAAAACGCTCCCCCCAACCCCTTCACGTTTACCCCGGTTCCTCCCACGGCTCGATCTGCGAAGTGAGATAAACGAATTTAACGGACTCTTTAAGTAGATTTGTAGGTCGTCAAAATGAGGGTTGAAAGGATAGAGATTATCATGGCTTTTCTCCTCATGAAAATGAATTTAGCTGGTTCAATCCAATTTTACTGCATCTGAAAACTCCCGAGTATTTTAACAATATCTGCGCATTTGATCGCTGGGAAAGGATCATGGCACAGTGACGCAACACTAGTAGATAGCAGTCATGAATGGTGTTTATTCATTCATCAGTTTTAAAAATACCATGTATATTGTGAATTGACACAATTCTCCGAATTATTTCGTAAATACACTTTCTGAAACACATTAGGTTTCTAAAGGGTCATAACTTGAATTAATAAAATCAGTAGTTGCACTTTCAATGCGATAGTTTCTATAATAAGCTGCAGTCGTTACTATTTTTTTAAATTCTCTTGCATTATATAATTAATATTAATTTCTGTAGAATAATAGTTTAATCAGTACGTATGTTATCATTGGAGCAACTCTTTGAAGCATTGGTCATTCAATAGATATGCTACTATAAGGTTGAATCTTTGTTTTTCGTTTCGGTTGTTTTTCGATAAAATGTAGTGGTTTCGTGAGGAAAATGGCGATATTTCGGTCAAATATATAAATAATTGGTCAAACTGTGTGGTTTACGGATTGCCTTGAATTCATATTGTCTTTTTATAATTTCTGCTTGAATAAATGCGAATTTAGTTGTGTGTGTTTGTGTGTGTATATATATATATATATATATATATATATATATATATATATGTGTGTGTGTGTGTGTATTGAAAAAAGAGACCTTATGTTATGCATAATGATAGGGTCTCATTTCACAAAGATTTAAATTCATTCACATGAGCTCTATGAAAATCGTAAATTATCCAATGTTTAAGAATTACCATCCCTAACGCACGGGTGTGTAAGAAACTTGTAAGCAATGTTTTCGGAAAGTGGCTTTATAAGAAATCCTATAATGATTGCAAATTTTATTTTTGGAGGAAAAAGAGTACGAAGTTATAATTAGTAAGTATGAGGTTAATTAATGTTTTAATTTGTGTAAAATAATTAGTGTTATTTGTACGAATGCGTAATATTCTCGGTCATGCGTAGTTATACTTTATTAAATCTGTATTAAAAAATGAAAGCTTTAAGCGCAGTAAAGTTTTATTATTTTATCGTCAATTTAGAGATAATAATCGGCAAAAGCTATTAATGTATTCAATAAAATTTTAATATTGGAGTTTACTCTATAGAGTTATTTAAATAAAATGAATCTTCTAGATGATCTCATCCAAAATGTGAACTATTTGTCTTTAGTGTTGGTTTTTTGAAGAGTTTCTCGTACAATAATTCATTCGACACTAAAACATTCGACGACAAAGGTTGTGTAATGTAAATTCACCCTGCAGTTTAAAGGGACGTTTATTTATTTCGCAGTTTACAGTTAGAAAATAGCGCTTGCAGCCGCACATAAAAGGAGCAAGTGTAACTAGATCAATTGTGTATGCTCTTGAAAGTAGTCGCTCTCTTTGAAAAGAACCCACTCCCGTTTTTGCGTGTGCAAGCGTATATGGTATGCACGAGATGCTGTGGACTTGAGGCTTACCTCAAAAGGAAGCGTCTTCGGTTTTCCAATTTCCTCACTGGTCCCCCGGAGGAGTGAACTTTAAATAATGCCCTCTCGCGTGACAAGCTTCCCCGTCCAATCAAACACTCCCCGCCGACTTCACAGAGTCGAAATCCGTGACATTTTCCGATCGACGGAGCTTTACATTGCCTTCCGCCACTCGCTTCCTCTCCCCGATGGCGCCGCCGTGTCGACCAAATCGCACTTCCGGTCGCCCATATAAAACCCATAGCCTTCCGCAAACCCTTTTTCCCTCTCCCTCACCGCACACAAACCCAGTCCCAAACCCATTCCTCGTCCCCTTCTATTTAAAGCCCACCCTCATCCACCCCCACCCCTAACCATGCGTCAGCAGTCGGAAGGGTGGACAGAGTCACCTAGCGGAAAACCGAAGTTCCCTCCGTTTCTTGAAAAGGCCTTGCGTGAAAAACCATTCGGACGCCTTCGTCATTGCTGCTTCGAACTTAAGGGCTTAAAGGTCGCGGGGAAGGAAAGTGTGTGATTGTCCAGCCCTTATATATATATATATATATATATATATATATATATATATATATATATATATATATATATATATATATATATATATTATTAGCCCATTATATATATATATATATATATATATATATATATATATATATATATATATATATATATATATATAATGGGCTGACACAATATAACACAAATAGAATAGAATAGCAACATTTAAAAGGATACTCACATGGTAAATTGTTCGAGCTTTCGGCCCTCTCAGAGGCCTTCTTTAAGAGAGACTCAAGATATATATATATATATATATATATATATATATATATATATATATATATATATATATATATATATATATAAATATATATAATGACGTAGAGTAGGATGTACCTGTAGTGTTTTGCTAGGGGTCACAAATTATTTAATTAGTAATTATGTCCATCCAAAAACCTAACTTAACCGGTAGATTACCTCATAATAATAATATATCTATATATACATTCTGATGACGACGGTCGAGCCATCGAAACCTCAAATCTACATATATGAGTGTCCTTTCTTACTGTTTCTTTGTTTTAAAAATCTACATCAGTGTTTTTATATATTTGTGCGCCGCCGAAGAGAGTTCTATTTCGAAGATATATATATATATATGAACATGTATGCATATGTATGTATATAGTATACAGATCGACAGACAACACAATCCCCCCCCCCTTCTACCATTCCTTTTTAGGCCCCTTACAGTTCCCCAAAATCCATTTCCAACTCCCTGCCATATCATCGCCCACTCCGAGTAACCCCTCCGCAGTCGTCTCAACGCGTTTATTTTCGAACACGGCAAATGCCACGGGACGACATTTTGTATTCAGTGGGAGTGGAAATGGCGTTTGAATAGCCATATCGTGTCGAGGTTCGTTGGATTCCCTCCGTTTTCACTCCCAGAAAACCCCCCTCTTCCTCCTCCTTATGTTTTATGGAATTGTTTTCCATCCTCCTATGATGATGTCCGTTCGATTCTTACTTATATAGCTTCACTTCAGTTCTTGTTTATATAGTATTTTAGTTTCTGTCTTCGTCCGAAGTTGAATGACATGTTCATTAAAAGATTAATATCATCTTAACGTAAATTCTACGTGTCACATTGTCTTGGATTCGTGTCCGGATTAGGTTGTTATGCCTGTTATATCAATGTTTCCATCTGGCAATTTAATAATACATCGAGACAGAGTTGCCTCAAGTGAAGCAGTATCTCGCTTTAACAGATCATCGTGTTCTCTCCAAGCGAAAAGTAAGAGCTTAATGAAATTATATCCCATGGCTCATTACCTCACTTACAATCTTTTAGTCATCAAGTTCGCTGAGAATTTTATCCCAAACTTAGGCTGCTGGACACTATCCACATGGAAAATTTTGGCATTTTTCTTTTATACAACTATTCATAAATTAGGTTTTAACTCGGGCTAATACGAAAGTATTCTAATAAACTTGATTGTATTGGGCAATACCTTATTCTCTATGCTCACCGATTATGGAAAAAATAAAAAATGAAAGTGTTACCTTCACCTCTGATGATTTACGTAACTTCACACTTTATGGATAGCATGTCATATAGTAATAATTTTGGGTTTTATCAACTCTATAAAATTTATGAAAGTGATTTTGGCTTCCACATAATGATAATAATAATCCTTAATATGGATCTATAGTTTATCACCCGTGGCGTTTAGATATCAATGCCTATTAAGAACTTGAAAGAAAAAAATCATAACGAGTGATTCCTTTTTCTTATCTTCAATCTATCTATTTACGCTATGTTTATCCTTATTGCTAATGCATAAAGTTTTTCATAATAATTAAGGGGCCAATGTGTCTTTAATATTTTATCCCTTATTGATTAACTTGAACTGCTTTGCAATGTTTGTAGAAAACAACCAGATGAACCAAGTGGAATCAATGGACATTTTTAGAGTTTTTGACGATTTTTGCAACTTTAACTGATTTATTTACTGAAAAATTACACTATTATATTGAGTATTAACATAATTTCATGAGCCTTCATATTCTCCCTTGGGTGATGTCTACTGTTCTGGAAAACTCGTGGGGCTACAATGGCCGAGTCTGTATGGACTGATCCCAACGGTGCGAACAAAGTTAAACTACGCACTGTCATGACATTAATTAGTTACGAGGGTCATCCGGAAAGTAGTACCCGTTCGTGCCGCATGAAGTGCTGACGACGCGAGTAGCCGCTGGACGAGGTCAGATAGCTTCAGTGGCTTGTCTGCCTTCTCTGAGCCAAGTTGCGTGACGCTAGCATTGCCTGTGTTGTTTCTGTGATTGTTTACAATGTTTAAAAAAATTGAGAACGCCGCCAGTTGTGAAGTGAGGGCAGTGATTAAATTCCTCAATGCAAGAAACGTTCGCCCATGTGATATTCATCGCCAATTAAAGGAGGTGTATGGAGACAATGTAATGGACGAGTCGTCTGTTCGGCGGTGGTGTCGCAACTTCAACATGGGGAGGGGGAACACACACGACGATGAGCGTTCGGGGAGACCGTCTGTCATTACAGACCAACTGGTGAGCTCAGTTGACGAATTCGTGAGGAACGATCGGCGCGTCACAATTGATGGATGACATCTGTGAGCATTTTCCCAATGTTTCTCGAACAATTGTTCATGAAATTGTTAAACACCATCTGCATTATGCAAAAATTTGTGCAAGATGGGTCCCTCGCGTATCTCAATGAGCTGGCGGCGAAGGACTATGCAGCAGGAATACAGAAACTTGTCACACGTTATGACAAATGCCTTAATTTGCTTGGAGATTATGTTGAGAAGTAGTTTAAAGTATCCTCTTTCAAATAAAATTTTTTATGTTTGTTAATATTTACTTTTGTGTCTTTATTTCACGAACGGGTACTACTTTCCGGATGACCCTCGTATGTAGGAATCATAACTCAAGTCTTTCCTTTGAAGGAGCATTCATTAGGACGAGAGAAAATTAGATACTGAAGGCGTGGTGAGCGACTACATTTCAGCATTCGACTCCCTCCGACCAGAACGCCTCTAGACACATATTAATGTCCAAAAACATAGTCTCATTTTATTTTAAAGAGGCGTCAAGTAGGCAGGGACTGGTCCACCTGCATTATTTACAGTGCATTTTAATGCACCGCAGACCCTGGTGTGACTTGACCTCCATCCGTAGCTACCTGTCAAAATCGTCTTTTGTTTAAATATCTTCTTTTTAAATTACTTAAGTCAATAAGTGAACTCAAAATGATTATCTCCTTGATATTACTACTCATATCGCCTGGTTTCTTGTTGCAATACCTCTTAATTCCTTAGGCGTTTAATTAATTGAAATTGTTGTTAATATAAACCATTCCCGTTCGGGAGGTAGCATTTTTATTTTTTCCTACATCAAAACAAAATGAAGCTAAGATGTATGTTTGTATGCATGCAAGTGTGTGTTTATACATTATTATTATTAGGTAATCTACCGGTTAAGGTAGGTTTTTGGATGGACACAGCTACTAAAAAAATATTTTGCGATTCCTAACAAAATACAAAATCCTGTATCCTACTCTACATCACACCTTCTTCATCTCTGAGTACTTTCTTCTTCCCTTCATTTCGTCCAACATCCCTAACCTGTTCCGTCCCTTTCCTCGTTTGCCTAACATTCTCCCCTCTATTACAGTCTTCAACATCCCACAACCGTCAATACCCCCTTCATCGACTTTTCCTGTCTCCATAGGATTTCTCCCAAAAAACCCCTCTCTTCGCCACCATACCAAGTACTTCCTCATTTGTTTTCTTCTCTGTCCATTTCACCTTCTCCATTCTTCTCCCCACCCACATTTCAAAAGCCTCCAATCTACGTTTATCCTCTTGCTTCAATTATTTTAATGGTTAGCACAGCCTTTTACTTTCTAGAAAATTGCATAACCTTTGTTTTATTAATATTGATTCTCATCCCATACCTGTCGCACTGAATTTCCAATTCACTAAGCAATGCTTGCAACCCCATGGCTGACTGACAAACTAAAGCTTGGTCATCAGCAAACCTAAATGATTTTACGAATTCCCCGCCCACTTTCATTCCTACCTCCAGGTCTTCCCATGCCTCTTTGATCATTTCCTCTGCATACAGGTTGAACAGCAACGGTGATAATGGGCAACCCTGCCTTACACCTCTTCCTAACACTGCCCATCCGGACTCCCCGTTTCCCACCCACACCTGAGCAGTCTGAGACATGTACAGGTTGCGGATTATCCTCCTTTCCCTCTAATCTATTCCTAATTTCTTCAATATACTCGTTAGTTTTTCCCAGTTCACTCTATCAAACGCTTTTTCGAAATCTACGAAACAGGCCATTACCTCCTGGTTGTGTTCTATATTCCTCTCGATTAATAATCTCATTACTGCAATGGCATCACGCGTACCTCTCCCCTTCCTAAACCCAAACTGATCATCCCCTAAGTAATCATTTGCCCTACTCTCTATCCTTTTGTTTATGATTAACATGAGTTTTGTTTATGAGTAACATTACTTCTATATCTTCAGATGAAGACGGATTGTTTCCGTCGAAATATCAAGAAAATACGTGTGAGTGTTCTTCTTTTTTTGTGTTTCTATATTGTGTGTTACTGTGTATTGTACTATATATTATATATATATATATATATATATACACACACACACACACACACATATCTTCGAAATAGAACGGTCTATGGTGACGAACAAAATATTTAAAAAAACTGATAGATTTTTAAAACATAGAAACACAATGAAAGGGCACTCACATATGTAGTTTTGACGTTTCCACGGCCATGCCGTGTCCTTCCTTTGTGTTTCTATGTTTTAAAAATCCATATCAATTATTGTTCATATACATATACACGCACATTCATACACGAAATCCCGCCCAACGGCGAACAAATACTCATTCTCATGGAAATAGATATAAGGAAAAGGGATAGGAACACACGTAAAGGATGAACACAGTAGAGGTGGGGAAGGCGGAATCAGGCAAATCACAAGTGTAGAAATATTTCCTAGACCGGAACTGGAACTCCGGATCTTTCCACTTGGATATATATTTACTTTTACATAAATGGCGTGGTAATAGATAACTAGCCTAAGTGCTCAAATATGTAAACGAAAAAAATGAACTATGAGCAATCCCGTCCTGGATCGGCGGATAATGAATTGGATTACCACCCAAGGGCCAGGGTTTGGCTTGCGAAGTGGGTACAATCATTCAGGGGTATTCTAGGCTTAAGTTCTGCAAGTGGAGCACTTCGTCCTTCAGATGGGACGTTAAACCGTGTACTCATTGGTGCCTATCGTTAAGAGTAGACTAATGCCAAACCTGAGCTTCTCTCCACCCATACTCCATACCCCGAATATCCTACCCCTTCCCGGGGTACCCACCTGCCTTTCCCGAATTAAGTTTCCGGTCACCCCTATCACCTTAATGAGGTCTATCGTATGAATGGTTTTCAAGAAATTTTCAATGTTCGTCATAAACACTTGTTTTATACTAATTTTAAGGCCAACATGTAATAGCACGGTTTTTTCGAGGTTTTTAAGTGAATATTTTCTCCCTTTTTCCCTCCTCACAATTATCCTTCGTAACTCATCCAATCTGGTGCTTGCACTCCTACCACACGCATTCTTGGTGGGTCGCGGGGCATTTATGTAGTTGAATAATTTCAACCAACTCTTCGCATTCTCAAGAGGTTTGGTGTCAAAATATTTTCAAATAAAAATTAATCTTTTGAAATGAAATGTCTATTTCTAAGAAATAAAAACATATTATCGAGCCCATGTACATACATACCAATATTACGATTTATACCGGTTTTCTTAAGTAATGAATTAGACTTAGCTACCTGAAACCAAAGGTGATCAATATACGTGCACTTTTATGTGCTAAGCAACACCATAGCTTTGCCTCTTTCAAAATCGCGATATAAGTGTTAGATTTCCTGGGATTTAATTTGGAATCACTCGAGATATGAATACGGGATAATGGTGGCGCTCCACGATCCTTTTCCCCGGCATTATTCCAAAGTGGAGGGCTTCTCCTGCATAATCCCGACCCATCTCTGCCTTCAATTCATTCTTCTGTGGAAGTCATTCAGACCTTCAGTAACTGTGGCTTGGGATATTTGCATACCCGAACGGCGGACGAAGTGTCTGATAATATAAGGCGGTGAAAGGATATTTAATGGCCATGGACCTCAAAATGCTGAGCACAGTTGAACTAATAGGTGAGTCAGTAAAAAATTTCGAGGGTTCCGGAGCCGGAAATAAATAATAAGGGTAAAAGGTCAAAATTCTTGGTTTGACTAAGATTAAATATATTATATAAAAAATAGTTTCATATTGTTTTATGTTTTTGGAAGAGTAACTGGTTATAACTGCTAACTAGTTATAGAGCCCATGGAGCCATTTTAATATTTGAACAGTTCGAATTTTCGTTTTTAATGCATTCTACTGCTATGATAACGACTTTGGAATTAGAAAAAACTTATTAAGGTGTTTCTGGCATTCAAATCAATTTCCTTTCATCATTCAATTTCCTTTTTGTGGTAATATAGCCTGCCAACACAAGATGAGCCTAGGATTTCGACATATTCTTTATCCTTTCTGTGACTTATGATTGAGATTCAATCAATTTTATGATGTTTTGTTTTTTTACAGCGTAATCATGATATGAACAGGTACACTGTGTCTTTCTAATTGCAAAAATTAGTTCTAGCCGCGCATAGTAAAATTGTCAGTATTGTAATATCCACGCGTTCACATAGTGAGGGCAAACCAACCCGAAATAGCACATCCTCAAATTATTCCGTCTCATATAAAGGTGTGGGTTTTCGTGCATTTTAAATTGCCACTACTCGCTTCTTGACTTCCCATGTAGTCCTATATGTAAGTAACGCGCATGGTATTATTGCGCGCATGATAGTTTTGTGTGCAGCTTGGAAAGAATGCAACCGAAGCATTCCAGATGCTTCAAGAGGCCTTCAAGGACGACTACATTTCAAGGTCATAGCCCGCAAGATGGCACGAGGCGTTCATGGAGGGCCGGGAGGGGGTCGCCAACAAACCCCGTTCTTGACGCCAAATAACGGCAAAAACCGATGAAAACGTGAATCGTGGGCACGAAGTTTTGCGTTCCGACCGTCTATTGAGCATCCAGCAAATTTCTGACACCCTACATCTGTCCACATTTGCGGTACATTTTATGGTGACCAAGGATCTGGAAATGTGCAAAGTCTACGCGAAGCTGGAGCCGAAAGTGTTACCACACGTCCTTCATCGTTCCTAAATTCCTGACCCGGAGCTCCCCCGTGGTTCCCCAGCCCTCTTCTATTCTCAACTTGCCTCCGTGCGACTTTTTTTTCGTTTCCACGACTGAAGAGATAGCTGAAAGGAAAGTATTGGGGGACCGCGTAAGACATCCAAAAGAATGTTACTCAATGTTCCTAAGAGACATTCCCGTCGAGGAGTTTCAGGGTGTCTTCTAGGCGTGGCAGACACGTCTCTGCATGTGCATTGAGTAAGAGGGATAATATTTTGAAAAATTTTAAGAATTTGTACAAGTACGATCGATAAATTATTTTTTCCAGAAAATGCGCATTACTTTTATTGTGGAACCTGTGTATAAGGACTTAAAGGTATATACGAAAGTAAATTCCAATGAATGCATTATTGATCACCTTTTCAGGTATTAATGGAGGCCATACTCCTACCGAAATAAAACAAATATTTGTGATATTGTTAGAATGGACCTTACAACCTATCCTGTTTCGCATACATAAATATAAATGAAGGTAACTTTTAAACGATTGACATTCATGTGATTACAGGGTTCGTCCGGAAAATAAGTGTACTGAGCTCAGGAAAAAAAATGTATTACACTTTTACATATCTTAAGCTAATATTCCTCAAAATAGGACCCTTGTGAGTCGATACACTTGTTCCAGCGGCGTTCCTATTCCTGGAACGCTCCCGCGAAGGCATCATCGGGAACCTCTCGAAGACTCGTCGTCGACCTCTTCTCTGCCCTCCACGAACATCTTGTGCCACCGAAAGATCATGTTTCTGGACATGGCTGACTCCCCGTAAGCCTGGTTAATCATACCGACAGTTTCGGTAGACGATTTCCCAAGCTTTACCGCAAATTTGATGGAATAACGCTGCTTCAAAAACTTCGGCATCGCGTTCCGTGACGTGGGTCGAGCGTGTAGGTTCGCGTTAACAGAGCTCCTCACTACACCACAGCTCAGAGCCGACTGCCTTTTTCAGCGTCGCTTGCCAACATACCCTCCTCCAATCGCAGCCCGTCAGAGCGGTGCTGGGCGCGCCTGGAGCGGCGCGCGACTCCTGGGTTGGGCGCGCCCAACCCAGGAGTCAGTACACTTATTTTCCGGACGAACCCTGTAGATGTTAAAAAAAAGAGCAATGATATTAATTTTACTCTTTTGATGCTTCGAATTTGCTGAAATTTGCCGTAATAATTAATAAAAATTAATTGAATAAGTGTAAAAGAATTTTAATTATCATTAGTACGTCTTTAAGATGATTGACACGAGTCTACCCGTCCTTATCTAATGATTCAATGCTGTTTATCTTCCGCCTTTATTTCTACCTTTCTCTTTAAGCCTCCGAAATGGCCACCATAATGCCACATAAATTGTTCACTTTGGTATTTCCTTCTGCTGCGATAATAAAAACCTGTTGGGTCACAAGTTCTCAATTCACCTGGCGCTCCTAATTTTAGTATCTTACTGCCATCGGTCGCCGACTCTTCTGCCAGTTGGTTGTGTCCTCATAATTCTGAGCGGCTTTTAATCTTGAGGTTTAAGTCCAATCCCTTTTCTCCTCTCTACAATCCGCTTCAGTCTTACAGTGGGACTCAGACCTTCGACCTTGGTTCATCATTACTTTTTCGTTCGTCAAATTTTTCCCGTACTTCGGGTTAACAATCCCAGAACAAGATCATGATGCAATCACCTTCAACGATCATAGGGTATTGCGCTATTGTCAGAATGTTTGAAGTAAAAGCTATCTACTTATATAGTTCTCAAATCGCATGCCACTCTGGTGTGAAGGCATTAATGTGGTCATATGGCATAGCATGGGGGTAATTCAGAGTTCTGGTACCGAATGCCTATCTTCTGGAATGATTTTCTCGTATTTTATTTCGTCATAAGAGGCGGGATGACTTCAAATCATCCTTGTGGTATTCCCCTCGGGAGTTAGCAGTGGTCTCACAGATATATTATATATTGTTTTTAAAGTTTATATTTAAACATGAGAATCATTTACACAATTGCGTCATCATTAATGTTTTGCAAAAGGCAAGCTCTAATCTTCTTACTGGATATTAATTAACTTTTTGCCAGATAAGCTTAATATCAGAGTGGATCAGGAAAAGAGAACAATTTTTTTCATGTTAAATGTTTGCGTTTTTATCTTTAGAGGGGATTTGAGCACGGCTTCAGGCAGTCATCTAGTGTACTGCCAACTCCTTTCCTTTTTTTTCGGCAAATATTCACGAGCCCTCTCTTTCCTTCCTTAATTTTATTCCACGCGCCCGACCAATGGCGTTAAAGTCCCCCACATCGACCTCTCCGTTTCCGCCTCCCGCCGTCCTACCTACCCCCATAATCTGTAGCCGTCCAGGACTTTCACCGGACTGACATTGAGACCTGCCCCATAATCCCACGGGACGAAAGTCGGGAACTCAGAGAGGGTGTGGCGGCGTTTTGACGTGATAGCGGGACAGGTTGGGAGGTAGTTCATTCCGCGTGTGGAGGATGGTTTTGGTGGAAAGGGAGGGGCCTGGCAGTGGGATATGCGGTGGGTTGGTGGACTCCAGGGGATTGACGTGGTAAGCGAAGAGGGAGGTAAAGGTTGGAGCGGACGGTAAATTTTTCAGAATGCGAAGAAGAAACAGAGAATTATTCCGAGTCCTACGATAATATTTATCTCCATATTGCATTAGGAAACAAAACTGAGTCGTTTAATTTCCCGTAAGAAAATGGCGTTTTTTTTGCTAAGAAAAGCACGAATGGGCAGTAACTTATCACTAATATCGATTGATAAACGAGTAGTACTTGCAGCTAAATATTGACTAGCAAACAAAATATATTATTCTCCTTTCCTTAACTTCTAATGCAGTTCTATTAATGATAAGGTACGATATTTAGTGCAGAGGGACTGCACTTTAATATAAAAGAGACAGCGAGAGATCATTTTCTCGTAAAGTGTTATCATTTTTCTTGTTTTTACTCTTTGTACTGATAATATTTCAGTTTGTACCGAATTAATAAAACTATCACTTTAACTCATATAATGATGTAATTTAGATTAAGGAAGCAATCAAAATAAAACCAACATTATTTCTGTCATATTTCAGTAATAAATTAGTCATTAAGTTTCATTAGATTTATTGTGAGTGTTCCGGGTCTTCATTATAATAATCCACGATGATTCATCAAATGGACCAAGAATGAGGTGGCATCTGAAATCGCAAGTTTCGAAAACTCGGAAGTATCGCCTTTCGTCTTGTTTGTTAATTTCATCATAATACATAGAGACTGGAGCTTTAATCAAATCACTAAAAACAGCAGACTGCTTCGCATTTAATTAAGGGCAAGGTTTTAGAATGTTTTGCAAAAAATTATTAATACCCATCTATAAATTGAGTATATAGTTTTAGTGCAACTTATTCAGTTTTGTGAAGGCATTATAACTGCTAGCCATTGCAATGATATCTTCTCAGTATTATTTCCTTAGCGATAATACGATAACTCTCGGAAAGGTTTTTAATTTTTTTTCGCCTTCATAATATTTGTTATGGGTAAATGTAACAGTAAATTCAGCCGAGTTATTCATTATGACTGCCAATGCTTATTAAGAGTCCGCTTGTATTGAATTAAAACAACATTAGTCTTCCCATTTAACGGAGTTTATTCTATTTTAAAGTTGTGATTCTGTTAAGAGAAAAATGGCAGAATATTTTTAGGTATTGTCATTTGAAAACAATGAGTTTATAAGGCGTTTTTCGGTGGATTTTAGTTATATATTTTGTGAGCGACCACGTTTTTAGGTTTCTGCTATTCATTTTTAAAGTTTTGCGGATAAAAGTGTAGCCATTTGAATTTACAAAAATGTTATGATATGCCCAAAAGGATTTTACCCTTTACATTTCCAGTTAAAGTCACATTTGTTCAGAAAATGTTCATGCAACCTAGACTTCCCATGGCATAGAAACGTTTTTTGAAAAAATTTGATCGTTACTATTTTAACCGGGCCTATAACAACCGGGCTTTGCAAACCTTAAAAGTTAGTTATATTAAAATTATTTAATATTTTACTTAAATAAATAAATCAATACATGGCCTTAAAAAATGTGCATCCTTGATGAAAAATGTTCCTGATGAATTCTCTGATTAAGGCTTTCCCAATATTTTAAAAATAAAATGCTTCGGGCTGAGTAAATGACATCTAGAAGACAACAAGGAGAAGTTTACACTTGTGATTATATGATTTAAGAGTCAAAGAATATTAATAAACAATAATTATGTAGTAAAATCACTCCACAGTTGGAATTTATAAGAAAGAGGGAACATAGCAATGTAATTTTGAAATAGTAATGTGATAAAAGAGAAATTACACTTAAGAACTGAGGTTTCGAAATGATATGGATTTTTCTCAATCGAAAGGACAAATGTGACGATCAACTTACTTTCAAATGTATTATCACATTTAAGTCATCATAAATTAGATGAAGGTGGACGACTCACTCTGTTTAATATCCTTCCGAAACCAACGTATACTTGATATTAATTAATTAATTATTTCTTCAAATCGGTAGAAAAATAATGGGAAATTTGATATTAATTCAATTGAGAAATTGTCACTCTCGTTTTAAGCATAGGATAAAATAATCTAATTTGTGAAAATTTCTGACAACTTATTGTTCCATGGCTGAATATAATTAAGCCAATTCAAAACAATCGTTTCAAAATATAATTAACTTTCTTACTTTTGTCACAGGTACGCACCTCAAGCTTTAATTTCCTTCAACTTTCTTACTTTTTTATTCTATACGAAATCATCATAGCTTACCCTTTGTCCTACTCTTTGTTTTCTTATTGTTTGCTCTTTATTGGCTTCGCTTGCTCAAATTCAAAACCGCACAACCATACTTTGCCTCCGGTGTCTTATAGGTTCTCCTTCTTCTTATCTCCAACTTTATCCTTGTATTCTCTTATTTAGTTTTTATAGGATTTAAGTGAAACCACTTGATTTTCGGTTTTTGCATTAATATCTGTAGCATCAAAAGAAGCATAGTTATTTTGTTACGTATTCTTTCTTCAATTTGTAATTAAACTTTTGTATATTTCTTTTCTCCTACCAAAATGAACAGCGGTTTTAAAGTTGAAATTTCAGTAAAATTACTTTTTAATTTGGTTTGTTTGCTAATTTCGTTCAGTTGTCAGCTTTACACATTGGTATCGTCTTCAAACCGTCTTGGAAAATCGTATTCCTTTGACAGGTTCCCATTCAACTGAATTTTCGCACTAAGCACGTTTCGTGCGGATGACGAAAATTCTCGTAATTTCTATCCTTGCGTATTGATAAACTGATTCTCCTAAAACACGAGAATTCTCGACATCCGTCATCTACGTGTTTAGAATTACTTACTTTTTGTTGATATAATCTTTTGCTTGCGGCCAATCAGATTGCAAATGAAATTGTTGACAGGTTTCTTTTTTGATTCTATTTATTTGATATTATGTATACAAAATAATTTGTTACCTTCTTGGTAGAGAACATAAATATAAAAAAATAATGAATGCCAAATTTTAATTTCTGCGAGATGCAAGCCTTAGTTTCGGACTGGAATTTATACTACATCTGGGGCCGTAGTGTGTTCCCTTATCATGTCATACACCTCTGGAAAGTGGTCATCTATTCAATCCCCATCGTAGGGACACAGCAGCGGATGAAGTCACAGTTTATAGAACCGTCTTTTTACCAAGCCCCGTATTTATGGTTGTTTCGCCGGTCTGGAATACTCGAGTATCCTGCGTCAACATTTCTCATATGATATCCCAGAGCTGGGTGAACCTTTTTGAGTTAAAATTCATGGTTATTCTGCCATTGGAGTCCCTATACGAATTTCATAGAAATGGGGATACCCACTTGCGATTGTTATATTTATCTTGGCGTTTCTAGGTCTACTAAGTCCCTGTTTGGAAAGGTGTATGTTTTAATTCATGAAAACTTACTCACGTCATACAGGGTTCGTCCGGAAAATAAGTGTACTGAGCTCAGGAAAAAAAATGTATTACACTTTTACATATCTTAAGCTAATATTCCTCAAAATAGGACCCTTGTGAGTCGATACACTTTTTCCAGCGGCGTTCCCATTCCTGGAACGCTCCCGCGAAGGCATCATCGGGAACCTCTCGAAGACTCGTCGTCGACCTTTTCTCTGCCCTCCACGAACATCTTGTGCCACCGAAAGATCATGTTTCTGGACATGGCTGACTCCCCGTAAGCCTGGTTAATCATACCGACAGTTTCGGTAGACGATTTCCCAAGCTTTTTGATGGAATTTGATGGAATAACGCTGCTCCAAAAACTTCGGCATCGCGTTCCGTGACGTGGGTCGAGCGTGTAGGTTCGCGTTAACAGAGCTCCTCACTACACCACAGCTCAGAGCCGACTGCCTTTTTCAGCGTCGCTTGCCAACATACCCTCCTCCAATCGCAGCCCGTCAGAGCGGTGCTGGGCGCGCCTGGAGCGGCGGAAAAAAATCAGTACACTTATTTTCCGGACGAACCCTGTATGTTAAGTGTCTCTTGAATACAACGGTGATGGAACAACCATCTCTGGAAGAAGATAGAACGACAACTTAAATTTATTATTTTGCTTATCAACTATTTCAATGTTGTACTAAATATACTTGGATCATTCAAAGACATTTTAATGTTGTGCGAAAACAGCGCACAGTGTTTTATCCTTTCACAATACAATGATCGCTTCCATAATTGAATGGTTTTGCAACGGTGCATTTGTTTGCCCAAATGCTTCTTCACTTTTGGTAGTCTATTGCTTAGATTGGCTCTTTTTGTTGAGTAGACCAACACATTATCTTTGGAGAAAGACTTTTCATTTTTTGATGTAAAAATATGGCCGGTTCGTAAAGGCAAAAAAAAGATTCAATGGTTAGAAAGTGATTGCTTATCGTAATGTTCGATCAAACTCTTCGTATTTTAATCACTTATTTTTTTCTTTTTAATTGAAAACTGTGTTAAATAACACTATTCATTCACGTGTACAGAAATGTGTCAGTTTTGACCAGTAGTGCCATTCATACATTTCTAACTCTTTTTTTTACGGTGATGTTCCAAATTTAATTTAATTTTGCTTTTTGAGAGAACAAGTAATGAAAGATTTTTGGGTGATCCATTCGCATTTTGTTGTAGAATCAGTTTTCAGTTCATCCACGCCGGATTGGTAATGTAGTGTTAATTTTACTAAATGTTTGATGATTTCTTTGCCGGCTGAACTTGTTAGACTCTTCGGGCAGATTTTCTAACTATATCTATCTCCGTGTCGGCACATAAAGGCTTGGGAGAACTATAGCTACGGTTTGATAGTCGCGTGTAGTCGAGGGCCTGTAATGGGTCCTGTTCTAGGTAAGTAGGTAGCCGGAAGACATAGCGGGCAGACGAGGTAGACGACCGCCCAGGGGTCTGGGTCTCTGTCCGACTTCGGTCCCTTGGGACCGCCACTACCAGCGACTACTGCAACAGCCATTTAGGCCGATCGCCGTAATTAGATAGGGTCACCGCTGCTCCTGTTCCCCCACACCCGGTCCGCCGTTCCCGCTGTTTCTCTTCCACAGAGCTCGTGGGGGAGGAGTGATAATTTTACATCAAGAAGTGTCCAAGCGCGATGTTTAACTTAAAATGAAAACAGCGACATCTGTTGTACTCTGTTACTAGTAATTCTTGAATGGGAGTGGTTCTCAGATGGATCGTCATATAACGTAATTGTGTTATATTAAATAAATTCTTTTCAAAATATCGTATGCTTTTGAATTGCTTTCCTTGTTGCAATTATATTTTGATATATTTCATAAATTATCAACAAATGAAAGAAACATAATAAAGTATAAATCATGGCCAATATTTTTTCACGACTAAATTTCATAATTTTAATTAAATTTCTTTAGTTGGTTTTGTGATTATTTTAAGGCTTTCGTTAATATAAAGAGTCTAAAAAATCTCCAGCAATCTTTCCTTCACTAACGGAATTTTTTTGATCATGCGTCCTCATATAAACGGGAGCCATTTTTGAGTTACTAAGTATATTGTAAGGATGATCTTAATGGAAAAAATGAATGCTTAATAAGTTTTCTGTTTTAAGGTAGAATAAATTACTTTCCAATGTTTAGTTCTTACGCAATCATTTTTCTTCATAATAGAATATAACTATTTAATTGTATAGTGTGTGAAACTTCATTATTTTTAATATACGAGGGTCATCCGGAAAGTAGTACCCGTTCGTGCCGCATGAAGTGCTGACGACGCGAGTAGCCGCTGGACGAGGTCAGATAGCTTCAGTGGCTTGTCTGCCTTCTCTGAGCCAAGTTGCGTGACGCTAGCATTGCCTGTGTTGTTTCTGTGATTGTTTACAATGTTTAAAAAAATTGAGAACGCCGCCAGTTGTGAAGTGAGGGCAGTGATTAAATTCCTCAATGCAAGAAAAGTTCGCCCATGTGATATTCATCGCCAATTAAAGGAGGTGTATGGAGACAATGTAATGGACGAGTCGTCTGTTCGGCGGTGGTGTCGCAACTTCAACATGGGGAGGGGGAACACACACGACGATGAGCGTTCGGGGAGACCGTCTGTCATTACAGACCAACTGGTGAGCTCAGTTGACGAATTCGTGAGGAACGATCGGCGCGTCACAATTGATGGATGACATCTGTGAGCATTTTCCCAATGTTTCTCGAACAATTGTTCATGAAATTGTTAAACACCATCTGCATTATGCAAAAATTTGTGCAAGATGGGTCCCTCGCGTATCTCAATGAGCTGGCGGCGAAGGACTATGCAGCAGGAATACAGAAACTTGTCACACGTTATGACAAATGCCTTAATTTGCTTGGAGATTATGTTGAGAAGTAGTTTAAAGTATCCTCTTTCAAATAAAATTTTTTATGTTTGTTAATATTTACTTTTGTGTCTTTATTTCACGAACGGGTACTACTTTCCGGATGACCCTCGTATTTCAATCCAATTAAACATAATAAGGCAATAATGGAGCTACTGCCAAAGGAGTGTGTGCACAAAATAGCTACCTATGGGTAAACAAATAAGTTAAGTTGATATCACAAAGATAGAAAAAAATTAAATTTATCTTATACACATGGCCTACCTTTAATTAGTTCAGCAGATGAATGAGGCTGATGTATCCCAATCCAATCCCAATATATGTCAACTTTGTAACTTTTGAAGCATTCATGAAATTTACTTCTGAACTAATTTATGTCATGCGGTAGGTCTGCGTAATATTTTGAGTCAAGGCAATAAGAAAAATTCTCATGTGGCTATGGATTTTTCGTTTGTTCTGCTTTGCGCACTTAGATATTTAAATGGATTCATTTAATTATGAAATATATTATGTGCTTGCCTGATAATATGAGGCCTCTCCTAAATTGAAGTCCATTGAGTGACATTAGCTGAAGGGAAAGGTTTAAAATACCAAAGGGATAAATTGCCTCAGAACCTCACCTTTGACTCGCAGTGCATTCGATACACTCGCAAACGCTTCCAACTGCCTTGAAAATGCGTGTATCGTACTTGGATAAATGATCAAAGGTTAAAAACCACCGTTTTAATTCCGTTAAAATAATACGCAATTTTGTTATCATAAACTTTAAATTTTCGATAATATGCTACGTGAAATACCAAATAAAATGTATTCCTATAAAAACGCTTACGAGACCTTAATCCTCTCCATTGAAATTGATTGATTGTGATGGTTAGCAACACATTTCCAGAAAATAAAGCAATTCCCTGTGGCATAAGAGAAGTGATGCCAAAAGTTAATTGAAAATAGAACGTGCGTGAGCACCCATTTGATAAGATATTTCTCTATCGGGTTCGCCAACAATAGAAAAATCCAATTTGCCGGAGAGGCTCACAGTGAAATCAATCTATAATTTAAAATCGCTTACAAGAAGAATAAAAATTATTTTTTAAAAAATCGGATATATCTTATTTAGACTCAAAAATAAATTTGAAATTCAGTAAACGGTGGAGATGTGGGACAATTTTGCAAATCAACTGAGTAAAGATGGGAACCCTCGGTACATGTGAATAATATGGGTGTATTCCACTTTTTCATTCGGTGAATGAATAATAAAGGATATTTTTCATGGCTCATGATGGATATTAAATTCACCTTGTTCCGATCATGTTGAATTTCATCTAATATAAATAAGATTTCCTTGTTCATACCTTCACACTATCTATCTAACTTAAAGTCTTATAAAATATCAATTTTTTCTCCTGCTCGCATCCCGCGTACCCTGTGCGACCAATCTATGATGTGCTTCAATGTACCCTCCCTTCCCTCAATTTTTCTCCAAATACTCCTGACGTCTTCTTATAATTTAACGTAGCAACTGCCTCCCTTCTTCCACCCTACTTAAATCTCCGTCTTTTGTCTCACTTTGTGAAACTTACCTCTCCATTCTTATCTAAAATTACTCACCCAGGTGTACAATTTACGCTCTCCGTCTTGCCTCAAAAAAGCAGGTTTTGTATCCATGCAGCGCAGCCGTACTCTCCATATTAAAGTCTCTCCTAAATATTGCTTGTTTATTTGGTGCAAGTAACCACTATATATTCTCTTACAATGGCATGTTGTTTTTCTTTCCTCTACGCTCTCACTCTCTTCTTCTCCTTACTCCGAACATTTTCTCTTGACGTGCTGCTCAAGGAATAATACTCCACTACCTCCTGTAGCTTATTCCATCCTATTTATATGAGTAACCTGTTTTTACTACTCCTAGATGTAATCATTGCATTTTCTTGTAGCAAATTTTTATCCCATTTATGTTGCATTTTCACGGTTTGTTTTGTTTATTAAACTAAGAGTGCCAGATCAACATGGTGTCATTTATAAGTGGTGAGTTTTAAAGAACACAATCCTGAGGTAATTAATTCAGTTCCATTTTGAAAACTTATAAAGGAAACGAAATTATCAAATTAGAATGATCGTAATGAATTCTGTTTAATTTACGTTTCGAAAATAATTATTACAGCGGTCAGTTATCACACATTGACATATATTTCTAACTTCAGGTTAATTAATCATGTGAAATATTTATGTAATGTGTTCGAAGGAATAATTTTCATTTGCGTTAGGTGAAGTATTGAGTAATATGTGTCACCGTAGGAAATATTTTAATAATTTAGATTGGAAATTCAGCGTGAGGGTTTATATTAATAACATTTAAGCCGTGCTTTAGCTTTTATGAGCCCTGACTCTTTTTGAATGATCCACAAAGCGCAAACTCCCGCCGTTCTCCTTACGCTTAATTATCGCCGTTGTCATCGATATGAAACAGAATCCTTTTCTCGTATTATAAAGAAAAAATTAATCCATGTTCTTTCGAAATACAAAATTGTTTTTCATTCTGATTACTGCTCATTTGCATTAAGTTGGAATAATGTTAGCTCTGTTAGAGCATATGGTATAGTAAAACTCCTGGATACCTGTCTCTTCATCTTCCTCGCGGGATTTTGTCTTCAACTATTTTTCTAACTAATCCTTTATATCCCGAGATGTGTCCAATCCATCTAGTTCCTCATAGCTGTAAAATTCTCCGTAGGTCCTTTTCTCTTCTGTTCTTTTCTGTCCTTCCTCGTTCCTCATCCTGTGTGTTCATTTAATCTTTATAATTCATTTCCAGCATCATGTCACATTGCCCTGGAAAAGTAGTGATTCTATTCTTCACATATCTAATTTCTCTGAAGTCAATGTTCCTGATCCGTAGATGGCCATGCTCTATAAGAAGAACTGTATACCTTTTTGAAACTTGATTTTTTAGGGACATACTTTTGCCTCTTCATATGCACCTACATCATTAACGCAATCTTAGCTTGAGCTGTTATTTGCCAGATGTCGGTCGAAGTTCCTCCGTTAGCTCTCCTCTCTCTTTCACGCACAAGGGGCTTTGTTCTGATTGATACTCATATTCTCAAAATATTTAATTCATAAAAATTCAGAGGTCCTATCGAGTTTCTGCTATTACTGCTAGGTCTTCTACGAACCGGAACATCCTAATCTCTTCTTCCTTCACGTTTTCTCCTTTTATGCCGAAACGTTATGCTTATTTTACTCTTCTTCTAGATATTTGTTTATAGTGTTGGGAAAGAGTTTAATCCGTTTTCAGACTCATTTGTTTATTTTCGTTTATACTTTCATTTTTCTTTTAATTTTCATGTAAGTTACTCGATTCTTGGGGAATTCGTCCGTATTTTTAGAGCTAATTTTCAGCGTTAGTAATATTTTGAATATATTGTGCAGTTCCAATTTGTAATAGACCTCCTCCAAATCCAAGAATTCCACATGTAATCGCGTGTTTCTTTTTCCCTTCAGCCAAGTATTGCCTCTCTGGCACCTCGGGTTTTTTTCTGGATCCGGATAGGTTTCCCGTGTGATACAACCAAAACTTTCGTCCCATTCTTCAGCTTTTTATTTGAGGAAGTATTTTTGATTCGGAAGACAACAGACTGAATGTTCTATGTTCTTCCAATATATCTGTTCTTGGTTTCTTTCGTAATGCAGTTATCAAACTTTCCTCAAGCTCTTTGGTAGTTTTCTCTTTTCGTACCTATCCAAATAGGGTTTTTGGTTTGATCTAGTGCTCCTTGAATATTTTCAATATACGAGTACATTTCTATGATAGTTGACGGAATATGTTTCGCAATTATGCCGCAGGTGTCCTTAGTATTTCCACGTAGTTAGTCTTCCTTGGTGTTAAACACTAATTGTGCACATTATTTTGTAAACTGTGGCTAAAATAATGCAATTATGAACCCTTCGTAAGTTTCCTCTTGAATATATTCTCCCACTCTCCGTAAGAAAACCTAATGAATGTCCAAGACCCGCCTTTCTCTCAAAGTCTCAGGTACATAAAGGACATCCGCTTTTAATGTTTTTAGAATACGATGTGTGCCTGAATATTATCTGCGGCAAATGCTTCTGTAATGCCTTTCTTCGCTTCAATGCTTGCCTAGTCGCCATTTTGAAGTATTTTTCGCACCGAGCTCTTCACCATTGAAAAATATGTAATATTTTTCAGACGTAGCAACATGCAACTTGCGTATCAATCTTGACCTTTATCTGCCAGCACATTGCGTGACCGTACAACTTGGAAGAATGATATGAATAACAGAGCGAGGATATGGGTGTAAACCAGATGATGTGCTGGATATCTAGCGTGACGTCAAGGAAATTCGCAATTTTTCTCAATGAAGTGTTCCATTTTTTCATAATTAACCAATTTAAAAAGTGGTAAATCAGAACTTTATAATTGCATCCATTAAAGTTATGTATTTTTAGACTCTTATCCTAAAACCATCTCTAAGCCATCGTATTCAGCCAAAGAAGCTACTTAAGGTGATTAAATGGTTTTATTATTATATAAAGCTCGTTGCAATTAGGCAATTGTCCTTGTGGCGACGTTCAAGTCTGGTCAACGGCCACTCTTATAATGCACATAAATACCGACACAAGAAGAACAGATATGAGAGAAAATGCTGTTATATACGATGACACTTAAAGATTACCAACTGCACCTTTATCATCACATATGGACTAGCTTCACACCATACCTACAATGCTCCGTCCATCGCCGCACTCCGTCCATAATCACGCACTCTTCAATTTCATATACCGTTCAAAATCACGTACCGTCAACACCTCATTCATTTTTGCAATACAACTTCTCGCGCCGTCCACGTCACGTACAAACAATATTATACAAGTACTATATTATAATAATCACTGATCAATGACCCAGCGGCTGCTTTTCACTTTTTCAGCTCCTGAAATTGGATGGAAAGGGCCCAAACAAACCTCCAAGCAACTGGTTTTATTCAAAATTACTTCTTTGTAAAAAATAGTGTTTTTTCTTATTTGTTTTTTGCATTCTTATTTTTATTTTAAGCTGTGTTCGTTTTTTCCATTAAAGTGTTGTTTTTCTAACTCTCTCCATTAATCTTCCCAAGCTTCGTCAATTTTTACAATTCCATGCATCGCGCTTAACCTACTCATTTTTTTCAATTTCTCAAACTCTCCCATTTCAGCATTTTCAACATTTTCGTTACACTATCTGTTCTTCTGCCCCTTCCAAGTACATGTTTTACTACCTTTATTTGAACATTTTCTATAATTTTAATATATCTCACCTAACATGGATCTCATACCATGGACGAGTATTCTAGGATAGGGCTAACAGTTTCTAATATGCTTTTTCCTTTGTGGCTACGCTACTTCCTTTTAAATTTTTCTTTGCCCAATGCAATACTTTAAATG
The DNA here is from genome assembly GCF_022747635.1 of Hetaerina americana. NCBI lineage: Eukaryota > Metazoa > Arthropoda > Insecta > Odonata > Calopterygidae > Hetaerina > Hetaerina americana. The sequence continues at coordinate 10,420,283 of NW_027287205.1, forward strand.
CCTTTCGTGTCACATTATCTACTTGGACTCTCCACCCAAGGTCCCTAGTTTGATAAATGCCTAAATATTTGCAGTAATTACTACATGGGATTCTTTCTCCAAAGAGGGTGAAAAATATCCTTTTGTGCATTATTTTTATTTGAAAAGTTTATACGCTTACTCTTACTAAAATTAATGCCCATATTTTTATTTTAGGAAAATGTTAAATAGTGGCATTTTTAATGTGTTTTCCATTTTAGTCGCTTACCAATGGTTTCTTCAGGGTACTGTAACTTTAGTAGTAAACATCGTTTATCTAACCTTCTACCTTAATTTTTTGGTGCAAATCGAAAATACGGAATATCTTTGCAAAGCTACAAATGCAATAAGAGAAGTGCTCTTCTGAAGCAAACCTTAAGAGCATGAATAAAAAACAGAAAATTGCTTATCGATGGTAGGAGCGCACTTAAAAAACAATCAGTGGTGACGAGGCCAACAGTTCGTGAGCAGGAGGAATTACAGAAATAAATGAAATGTCGTGTTTCTATTACTTTCCTTAAAAAAACCAATTTTTTAATAATTTTATCCGTTATATTAACAAATATTTCAACTCTACTTACTACTGCTACTAATTATTACAGAACTGCGAGCCATTTTCATAAAGTAAGGGCCGTTTGGTCACTGGAAAAATATACTTATACGAAATACATTTTATTGGTATTTGTAGTTATCTTCAAATCTACTTCACGTCTCTACATCATCGCCGTCCACTTCTAAGCATTTTTAGTACCGCTGCACCAGCGCCTCTAAGCCCTTTGAATAGAAGCTGGCCGCCTGAGAGTTGAACCAATTGACAACGCTGTTCTTGAGTTCCTCTCAGATTGCGAAACGTTGTCCGCCGAGCCACTGTTTCGAGTGAAAGAAGAGGAAGTAGTCTCTAGGTGCAAGGTCAGGACTGTACGGGGGGGCCCAAAAACTCTCATCCTCTGGTCATTCTTTGCTCTTTGTGGTGGTCGATGAGCATTTTCGGTACCCACCTTGCACACAATTTGTGGTATCCGAGGCTTTCCGTGACAATATTGTAGACAAGAGGGCGCCCAAGTTTAGGAAATTGTTCAGCCAGGCCATTAATCGTCAATCGACGATCACATCGCAGTTTTTGTTCCACTTGCAAAACAATTTCATCGGTCAGAATATTAGGCCTGCCACTTCGCTCTTCGTCATAGACATTTGTTTGTCCGTTTTTAAATTCACGGCACCACTGTCTAACCTTTCCTTCATTCATAACTGTAGGTCCATAAACTAGGCATAACTCCCGATGAATTTCAACAGTCCACAATTCTTTTGCATACAAGAATCGTATGACAGAACGCACTTCGAACGAACGCAGAACGGGATGAACGATCGTCGCGGACATTGTTGTTTGTATGCACGGACAAGCAAACGCCTTCTGAAACAAAAAAAATACTACTATAGCTTCTCAATTAATCAGTAGATGACACTGCAGGAGTAAATCTGTGTTCTGAAGCGCCAATATTTAAATATAAGCGAACGGCCCTAACCTTATGAATATGCCTCGCACTTCTTTTCGAGAAACATTTCTCTTACCGTAGTAACTAAACTGGATATGCGGGATAAGATATATTTTTTCCAGGCCCCAAGCCAGTCAAGTATGTTCCTCAGGGTTTACGTGTGAGAGAGGCATTTTTGGGCCTCCGTCAAAGGGAACCAGCTCGTCCGGAGTGGGAGGTTTCGGACCGGATGATGCGAATGGTGCTTTGCGGACTAGGTGACGCAGGGTAGGGGGCATCCATAAAAGACGTCCGAATTTAGAGAGAACACTTTCTTGGTCCCTGGGGAATTAGCCCTCTCTACAACCCTCCCCCCATTTCTCCTCTCTCCTTCCACCCTCTCCTCCTAACATTTTTCCTCTCTCCCCCCACACCCTCATCGCACGCCTGATTTCAAGGATTTCCCTTCGTATCTCACCAAAACATCAGACGGCTCGGCCTCTTTAACTCTTTCTACAGTTACTGTGGACGGGAGTAAATACTCAATACGTTGCTCTTATCCTTTTTTTCACTTCGAAGCTTTTAATGAGATTTGACTTTTTAATCCTCTAAAAATGATTACAATGTAAAAATTATGGAGTGTGGTTTACATAAAATGTTCTGACTAATTAGAATTATGATTTCCATAGAGAAGGATGTCATTCTTAAAAATAAAAAAATGTGATGAAGAGAGTTAAGAGACAAAAAGTTTAATCTTAAGTCACTATCGATTTTTCATCTGATGTCACAGAAGTAGTGGTTTAGATCTCAAACTTCAACGTACGTATTGACTGTGCAAATTGGCTTAAAGATGATCGAAGAAGTTTTTATAAATTTGTAATAATTGTCGCTAATTTCATTCCTATTCATTATATGCCTTTGTGACCACGGCCTATTCGTTGGAAAGAATTATAGTTCAGAGCTCAAAGTCAATCACTCTTTGAGCACCCACATTTTATTTCAACACTGAAGATTAGGTTTATTTTACTTTAGGAACTGGTTCTTAAAGTGAAATAAACCTAAATGAATGCCTCCTTGATGTATGAATTTAGCACGCCGTTGGGCTTTGTACTAGGTGAGCCCTACTTATCCCTATCAAATTGTCCTTCAGGTATATAAAGTTGCTTTGCTAAACCTACAAGCACTTAGTGACGACTATTTTGGTATTTGGCCATACAATAAAGAGAGGCAGTCGTAATGTGGTTATATATAATGGATTATGGGATTGTATGGTTTTCGAGGCATTACTTAGTAGAATACAGGGAGATTGTACTTATAATGGTACGAGTTTGTAGTACCTTGGTTTGTCACGAGTGTACTTGGAGCAATAGAATTTGGCTGATAATGATAGCGGGAATATTATTTTTAATAATTACCGTAACCAGACGGCTGAGAATTTTCTCCTCATTATCTGTTATGAATGCGTCTGAAGGAAGAATGTTTGGCTAGGATCTGGCGTTTGCCTTTTTGAAGCAAGTCAATAAAATTTTGTTATTACAGTGAGCGAAAATTGGCGGTTATTATTCTCAAGTACCTTCATAAAAGTCAGAACTCAAATTTCAATTGCTAGTAAAAAATATCGCATTGATCCAATCTGATATTTTTGTTACACTTTCAGCATCCTCAATTTTAGTTTCTTGTAAGTGGGGCTCTCAATAGCAGGGTATACCTGAAGGAATAAAAGGAGGAGAAAGGCAGATGAGGGAGGAGAATCGAAATAGAAAGCGCGGATCCTTGACCTAATGAGGAGCTGACGAAGGTTCATTGGAGAAGGGAAGGGGTATAGGGATTAGGGGGAACTTAAGGGCTCCATTAAATCCCATGGATCGAGCAGTAGCGCCGGGGTAAGATTGCATGATTCCACATTAAGTAATCCAGAGCCGCTGCTTTCACTGACAAGTTAAAATTTGCTCGGCGTAAAAACGGAAAATGCGAACTGAGATTAATGTCTGTTGAAGTCAAAAAATACATGTTTCGTCCGGAGAATAAGTGTACTGAGCTCAGGAAAAAAAATTTATTACACTTTTACATATCTTAAGCTAATATTCCTCAAAATAGGACCCTTGTTAGTCGATACATTTGTTTCAGCGGCGTTCCCATTCCTGGAACGCTCCCGCGAAGGCATCATCGGGAACCTCTCGAAGACACGTCGTCACGGCCTCTTTGACGGCGTCCAAAGTCCCGTATCGCGTTCCTTTCAAACTCCTCTTTATCTTTGGGAACAGAAAGAAGTCCGGTGGTGCCAAGTCCGGGCTGTAGGGCGGGTGCGGCAGCGTTGCCACGCCGTGCTTGGCCAAGAAGTCCGACACGACAAGCGCGGTGTGAGACGGCGCATTGTCGTGATGCAGCCGCCAGATGTTTTTGATCGCTGGCCGGACGCGGGCGACTCGTGCACTATTGTTTTTGGCACATTACACTGCTCTGCTATCATCCGAACACTAAGACGACGATCAGAGTTCAGTACATCGCGAACTTTTCGCACATTTTCGTCGGTGAGTGTCGTTGATGGGCGTCCAGGCCGTGGTTCGTCGTCGACCTCTTCTCTGCCCTCCACGAACATCTTGTGCTACCGAAAGATCATGTTTCTGGACATGGCTGACTCCCTGTAAGCCTGGTTAATCATACCGACAGTTTCGGTAGACGATTTCCCAAGCTTTACCGCAAATTTGATGGAATAACGCTGCTCCAAAAACTTCGGCATCGCGTTCCGTGACGTGGGTCGAGCGTGGAGGTTTGCGTTAACAGAGCTCCTCACTACACCACAGCTCAGAGCCGACTGCCTTTTTCAGCGTCGCTTGCCAACATACCCCCCTCCAATTGCAGCCCGTCAGAGCGGTGCTGGGCGCGCCTTGAGCGGCGGGAAAAAATCAGTTCCCTTATTTTCCGGAAGAACCCTGTACATCAGGATCAGGTTAAAATATACAAGAAATATACATCATGTATGATAGTTTAATGGGTGTGTGTGATAAATGAACATAATTTGGATTTTACTCTTGCGATTTTCCATCACTGCTAATTTTATTAATTTGCGAATTATTTCCGAATAAAAATTTTCCTAAGAATTTCAGAATCTTGTATGCAAGATGCGATATTTGTTTAATCCACAACGAAATCAATAAGAGACACTTAAAATGAATCAGAGTCGAATAAGGAATAATGATATATTTCAGAAAATTGAGTGCTATAGTGAAAAATAGGAGGCGGATCGTGAATCAGAACGATTTTCAAAATGTGCAGCATCAACTTTGGATTTCATATTTGAAATACGAAAATAACTATAAAATGCTGGAATGTGGGAGGTAATTAGATATTTATTTTATTGTTGAACATAATTACTTACTCACGACTCATTAATGGGTGGTTAGACCGTCAGAATTCTGCCGATAGGAGTTGAATCCAATTCGTTGTGACGCCTTTGAACGTATTCAGTTCTGCAAAAGCTGAGTGATATTGAGAGAATCAGATCTTTCCGAGAAATCTCAGGTGGATGAAAAAAGGATGTGGTTCACCTGCTTTGATGTTTGAATGTCACCTGCAGCTTACCTTAGTGTCGCATCAGCTTCGTCCTCAACAATCGAAATTTCGTCTGACAGAAATTACTAATAATTTGGGGTTGTAACCTTGATGCCCTTAATTTTTGTTTATCTGCAGCATATATGAATACAATCTTTATAATGGCTCATTTAGAGTGTTAATTAGAAAGCTTCATCATAAATAGAGTTGATATAATTCTGCTACACAAAGCTCTAACGTTTGTATTTTTCAATGAAAGACAAACGTTGTTTATTATTTAATGAAAAATTAGTGGCTTGAAATTCCAAGTACCTATTAAACAGGTGTTGCGATATTTTTCTCTGGGATTTATGTTATTTTTAAGAATATGATTTCATTCTTTCATACGCTTCTACATGCCTGCAGTATGAGATGAATATTTGGGCTAGGTAATCTTTGAAAACCACAGTTGAGCATTTTCAATTCTTTATCTCCTCTTACACTTAAACTAAGCCATTGAGAACAAAGGATGGACTTCTGTTTTTAAGACGCGCGTAGACTATTATTCTCACTCTCATCTATCTTTTTTGCCGGTCTTATACATCATCACTTCTTATTAGTGGCATAGTAGACATAGTATACTTGAATAAGTTAATTATGTCTAGTGTTATGGAAATGTTTGAGTTTTGTTTGGGAACTCAGTTGTTATCAATGATGGTCGTACTTGCAACATACAAACTTGTACTAATAGCTAAATAATATTATTAATGCATATTAAACCAAGGATTAAGCAGGAAATAGATAACCTCTCTTCACTAAAGCTTATCATGAACGTAGCCTGAAAGTTTTCAAGCGTTACAAGTAAGCGATATTTGTTTCAAATTTATTATCATTTTTTAACAATGTCAACTTTTAAGTCGACGCACTGCATTGCTAACATTTTTAACCATTCCAAATAGTAGTTGACTTTTTTCTCCACAAAATAGACGTTTACGTAGACGATAACCTCCTCACCCTACGATTAAAATCTCTTTCCTACAAGCAAAACTTTAAGGTTACGAAACGCGACAAAATTGCTAGGGGTCTGATTTTGTGAATTCGGTGAGATGTCCACCAATTTGAAGTGCAATTCGTGAGCTTTAGTCTTGGCCACCGCCGATGTGTGAGCACGTGCGTTGTCCTAATGGAAAAGGACTTTCTTTTTCTATGGTCGTTTTTTGCAATATCTTCCTTCAGCTTGCCATTAAATGTTACGTAATAATCTCCTATTATTGCTTATCTCTTGAAGGTAATGAATTACCACAATTCCGTGACTGTCCCAACAAATAGTCGCCATCAACTAAACGGCCGATGGAACCGTCTTCGCCTTTTTCAAAGCAGTTTTACCATTTGAAGTTCATTTATTTGGCATTTCTTTCCCCTCAGAAGTGTAATCCAAGTTTCATCTATAAAATTGACGAATGACATCCGACCCACTTCGCTTTAAACCGTTGCAGCAGGAAAATTTGGAAATGTTCATTTGGGTACGTTTTTGTTGAAAGTGAGTAAGCGTGCGGATAGGTTACACATGTTTAGTTTTGCAGTCAATATGTGACGCATGCGTTCTTTTGATATCCCCATAGCCTCTGTATCTGCTATTTTTCTAACCTGAATATGACGTCCGTCCAGTACCAATTGGTAAACTTTTCCGGTCTCATCGTGGTTGTCACCGCTTTTGACCGTCCTGAACCCTCTATATCATGAAAGCTCGATTTTCGATTTTAAAGGTTTTATTTCCACTTGGTAAATGTCTGGTACGGCCACGTTTTAATTCAAATGTCCAGAATTTCACTGTCGTAAATGATGTTACAGCGTACAGTACGCAACGTCCAACTTGTCTTTGATTTGTTTTGGCGTACCTTTCAAATACAAATATTTAATGAAAGCTCTATATTCCATTTTAACAAAATCCCTCCAAATGACTCAATGAAATGTTTGTCAAACAACATCTGAGTATTCAAAATGGCTGAAAGGTTAATGAGTACCTTTGGACGCATGCGCAAACATATTTCCGAATTTTTTGTTGAACGGTGCTGCCATCTTTATATTGAGGACGGAATGTTTTCTGATTCATCCGGTTTAGATAAATAATACCTCTAATAATAATATTACCTCAAAATAAATGCTACACTTTTAAAACTCCCGTAACTCTTTATTTGGCTAATTAAAGTATTTTATATTCATTGTCTAGAAGAACGATTGCACTTGAAAATATTAGAATAGCATTAGTTTTGCTATTCTTTGTGACCATATTAATTTGAGTTTTCATAAAAAGGATCTAGTGCGCCGGTGATCTTTCTAATTATTCAGAAAATTCTCCTCAATGTGATTTGCATATTCAAATAAATGTCATGCGAAGTGTAGACTAAATACTGCGCAAATGAATGTGCTAATATCATAGGTGTAAACCAAATGAAGTGAAATCGGTTGATTTTAAGAATACAATATGTAATACCTGTTTTTCTGAACGTATTTCAGCCAAGGTTATGCCTTAATACATATCAATGAAAGTTTGCAATACATTTACTTATATAATTTCTGCGCTAAAATTATAGCCCCTTGCCCTAGCCTATACGCCCTCGCATGTAACACTTTTGTGAAAGTCTCATGGACGTGAATAATAATGTGTATGAAGTTAGCATAAGTGGAAAAACGACAAAAACACATAATTACACAAAAAAAGAAACTTACTCACTTGCGAAAAGAAGCTCACTAGTGAGTTTATTCCTGTAATGTGTTTCCATGTTTTTGTCTTTGTCCACTAGTGCTAACTTCATATACATTTTCTATCAACTTTATATTTATTATTTAACTCAAATCTAGTCACAAAGGTCGATGTAACATATGTACATGGTAATATTTTAATTTACAGGAACAAAAAGTTTTAATCGGGCGATCAAGCCGGCCATATGTGTAGCACTTCATTCTCCTTGTCTGGGGATGTAGCTAAAACATCCACTGTGAAAGTTAAAATAAAACAATAAAATAAAACATTTTTATATTTGGTAAATAAAATACAATGCTTATTTTTACATTTTAAGTAATATGCATTAAAACCCTTTGGATATTGTCACATAGTTTTTTTCTAAAATGTGGTTAATCTCAGACAATTTTTTTTAATGCACTAGCTCACGATAAGGCAACCTTGGCAACTCTTCATATTGTGATTGGCTTTCGCGAGCACATCCCCAGGAAGGGGAAGTTTCCTTATCCTCAAAAAGGATGTTCCATTGCTTGTCGCGGTCTCCTTCACTCGTGACAAATTCTACTGTCATCATAAAAATTCATTACATCGCTGTCAAATTATTGCCAACTGGAGATACATATTCTCGTGTATTCCATAATGGGACGATGCAAAAGGAGAATCAAGTTATATTTAGTGACCTCTCAGTTCTTCCCTTCTGCCATCCCTAAAGCCGAGGCTGTATATGTCACGGGTCACAGATTACTATGAACGTGGACCTGTGAATTGCCACCTATTTGCTCGATATCTCGTAAAAGGATCAAAGGTGTGTTGAGGCTAGCAGCTCTAACGTGCCCATTGTCTGTTCTCTAGAGAAATGGATTTGGTTGTTGCTTATATGGAAGGCGAGGTCGTCATGGAAGGGGACACGTTGTCTCAAAGAGAATTTATGACCCTAGTTTAGTGAACTAGCAAATTCAAAGGATATCTTTGTGCTTTTAACGTTTCCATATTGACCGTGGCTTAAGTAGGAACAGAACGGACAGCCAACTTTAGCTATGAGAGATTGAATTGCTGCGTCTTATAATAGAAAGAGCAATTGAGACTAATGCTTTGTTGTACCTTAAACTCAACTCAAGGGACACGAAACTAGCTTCCATGTGGGCATTACGCGGAATCAGACTCATAGATGTTCATTAGCACTCGCTTGAAAAAGTTGAGTCTGCTGACCAGCGTGTTGGATCACCCTAAGTTGCTTCCATGCAATAGTTTATGGAAAATATTTTTTCTTTGATTAAATATATGTGCGTATTAAATATTTTTACCATTATAATTTCTTGTTCCTATTAGGGTATTAGGTGTATTCAATATATAACGGGAATTGGAGTTATTTTTAAAGAATTTTATTTATTCGTCTATAGCAATGTTATTCCCTTCGAAGTAGTTCTCAGTAGGCATGCCAACGATGTTTTAAGGTTCTCTTTATTTGAAGTACAGAAAAAAGTCGCAAGGAGTCACCTGTCTGGAGAATATGGAGACTAGGGCATTATTATATTGCTGTTTCTTTGTCAGTAATTCACGTACAAGCAGTGGGCAGTGTGTGAGCAGGTACACTGCCTTGGTGCAAAATATATGAATTGTTTCACCACAAATATGGGCGTGTTGTTTATATTAATTCACTCATACGGCGTTGAACGTGTTAGTGGTACATGTTATTTATCTTTTGACCTTTGATGAGAACTCATGTCAAACTATGTCGTACACCATGCACTATGCGAAATGACAAAATTCCCGTTACTTTTAAACACACTTCGTATTCATCGCTAGAAAGTAAGTCTAAATTTCACGAAACGTGAATCCGCAGTTTATCCTCAAAAGCAGTTGACATTAAGTAGATGTGTAAACAAAAGAATTAAGCTATATATTGTGTAAGTAATTAATGGAAAAATGTTATAGAATTTAAAATCGTAAAGCTATTGTAATAATCGAGAATTAGTGAAGAGCGTAGTTTGAGTGTAAAAGTAGGTTTAGCCGTAGGTTACATGTGTTGTGTTTGATGAAAATAATTTTAGCAAAGTAATCCATGACGTAATCGTGGCCGTTTAAAATGAGCATTCCCTAGGAATAGTGAAGAAGAGCCGTTACTTTTGCTCTAATTTTGCTGGAAGAATATTTTGGGTTAACGAAAGTATGACATAATTTGGAAATTGGGAAAAGCTTCATTTAAAACATCTTTAATGCCTGTTTGTCCATGCTACTAAATAATGGGCTAATAAAACAACATTGGGAAACTATCATTAGGTATTTTACGGTCTTAGATACATATTGGATGGAAGAAGCGTGAAAAATGATTAATTTCTTTACCCCTGAGGAAAAAATACTTCATGAAACCCGATGCAATACAGAACGATGCAATGGGGCCTACTTCAAGTCCACATACATCGCTTTCTTCTCCCTTTTTCGTTTAAAAAGCGTTATTATTTCAATCACAACCTTAAAATGCCATTGCCATTCAGCATTGTCTGCATTCACTTTTCTCGCGCCTTAAAATCTCTGCTAATAATTCTCTCTCTCCTTCCTCACCATGTACAGTAATTCGTTTATATTCCTTCGCGTCCATTTTACCATTTCCATTCGTCTGAGCAGCCATATTTTAAAGGTTTCCTGTCCAAGTTCCATCTCCTATCTCCGCCTATTATTTTATTTCAACAAACATATTTTTTCACCGTCCGGAATGCTCAATCTCGGCTGAGATGGCACGGTCACGTTCAAAAACAGCTGTCCAAAATTCACGATTGTAAATGTTGTTTAAAAGTCCCCGAACAGAGCGTCAACGGTATTTGTTTTGACGAAGTCCAAGGAGCTGCGGCGGATGTCGCGAATGCAACCTTTAAAGGAGTCATCCACTAAATAACGATTACAATTTAGCAATTTTGGAGTTTCTAAATCATTCGCCTTGATCAGAATTCGAACCGTGATCCCTCGATATCCGGCCGAGTGCTTTAGCGTAGTGACTGTTTAGCAGATTACTCCATTAAAAGTTACTGCCGCGACTTTTCTGGTAGTATCTTGGAATTTGTCAAAGGTAAAACACCATAGTGTTTAATGTTGGTTTTAACCTTGTTGACTGGCGCATCGTGCAAGATTACAAATGCCTGTGAAATGCTCTGTACGCAACGACAGCAATGGCCACGAAGGAGAATGATGAGGACATTGGGATGGCGAAATAGCTTGAATGAAGTGGGGCGGGATTTCCTTGAGCGTAAGAGGGCGCTGATGCGCATTAGCGGATGACTCCGTTAAAGTTACTCTCGCAGCATCCCCCGTACTTTCTTTGATGGGCTCTCAGCTTGTTGAGGGGGAAAGGAAAATAAGAAATGCAAAGGGAAATATTTAAGACGTCGAGAAGGATTGAAGAGAAAAAAGAAACTCGCGAAATACTTTACGTGGTGGACGTAACATACGCATAATCGCCCACTCGTAAAGAAAATCAAATCATTCGATGAACAATGATTGATGTTGAGGGTTAAGCCAGCTATAATGACCAAGATGGAATCAGTCCAAAAGGAAAGGCCGTTTGTGTTGTTATTTGGGCTACGTGTGGGGATACTTCACGCGTTCTATAGGTTGTCATGTATTTCTGTGCCGCATTCTCGCATTCTGGAAAATCTCATGACTCAAACTTTTGTTCAAATCGTGATACCATATCCCAAATGTAGCTGTACGCTTAATAATAATACCATAATATAAACGGTCTTAGATTTGCTAGGATTCCCAAAGTATTTAGTCCAACTTTGGTCCGTCGATACTGTGGGGTCCCTGTCCTTTTATTTTTCAATAGTCATTTTAGTTTTATTTCGACTTGGGTTTGTGGAGGAAATAATCTCGTCGTTTATATTCGAGCGATAGCAAACGAGTCTGATAAAAACTTTTCATTTTTATTGCCGTTTAAGCGATGAAAGGTTCTGAAAAATATTAAACCTCAAACTTATGCGCACGCGAAACTTTCTGGTTGATGATAGTTTACGTTTGGTTATTTGAAAAAGGTCGATTTGGTGAGGTAATCGGATCAGTTTCCCCAGTACGAGATACGATTGAAATCTTTCATACTCGTAGTTATTACTTGATAGTTTAGGAATAAGAGGAGGATTGTTCACTTATACGGTTCGTATTACTCATTGTCGTATAATTCACCCGCGCATATGTGCCACATAATAAAAACATATGTACGTCTGTGATGTACCTATTTCCTTCATAAGCTCCCATTTTAAGTCGTAAATGTATTTTCTTTTACTTCCTCTCCGGTACAAAACACATTATTATGTAATGCGTCCACCTATATAATTCACTTAAGATATCTGCGCTTTTTATGACGAGGGGTGTCCGTTATGAGTGAAACGCTGAGAGTTGGAGGAAGAGGGTGGGAAAGGAATGGAGTGGGTGGGGGCATTTGGAAATCGGGCCGTAATGCCCTTTCCGTCCGTCGGAGACTCTCTTTAATAGCGCGCGGATGGAGCCGCACTCGCCTCGCGCTGATGACAAACCACTCCGCTGATGGATTTCCTTTCCCTCCGTCTCCTGCCGCTGCTAATGGCTTCGATCAACCCCCCTCCTCCGTCCTTCTTCGCCGCGCACTGATTCCTCCGCCCTTGCCTCCCTCTGCAGCTGTTGACATAATGCTCCGAATCCCGTTATGCTCGATGCGTGCGTTTCTGACGGTGAGTTACATGAAATTCGACTCAATGCTTGCATCGCCCGTGATTAAAGCAATCGCCTGGTCTTTTATTTTCTGCGGCGCTCATCCCGGTCTGGAATGTACTCGTCGAAATCGGGGACAGCGTCTTTTTTTAAGGGATTCACACGTTTAGAATAACTCATGTAAATGTTGAAATTTTATCCCGTTAAAATGGCACCTTGCAAATTGTGTCATTCGTGATTTGAAATAGATGTGAAAAATCTTCATCGTAATTGCATGTTTAATAAATGAGTATATTTCTTTAGAGAGCTTGTCGTAGCATTAGTGCTTAGGTAACCTCGGCGTGGGAATGAACACTGGCATAAAATTTATAGCATACTATATTCCACATCCTACGTATCTCAATTTTCCAACAAAAGTCACCTAGCAATGATTTAATAATGAATAATTGTGACTGTAATGATATATTTCTAGAATTCGAGTCGGATAAGAAATGAAAATATATAAAATGATGGTAAATTATTTTATTGTAATTATGATCATTGTAAATAGTCCGATGTAAAGGCCAAAATGTGATATTTTTGGACTAATGCTTAATAAATAAACAAAGATGTTGGTACTTGTATGATAACTAGTAGGCCCATGTTTTTCCTTGCGCAGTGACACTAAAGGTATATTCAAACTTTTCAAAAGAGGTAAGAATACAACTTTAACTTTCCAAGTCTAGTTGAGATCAAGCCCTAAGATAATTTTTCAATGGTATTATGACGCAATTTCGTATTATTCTCTCTTGGAAAATATTGAGAGAAACAATTAAAAAAGCAATAAATAATGTAAAATTGGATTTAAGAAAAAAAATGTCGCGAAGTGATGCATTTGTGGATTAATGTCGTTGATAATAAAGCAGTAAATTCATAATTATCGAAAAGGAGGTCATAGTGAGGACGAATTCCATGTCCTCTTTCGATGAAGACAAAGGATAAATATCCCGTGGCCCATCATTTCATTTCCATTTTGTACATCAATGCTCCTATGCAATTGTTTCTCTCCATTTCCTCTTCAAAAAGGCGGAATCCCAGGTGAATGTATCCTTCCTTCTCGCTGATGGAGGTTTTCGAGGGCTGCTTTGGAGGGGGGAGGCGGATGGGGCGGGGGGCTTGCGTTTGTCGCGCGAGAGTGCTAGGGGGCGAGGGGATGAGGATTGAGATGAACGAGGAGGGGATGCCCGAGGAGAAGGAGTCGAGAGGAATGAGGGTTGGGGTAATGGCTACGGTGGGATAGGGGGGCTCTATGCACCGGGGATTCATATGCTGGGAAATGTGAGGCCGAAGACATAGTGTCAGATTCGGAGGCAAGAGGCGGCACTACGGCGTAGTACGAAACATTAAAAGGGGTATTCGTGTTATGAAAAAGTTCATGCTGCTGTTATAATTTCCATTCCTTTATTAAATGTTACGTAGCCAAATATGTTAAATGTTAACTGTCAGAAGTTATTACATGGAAAAAAAATCATTTCGTGTTCCGATTAAATAATGTTCGTGTCTGAGAAACATTTATTTTATTGAATTGAATGTAGTTTAGTGTATTTAATTGAAAGGTATATAGAGGGTCATGGTATTCCGACGGTAGAACTTTGGATTACTGACCGAAGGGCCAGGGTTCGGTTCCCGGGAAATTTTCTCTGGGTACCCTCGGTTTCACTCAAGCTATGTGATTTCTCGAGTACCAGATCTTCTTGGGAAACCATAACCGTTACAGGGAAAGACCCTGGCCCCCCTTCCATGATGTGTGAATTTAACACGACGTCGGGCTTAGTAGTGGGTGAAATCTAACATCACCTACGAAACCGACCTTGGGGTTGATTGCTATGTTTGTGGTTGATAGTATAGAGCTGAGAACTGGCGAGATGGCGTATATCTGGGTGCTTCAGTAATTTAAATCTCCCGGTCTGAACTCAGCCTACTGAATCCATCCAATAGCCGCCGAAACATCCCCTCTCACCCCTTGGTGTCCCTTACCTCTCCCTCACTCACCCTGCCGCATTTCCACTCCGTTCTCCCCCGTACACAACATTCTGGTGATGACGGCTCCGTCGTCGGAACGTCAAAACTAACAACATGTGGGTGTCCTTTCTCTGTGTTTAAATAGTTTAATCAAAATATTTATATACTTCCGTCATTACTGAAGGGCGTTCTTTTTCCAAGATATATATTTCATGGAATATGCTCGTAAAAGTGATTATAAGTAAAGTCACAGATATGGTGACGATATATAAAGCAGTGACACAAAATAAAGAGACAACAGTTTTAGTTTTGGAATATTTCATTGGCCTGACCACATTCCTCAAGGCAAGGAAGAAATCTGAGGGTAGGGGTGATGGGTAGGACGGAAAAAGGGAAGACGGGTGTACGATTGGGAGAAGGAGAGATTTTGAAAAGGAAGGGGTGGGGGTCGATGGAAAGGAGAGGGATGTACCCCCTAGTGGGCCAGGTTCTGGCCAAAATCCGACATGGTGCCAAGAAGCAAAATACATGCCGAATCGAGGGTTTTAAGCTGTAGTGGTGTGTGTGAAGGGGTAAGGGAGGCAATAATAGACACAATTAAGCAATTTTTGAGGGAGGCTTGTTTAGGCACTGATAGAGTGGCTAATGCGGAATTAGTTTTGCATTAGACGCGGCGATTGTTGATGCGGGGGTGGAGGGGTGTGGTTCGCTGCCCAACGTCGGAGGAGGGTCAGAGTTCGCATCTGAGTTGATAGCTTTTACACCGGATATGCATGAGAGAGTGTCGTGGGATGGGAGGGAATCGGTAAGTTGAGAGGGGAGGCAAGGAGATGGGACACGTTTTATATTTTGGTCTATTGCGGAGTACTGGTGAGTGTTTTTCAATAGCAGACGATAGGGATGAAGGAATGGTGGATTTAAATATATCTTATAAATTGGCGAGTCGTTTTGAAGTAACAGGGAGACTTTTAAGAAATATGTTTGCCGTTTTTTTTCTTCATTAGAATGGGAAAGAGGTCTTAGGGAACGTATTTGAAGGACTACATTTCTGGAAAGTGCATAGTCATAACCGTTATCGTAATATAAAAACTCGCTAAAATTTCGTTCCTTGCCCAGGAAAGATCTTCTTGCTTAGTTAGGTAGGTTTATGCATGAAAATTAAAATTCTTGTTTCAACTTCTCAGAGTCATAAAAAAATAATGCGTCATGTGCCTTTGAATTGTGTTGTTGAATACAACTTCATGCATTGGTTGGTCTTTTGGGGTTATTTTGAATGGAATTAAGCGTGCAATTTGGAATAAATCGTCTGAATTCTACCAATTTAGAATAATAGATAAATGATTTCTAGAACTGTTGAAAGTTATTGCACGAAAACTTTGCCGAAGTTAGCCAAAATAAAACATTCTCAATACTATTGCTAGGCCAAAAGGTTAAAAAAATGTTTTGAAAACGGGGAGGGTGTGCGAGTTGGTTTCTTGGGAAGAATTGGGCAAGTGCTAGTACCATAGCTCAACTGAGTTCACTTTCAGAGATAACCATAAAATACAATCAAGATGTGTTTGTCTTTTACGTAGATTTTGAAAGGCGTTTGGTAGAGTAAATTGGGGGTAACTAATGAGTGTATTGGTGATAACAGGAGTAGACTAGCTGGTCAGGATGCCTATCCGCAACCTGTATATATAGTATGTCAGATGGCTCAGATGCGAGTGGGGGATGAAAATCCAGTATGAGCAATGTAAGGAAGAGGAGTAAGGCAGGGTTGTCCATTATCATTTCTGCTGTAAAATGTGTGTGTGGATAAAATGGTTGTAGATGCACGGGAAGAACCGGAGATAGGAATAAAAGTCAGTGGGTAATCCATCAACAAGGCTTGTTGATGAATTCAAAAAAAATCGACACGGTTTGTGGATGATCAATATTAAGTTTGATAGTAAGGCAAGGGTTGCCAATGTTTTTAGTGCATTTGAAAGTCCGTGATGATGATAATAAACGACAGTCAGTTATGAAATGATTATAATTTTAAAAAATTAAACTGTGTGGTTTTCAAGAAAAGAAAGGATATGTTAACCATTAAAAAGGAGCTAAGAAACTAGATCTGGAGGAAAATGTCACCTATCTCAGAGGAGTTTTGTTCAATATAAGCAAAATAGTTGATACACACAAAGAAATATAGCGTTACGCTTTCAGAAGGAGGAAGGAATTGATTACCAAGACTGGCGTATTCTTAGAATTCTTGCTGAGAAAAGGCTCATCAAGACTTCGGTAGAAAGCGTGGTTTTGCACAGATTGGAAGCATTGTTATTGAAGTAGAATAACTAGCGCCGAGTGGAGGCTTCTGAAATGTAATTGTGGAGGAGGATGGGAGAATTGAATCGGACCGAAAGGAAAACAAACGAGGAAGTAGTAGGGATAGCATAGGGGTAGGAGAGAATTTTAATAGGAGCAATCCAACAACGGAAGAAAAAATGTATGCAGGGTATTTTGATGTGCAATGGGGTTTTTAGGACTGTGATAGAGGGTAGAACTTTGGAGAAACCAGGAAGAGGCAGGAATAGGGTCGGGAAGTCGGACAGAATAAAGGTGTAAAGGCACTTTTTGTAAGGAAGAGATAAACAAATGTAATGTTGTGAAATTTTATAGGCTGTGTCCATCAAAAAACTATCCAACCAGGTATAATACTTGTCATTAAAACATTTGTACATATTTGTATGTGTGTGTATTAATATTTCGAAAAAACATCTTTTTCAACGAAAGGTAGAATACTTCTTCTTAGCATTGAAAAGGGTGGTTATTCACCCGAAATTACGTAGCAAGTAGAGCCTAACATTGTTAGAATACTTTCGCATCATAAACTCATCTGTGCAGCAGTTTTGGATTCCTTAATATTTACATAGGTATCCATTACACTGTTGATAATTAATACTCAATAAATTTACTACATTTGAAATATATTTTATTATTAATAAAGATAGTTTTGGATCACTTAAGCTCCTAGCGCAACGTTAAACAAGGTTGTATAATAAGTATCGGGAAAGGTTACAGAAAAATAATTTATCCCAGGCATTGCTAAAATGCCTCAAATTCTCTCAAAGTATATCCCTTAGGCGTCGGTACACTTTTTTCCGGCGGCTTTTTTACCACTCGAAGGCTTCCTGGAAGGCGGTTCCTGAAGTCTTTAAAGGCAGGCGTCCAAGCTTCTTTGACGGCCCTTACGGTTCCATGGTGGAGTATTTTGAGGGAGGATTTCACTTTGGGTTATAGATAATAGTCTGTTGATGACAAGTTAGGACTGTAAGGGTGTTGGGAAATGGTCACGATGCCGTCGTTGAAGATCTTTTCAAAGCAGGCACCCAACTATATTCCTGGTCGTCCATCAAAACCTTCGGGACGAGGTTATTGCAGATCTTCCACATCACAAAATTATCAGTGATGATGGTTTGCATTGTCATATTATCAATGCCAGTACGATCCACGATCATGCAAACACTTATCCGACGGTATGAATTCAGCTCTAAACGCGCCCGTCGCACGTTGTCTTCAGTTTTTGACGCCGACGGCCGTCCATGCGCGGGGCTCGTCGTTGACACTCTCTCGGCCATCTTTGAACCCCTTTTGCCACTTAAAAACTGCAGTTTTTGACGTCCTATCGTTCTTGAACATTTTGTGACATATTCTTAGCGTCCAAGTACCCGTATTTTCTCAGTCTAACAAAATGTTTTATGGAGTACAACTGTTCAATCGTTCGCTGTATTTTGTGCTGGGCCGGAGTCACTCGACAGGTGTCCACTAAAAACGCGATCTAGTCCGAATGAACGCTCGCAGGCGATCAGTGACCACCAAGCCTGTGCGCCGTGACGCACGGTCACGTAACGAAAAAATTGCTACCAATACTTCTTATGCAACCCATTTGTGTCTATTATCACATTAAAAATGTTGAAGATACCGTGGAAGACCATTGCTTTTCTTTTTGATCTTAGCCAAATTCAATATTTCATATATTCTTTCCTCGGAGGTAAATTGGAAATATTAGACTATCCAAAGCTTAAATATGAGTACTATTAAAGATTAATGCTATCTTAAACATTTATGGTTGAATAAGCCAGCATGCTGGATTTTTTCCTTTTTTAACTTGATTTTTTTTTGTAATTATCTCCTCTCAGATATTTAATGAGATCTCAAAAGTTGCCTCTGCATATTGGTATATGTTCGAGTACTATTATGAAATCGAAGGTTATGGTGTGGAGTAGCGAAGTGAATTCTTTCATTTGTCTCCCGTTGCATCGGTTCTGGAAAATGGGAAGAAGAAAGAGATTGGGAGAGGAGAGGTTGAAGGGGGAAGATAAATCGCCGCCAGGAATTAAGGGGGCCAAACTCTCCCAAGAGGGCGGGAGAGAGCGGAAGGGAGAAAGAAAGATGGGGAATGAGAAGAAGAAATGGGGAGAGGGGGAGGAGTGAGATGGGGACGTGGTCGCAGTCGCATAGTCAATCCCCCGCCGCCCTGCACCCCTCCCCAATCCCCCCTCTCCCTCCTCTCCGAACATTTTCCTCCGGCGATCAATTCAATCGCCTTGAATGGATTCTTTGAAGGAGCGAGGGTGGAACTCGTGGACTGGATGTGTGATTGAGTGTGATGGGGTACGGGCGGAGAAAGGATGGGAGTTGATCATCGGGCTTGCACCCCGGGGGTCACTTATGATCACGTCAAAGCGTGACGGGGGAAAATGAGAACGGGGGCGAGTGCGGGATCGGATGAGTTTGGCGGGAGGGTCGGATGGCAGTTTAGGTTTCGAAAAAAAAAGTCAACTGGCGGTTCTTTCCACTTTGCTCTGCAACCATCCTTGCGATAAAATGTTTGCATGGAATGAGGTCAAGTGTATAGTAGATCGATTGGCTTAAGTTGGATACATATGTATTTTCTACTCGATTCAATACGCATACTTGAGAAAACTTAGGGCATTTAATATGGAGACTAAATGGTTGCATTGATAGACATATCGATAACTTGGTCACCCTCAAAACTTGGTTCGGTATTATTTTTAAATGAAAGAATGAGCTGTAATGCCATCTTATCCAATATTTGAATCGTGTCATTTTACACAAAATTTGGAGAGGAAGACAGTTCCCGACGATTAGGATTAAATATTTTAGGGAGAATAACTCATTCTACTGTTTAGGGGGATGGCAGCAAAAAGGGTTTGTATGAACATTTTAAAAAAGTATTTATTTTACAAATCTCTATTCATTTTTGTGTATCTTACTTTGGATTAGCCAAATTCACTTCGTAAATTATAAATTTGAGAATGAAATCTAAAGTCATGAATTTGTGAAAAAATACATTTTAATTCTTGGCTCATAGACATAAAACTTGCCAACAGCTGTCTGGTTCATTTTTTCAGTAATATGCTACTTTAAAAGTACCATTTATTTTGAAATCTACAAAGACAATTGTAAAACAGTAAAATGCCAACTAGTGTAAAGAGGTTTATAACCGATTAACTTGCAAAGGTTATTGGATGAAAAACATGCATTACTTAACTTAACTTAAGCAAGCAATCAAAACTCATTTCTTCAAAATATCTGTTTTTTATTCGTGACAACTTAAAAAACCAATTTTTATACCTTTTAAACCTCTAAAAATTTTATGACCATTTAAACGCAGGAATTCATGAAAATTACTTGAAATGAGTTATCAGTTAAATAATTATTTGATCGGTCGTACCGTATACGTATTTATGAACGTTCATCAGTTTACACCGGTAGGAGGTAGATGCTAAAATATATTCAGGTAATAACCTGGTACGTATGAAACATATTTTGGAATTCAAATACAAGAGATGGGAGCGAAAATTTCGCAAGCAAAGTGCAGAAAATCAAACTCTGAAAAAAGTAAAGAAAGCAGTAGTAAGTGGAGAATATTCTTAGTGATGACATAAACTGTTTGTAGTTATGAAACGGTAAGAATAATTTTCGTACTATCTCTCTGAAGAATATTATATTTAAATAATAAATAACGTCAGACGAAACATGTAGGGAACAAATTAAGCTATAACTTGCAAGATAAATATAATTTACTGAACATAAAATTTACGATGAAATATGGAGGTCAAAATAAATATACGTAGTAGTAGTAGTTTTGAGGGGAGGCGACCGACAGCTGAGGTCATTTGCGCCATAGGGGATGGACAGGAAAGGATGAAGGGTGGAGAGAAACCCGGCGTCGGCATTAGCCTACTCTTTACGAAAGGCGCCAAGGGGTCCGCAGCTTAACGTCCCATCCGACGGACGGCGCACTCACTCAAAGGGCCCTCCACCAAGCCCCTCAAGTAGGGATCGAGATACCTCTGAAAAATATTCAACACCGCCGGGATTTGAACCCGGGCCCTCTGGGTGGGAAGCCAGTACGTTAGCCCCCATCTACGTGGAGAATAAATAAAACTGGGAAAAATAAGTGATTTAGCGAATCTTAATAGACAAGTTGAAATGGGCACGCTATGCATGAAGGTCTGAGAAAAATAAGGAAATGATCGGAAATCAAGGAAAAACACCCGTAATGTAGAATCCGAACCCGTTTATGTAGAACTGATTAGGGTTAATGTATGTTTAATATGGAGAAATCATGTAAACCCGTGTGTTACACTCCTAAATATCCAGTTTATTTTATCGTTTAATATGTTCATTATCAAAAATGAAAAAAATGGGGGTACTTTAATTTGATATCCGTAAAGAAAGAAACCTGGACTAGATATAATAATTAGGCAGCAATAGAGAGCAGCTTGACGCCTGTTTAGACGTAGTCGTTCATTTTAATCTATTCTGATTCAAGAAGGGGTCATTTTGGTGCATAAACTCCTTTAAATGATTTCTTCAATTCAGCAGCACTGAAATTTCGAAACAATCCCGCGGTTTAATTTGAGTAAATGGAAAAAAAAACAAGCTGAACAAGGTCTGTTTCACAAATATCCCCTACCTACATTATTTTATTGTATAATGATACACATTGTCGTAATATTTGCATGCTGTTCCTAAAAAACATAATTGTTAGTTCAATATAGGAAGATAATTACTTACAAATGGATTATTTAATGGAATTCACATTTTCTAGTCAAAAAAAATTGAATTTTATGCTCTTGAAAATTGTGAAATAAATGGGAAGGCCCAGAAGTACCGGCCTGACCAAGATATGGCGGTAGTTGTTTCAAATATATCACTAGTATTAGTATGTATGCAGACATAGTAGGCATTTCCAAAAGTGCGTTACATCGCATATTAACTCAAGATTTGGGTATGACAATGCTTTGTGCAAGATGGGTGCTCACACTCGAGCAAAACCAGTGTCGTGAAGATGTTTCAATTAAGTGTTTAGTAAAGTTTGACAAAAACAAAGCAGAGTTATGCGCAGTTTCATAACCATATATGAAACATGGGTCCATTACTTCACACCCGAGACAAAATAATAATCAAAACAATGGATTAAAACGGGAGAACCGGCTCCAAGGAAGGCAAAGTCCGTTTCATCTGTAGGTAAGGGCATGGCGAAAAGGTAAATTTAGCAAGGGCGTGGATTATGCAAACTTATTCCGACGTTTGAGCAAAGAAATCAAGCAAAATTATCTTGCATTTGGCTAAGAAGAAAGTGTTTTTTCATGAAGACAATACACCAGCTCACAAATTCGTTATTGCAATGGCCAAAATTCATGAACTAATGTTTAAACTGCTACCTCATGCACCCTATTCGCCAGATGTAGCCCCCTCGTCTTATTTTAGGTTCGCAAACTTGAATAAATGACTCAGTGGTTAAGGATTTTTCCCACTGTCAAGAAGTGATGTCGGCAGTTGGTGGCTATTTTGAGTAAAAAGATAGTTTTTATTATAAAAAGGGTATCGAACTTATTAAACATCGCTGGGGAAAAGTGTATAAACCTGAAAGGAGATTATGTTGATTAATAAATGTATCTCTTTCCAAAATTTTTGTGTTTTCTTTGTTTTGTCGTATATGCAAAACGAGCTAATTTATATTATGATAACATAGAGGTTTTTTGGATGGAAATGAGGTTTTTCATTTATTATTTTTAAATAATTGCATTCAGATAACAGAGAAATACATTTACAGACTAATTCAAGTGAACATTGTAACGATACATTTTGCAGAAAAAATACATCAAGCTTTGTTGCCTGGGGTATATTGGCGCTATTTTGTATTCAGTTACTTTTGTCATGCCTTAATATTCAAATAAATGAGTTCTATTCAACATTTAATACACGATGTTTTACGTCAGTCCTATATGAAAATCTGGAAATTACGACTCTAGGGCAATCCGTAATTTATTTCGATTCTATGCTAATAGGAGGAAATACATTTTTCCGAATCTTGCGTACGCAATAGATTTGATAATACGAGCAACAAACACGTACTGCGCCGACGGGTGTTTTA